>NC_053125.1:29227313-29564813 GCF_010015445.1 Perca fluviatilis | reverse complement strand
TCTGTTAGAGACAGAGGGTTTAGTGCTAGGAGTTAGTGAGAGTTAGTGAACTAGTCTGTTAGAGACAGAGGGTTTAGAGCTAGGAGTTAGTGAGAGTTAGTGAACTAGTCTGTTAGAGACAGATGGTTTAGTGCTAGGAGTTAGTGAGAGTTAGTGAACTAGTCTGTTAGAGACAGAGGGTTTAGTGCTAGGAGTTAGTGAGAGTTAGTGAACTAGTCTGTTAGAGACAGAGGGTTTAGAGCTAGGAGTTAGTGAGAGTTAGTGAACTAGTCTGTTAGAGACAGATGGTTTTAGTGTTAGGAGTTAGTGAGAGTTAGTGAACTAGTCTGTTTAGAGACAGAGGTTTAGTGCTAGGAGTTAGTGAGAGTTAGTGAACTAGTCTGTTAGAGACAGAGGGTTTAGAGCTAGGAGTTAGTGAGAGTTAGTGAACTAGTCTGTTAGAGACAGAGGGTTTAGTACTAGAGTTAGTGAACTAGTCTGTTAGAGACAGAGGGTTTAGTGCTAGGGAGTTAGTGAGAGTTAGTGAACTAGTCTGTTGGAGACAGAGGGTTTAGTGCTAGGGAGTTAGTGAGAGTTAGTGAACTAGTCTGTTAGAGACAGAAGGTTTAGTGCTAGGAGTTAGTGAGAGTTAGTGAACTAGTCTGTTAGAGACAGAGGGTTTAGTGCTAGGAGTTAGTGAGAGTTGGTGAACTAGTCTGTTAGAGACAGAGGGTTTAGTGCTAGGAGTTAGTGAGAGTTAGTGAACTAGTCTGTTAGAGACAGAGGGTTTAGTGCTAGGAGTTAGTGAGAGTTAGTGAACTAGTCTGTTAGAGACAGAGGGTTTAGTGCAGGAGTTAGTGAGTTAGTGAACTAGTCTGTTAGAGACAGAGGGTTTAGTGCTAGGGAGTTAGTGAGAGTTAGTGAACTAGTATGTTAGAGACAGATGGTTTAGTGTTAGGAGTTAGTGAGAGTTAGTGAACTAGTCTGTTAGAGACAGAGGGTTTAGTGCTAGGAGTTAGTGAGAGTTAGTGAACTAGTCTTTTAGAGACAGAGGGTTTAGTGCTAGGATTAGTAAGTTAGTGAACTAGTCTGTTAGAGACAGAGGGTTTAGTGCTAGGAGTTAGTGAGAGTTAGTGAACTAGTCTGTTAGAGACAGATGGTTTAGTGCTGGGTTAAGAGTTAGTGAACTAGTCTGTTAGAGACAGAGGGTTTAGTGCTAGAAGTTGAGTGAAAGTTAGTCTATTAGAGACAAGAGCAATACGTAACTTGGGTAAGATCAGGGAGTAAGCAGTGAGAGGTCTTTTTTGGCTAGGTTAGTCCAACTCATTTGATGGATGGGAGGAAAGACTCTAATGTATAATGGGGTATGTGAGTCACATCATAAGCTGCTCTTCACCTTTATATGTTTCCAAGGGGTGTGTTTGGATTCACTGATGGCTCCTAAATTCAACTATAATGCATGGCAGCCTGGGGAGCCAAGCAACTCTGAATAAGACAACTCGTCGAGTCAGACTCAATGGTAAGGAAAAATAGATGAGTAGCGAGCATGAGTTTTAAGAATGGGTTGAGGCCAAAATGGACTTTTTAATCATGGAAAAAGTCTTTTGCTTGTAGATTTCTTTTTTAAAAGTGTATTACAAGATCAGAACAAAGCTAGAAGTGTTGTGGGGCCAACCAGAACCTTCTAAGTTCAAATTCATGACCTTTGGGTTTGACCGAAAGAATAAGATAGCGGATATCTGCCCTCCTTCTGAACAGGTGGCATTCATCAAGTTGAATCGAACATTTTAAGGTTAAAATGTTTCTGCATGAGGCCCATTATCTACCTGCCTGAAGCAGGACATGTGACTACCTCTGTGAAGTAACATTATTACTCTGTTTAAATGTTGACATTGTGATTAATAAATTACTTAATAAGGATGTTTACTAATGCCACTGACTGTAATGTTTTCTGTTGTATTTTTTCTAGATTGGGGTTCCTGGAAAGCTGTACCCTGCACAGGGGTAAGGTTCTTTGCGTGCTCTAAGAAGATGTGATCATCAGCTGATTTCCCATTTTCAATCAGTGTTGGCATCGACAGCTGATGACCTGTGCTACAGTTGGACCAGTCTGATTCATGATAACCACTGCAAACAGAATCTGATACATTTACTGCAATAAACGCTTCAGCATTCATGTTCTAGCATCTTGTGTAATAGCAATGGTCTTCAATTTATTACATGAAAGAAGCCAGAATCTGTGTCCATCAAGCTCCATAAATCCAACATTTCATCAAACTTTAACATGAGCTGCACCTAGCTGAAAGATATTTGTGGTCCTCCGACTAGCAACACACCTGTTAGATGACAAAAAATGTTTCAGATTAAATATACATGTGACACACAGCACAATGGTGACACATAGTGGCCAATTTGTGTCCTACACACTCACAATACATGAAAATGGTATTGCTAATGGAAAATGGAAATGCTAATGGTTTTGATACAAGCTTTTTCATCAAAACAGTAATACAGTAAATGTAACCTCCTGTGAACGAACTACTTGAATCACAAACTTGCATATTATTTAAGTCAACACAACATCAAGTAGTCACAGGGATTACACTGAACAATGCCGCTTCAATGTTTCAGACATTTCCTTTTAAAATACACCACAAATCACTCGGACGTCAGCAGCACACAGTCTACATGCTGAAATGTCCCTCTGGTCTTGTTTATGTTGGAAAAACTGAAAGATGTTTTAATATTCACATATCTGAAATGGCAACCTTTTATTGGTAGGGGTGTATCCCGTAGCGCACACACTGGTAAAGCCATACTCCAGTACTGCGTATAGAATGTAGAGGTACAATTTTAATTTAAATTAAAACAACTTAGAAATGGGTAAAATAAAATGGCGCCACGGTAAAATGAGTAAGGGGGCAGGTTAAAATTACGAGGGTGCGATTTTTTTTATACATAGAGTAGGCTAAAATGAAGTAATTTATCCAGGCTTTACCAGCTGACGTAACAGGGTCAGAACTCAAATATGGCATTTCTTGAAGTTCTTAAGTTGTCCATTGTGTATCTCTTGTTTTAAATAATAAGTACGACTTGACAAAGTAACTATTTAAAAGTCAGTTATGAGCTTTACGCTCTTTCCAGATTTACAGATTTAACACACACACGCACAGCTGTGACTGCGCTCTCCCAGGGTGTGCTCCCGGTTGTAGACACTTCCATCCCATAATGGTTGAGCTGACACTAATGAATGAAATATTTATAAGTGGTTTAGCTAGTGCAGTAAGCTAACGTTAAAAACTGCTAACATTACCCGAATTACATCTAAGTAGGATGTCTGTTTGTAACTGTAAGCACCTGCCACATCAGCGTCTGAGGGCTGCTGCACTGCGATGATACGGGTAGATGGGCGCTCCTCTTCATCAGATGAAGATTCCTGCAAACGAGGCGAAAATCGCTTCATGTGTGAAAAGACCTTCATACTGCTTTGTAATGGTACAATACAAATGGCCGAGCAATGTGCCACAAAATGCTATTAGTGCATCTCGAGCAGTCACGAATGCATAGACACATAACAAGACCCCAACTCAGAAAGATTCAGTTATGCAAATCTTTAAACCTCTTTAAGTTTGTTTAACATAAACCAGACGACAGGGACATTTCCGCATGTGGACATCTTATGTGCAGCTGCAGTTTATGAAGGATATTAAGGTTCATTTTAAATGTTATTTAATATTATAACAAAAAAACAAGTTATGTATATGTTGTGATTGTTTTATGTGGACCCCAGAAAGAGTAGCTGCTTTATTGTTAGCAGCTAAGGGGAATCCGAATCAAGGAATAATAGAATGAAAATGGCATCGATTAGTGTTATCCTTGTGAGTGGTGTGGAACTGTTTTAGTATCGTGGTATTGACTTGAATAAGGTTTAAGTTTTTTAAAGTGCTATTGCATGTGCTGAATAAGTGTTTTGATCAAACAGCTTGTATAAAAAAGCATTTGGTAACGTTTCATGTAATATATGTGTGTGTGTGTGTAGGACACAAATTGTCCACTATGTGTCATCATTGTGCCATGGGTTACATGGTGTATTTAAACAGGAACCTTTTTTTGTCAGGTAACAGGTCACTCTTGCCTGCTTAATGATTCCTGTACATACCAGTGAGACAATACATAAGTACCTTCAATAAACCGCTGCATCTACTTTGTTTGTGTTTGGGTTCTATCGCTGTTAGCCAGCACACACCAGCCATATAAAGTTGTTAATTAGCGACATAGCTGATAACATTGAAACAAAGTCAGTTAATCACTTGAGACATGTGTCTCAGTGACAATTTGGTTTGCATCGTAACCAGAGGACCATTATTCCATGGATCCCATGTCTTTAGGAAAACTTCCCATCACACCAATCTTTTCTTCAGGTCCTTGCATCAACTACAAGCTTTTTAGACATCAGTATTCACCACCTGTTAAATGAGGAGCCAAGGACTGATTTCTACATACAGCAGGAAACCAGCCCAATCAGCTACACATCAGCTCCAGCGTCTCACTGTAATTCAGTTATCCTCCCCAAAGACCTCAGATTGTTGCCCTGTTCTGATATATACTAAAACATACAGAGAGGAAAAACTAGCTCGCCACAGATGTGTTTGGGTTTCTTGTTGCTCCTCTGTCTGATCGTCAGGTGGCCTACCTTTTAAAGTTCAACCCACCACTGATGTCCTGTGGACATGCCAAGGCTCATTTTCATAGGATTAATTATAAGAACAAACACAGCAAGAAAGACTGACTCTTGTTTCAAAGTGTGTGTGTTAGGAAACACGTCCGCTGAGTTGGGGTTCTGTTTCACCACGTAGTGACTGATGAACTTTTTATTGTGTATGCAGCAACAATATTCTCAATCTGATTACATACAAGAAATTAGTCTACATACAGTATTGTCTTGTTAAGGTTCCAACATATAACACAGACACAGAAAGTCAGATGATTTGTCAAAGTAATCAACATCTTTTAGTGAGAGCTGGAGTTTGGTCAGTTCAGCGTTAAAGGACAGGTTCACATCAACATACAAGTACCAAACTCCAAACTGGAGGTCTGATCTGACCATGAAATAAGGCTCACCTTAAATGCATGAATTAAATGCTGTATTTCATCTATGATGGCCTTTCAGCTTTGTACAGCAGTTGCCAGATATAGACGACCATGGTACCAAACCTGGCATCCTCACTCAGAGCTCAGGAATATTTTGTTTCATGTGACATATGCACATCAACGGTTCACTGTGAAAACATTGAATTTGGACAATCTGTATGCTGAAACTCTTGTCTTTACTAAACAAAGCATACATATAGCTAAAACAAACCCTTCAATGCACAATAATGTTGTGCACATGACTTGCATGACTCATGAATATTTATTAACCAACTGCCTCGGTGTCTCGTTACCAAAAACATTTTGAAGAAGTAGAAGCTTCTGAAAACTACTTCAACAGAGAAGTTGAGGTTTCATCAGACAGCATTGTTACTGTCTTAAAAGGTTACTCTTTATGCAAAGTCATTATAAAAGGAAAAAATAGCACATAACGTTGGACATCCATACACACAATAAGACTCAACACTACTCATGACAAACACTGAGACGAAACAACACAATTCCAAATTAATAATTCAATTCCAAACCTAATAAGGCATTACACAACATCTAAATAAAAATATATCAGGGATGGATAACTCTCTCCATACATACGCAAAACCAGGACTATGTTTCACTACTCCATTTCTTGTGTAAATAAATACAATCTTTACAAAATTTTATTAAAGCCTGTTTTACAACTTTACTTTTAAAATCCTGTTTATGAATTCCATGCCACCACTGATTCCTAAGGTTAAATGTTAGGCTCTCATATTGACATTATATATGCTTCCCCTTGGCTTCATTATTGGGAAATACAACATTTTGTATCACTGTAATGCAGATAATCTGAGCCAACAACGTGATCTCATGGGAAGGTGTATGCCACTGTTAATAGCATGCCACTGTTAATGACATTTCACGAGCAATGTATGGCCCATTGTCGTTCACCTAGTTTAGCTGACTAGTGACTTGAAAGTTTAGACACCAAAAAGACAAATTAAAATTAGAAAAATATTATGTTTTGTTGGAAAACAGCCTCGGGACATGAACACTTTTTTCCTGGGATCCGGTGAGTTTTTAAATATGTTGAGGAACTCATTTTAATGATTATTCCGACTCCACATAAATGCAGCACAAATGTCCTACCTCACAATGTTAATGAAAGTTAAAAATAACTAGTGTATATGCCCCACGATGCTACACCACGGAATTCAATGGGTTATTCTTTGGCCCATGCTACACCCTCCTAGCCTGGGAAAAACCCCTGACAAACTTCTGACAAATTTGAGATTTGCTCCGCAAGTCATTCTGGCCAAGAGCCCATTTCCAATTTTTCCAAATTGAGGCACCAATCCCAACCCTTGAGGTGGGCTTTACACGATGACGATAGCGCAGCGAAGGCAAGCAGCTTTTTGTTTACATTCAACATGACGGCCACTGCTTCGGCAGCAACCCGTTGATGCCGCTGTCGCTGCTTTGTCACTCGTATCGTTGGTCTGATTGGTTGAAGGACTATCCAATTGCGCCCAGAGGCATTTGAGCAGCGTCCGTTGGCGATGCCCCTTTGGAAATGCGCTGCGAATGAACTTTGCCCAGACCCACTCTCAGTTACAACTGAGAGTGGGTCTGGTGTCAACCAGGCTAGCACCCTTCTTGAGTTTCACGAAAATCGGGCCAGTAGTTTTTCTCTAATCCTGCTAACAAACAGACATTGGCGGAGGTTTTATGAAAACCAAACTAAAGAAAGCATGTTTGGCCCTTCTAAGAGCCACAAGAAAGTGCAGCTGTAAGTGCTTATTTTTATTTAAAAAATAATAATAAGAATAATCCAAGGTGCAGTTGGAGGAGATATGTTTTTAGCCGTGTTTTTAGATGTGTAAGCATTCGTCCGTCCCGGTCACTTCATTGAACTTTAACAAACAGGCCAGTTGTGTTGTGAATGGCAGCTTTTATCAGCTATGAGTTTTTTGCAAAATTAAAGCCTTTTTTATATCATCAGGACCTAGAAACCATTATCCATGCTATGATCACCTGTTGTCTTGATTATTCTAATTCGCTATATATTAATGTTCTATAATGTTGACTGTACTTTTATCATGTGCTATATAGTATAGCTATATATAGCCAGTAGTTTTTCTCTAATACTGCTAACACAAAAAAAGACAGACAGACAAACCGAGCAAAAAACCGAACCTACTTGGCTGAGGTATTATGAAAAATAAACTAAAGTCATCATGTTTGGGCCTTCTAGCTATGTCACTAACCTAACCAATGCGCTCAGGCCCAAACTTGCATAATGAAGTTAAAAATCTTGGCGGACACTTAAGTGTAATGAGGCAGTTCCTAACCCATCTGCCTCAACTGGAAAGCACTTTGCGTCAGCTCCTGTTGTTTTTAAATGTTCTATATAAATAAAACTGACCAGATGTTAAAGTATCTGTGGAGATGCAGTCATCATATTTATATAAAACAAAGCATCCTGTTCTTTAAACTTACAGAAGTTGAAGAATTGTTGCATCAGAGTTATTCTATCTGTGCTGCACAAATTCCGCTGTGTCACTGAGGTTGGTTTTGCATATTGCAAAATCATCTTTGAAGGCATTGTTTTACTTAAAAAATAAACTGAACAATATAAAAGTATAAAGAACGTCTCTTTAAACCAGGTTAGTGTAACAGTTTGTATTTTATAATGTTCCTGTTGTTTATATTAATGTAAAATTCCAACATTTGAGCAGTTTGTTTCTCACTCACCATAGCACACTTATAATTCTAATGACCTAAAGCTGATTTTATAAATAGATGTTGGGCTCTCCTGCATTACACATGCAGGAACTTTGCCGTTTTCAATGAAAAGTGCATGTTTTGGGCTCAAGTCTATATTGTGTAACATTTGGTCTCCTCGTTTATGAGTTTCCAACTTTATATAAATGGCATTTCTACCTTACATTTGTCAGCAATGTTGCCCCAGCATAACCTTTGTCGTTCAGATATCTATCTATCATAATACTATGTCTGATATCTGTGTATGAGAACAGTCATCCGTTCTCAGTTCCCTGTTTTTTGAGAGATGATGAGATAAGTAGCTGTATTTAAGTGCAGGTCTTCCTCTTGTTCAGCACCTCGTCACAGGACGGCTAAGAGAAAAGAAGAGAAGGACATACTGCAGCAGGTATTGTTACAAACTTTCTTATCATCTTCTGACTTTCCTTTACTGGACTGACAGTCTATAGGCATCGTCTGTTCCCTACACAAGTATCAGTAACATGTCTGTCTCTCTGTGTTAAAGCTATCACCTTCACCATGAAGAAACTGACTGTGTTTGCACTGGTTTGTGCCATGACGGCTCTGACTGGAGCTGCTGGTGAGTATTAAGTGTTACGGATGTATTTATTACCAATAAACTGTAACAATCCAATCCAATAACTGCGGTGTCAAACTTCTTCCAGCTGTTCCAGAGGAAAAGACCGATAAAGACCAAACAGGTGAGTGGATTTTCGATGTTCTCTTCGATCGATTGTACGTTATCGTGAAACTCTGCTGCGATGACTTCACCTACGCTGTGTGTTTATTGTGCATTTATAACATCTTGACACTATCAAAATAAATGAATTTAATATTGTAATATAAAAGTTATAAAGGAAGAGACATTAACTGGAACCTCCACATTACCCACTGAACTTTTTTTCCTACAAATAGCTGATGTTAATCTGGTCAAGAGGGGGACCAACGGTGGCTGCTCCGGGGGATGGACTAGGTTCAATGACCGTTGTTTCTTCTACATTCCAAAACCCATGACCTGGATTAATGCTGAGGTAATGTTGGCGACATTAAACTCTCCAACACGTTCCTTTTTTTTTTTGCATACACATGGACATTTGGTTTCTGTCTGTTTGTCTCCCGTACTGTAGAAAAACTGTGAGTCCATCGGAGGAAACCTCGCGTCCGTTCGCAACTTCATCGAGTACCACGAGCTTCAGAGGCTGATCATGACCGGCAGTCATGATTACAAAGATACATGGATTGGAGGCACTGATGCGAAACAGGTAATTCTGGCATCATTGCACAAGTTGCAAATATTGCAAACCAAATATATATACTATTTATTCAATATTATACTAAACTGACACTTATACTTTATATTATATACTTCATTGCTGTACTACATATTATATATATATATATATATATATATATATATATATATAAACTCTATATATGGTATACTTGCTATATTACTACCTTTCACTGTATATTTTATATTCTATACTACATTATATTACATTATACTATCATAAAGGGGCTGTATTCAAAATACTGAAAAATAGTGGGCTGCAATTGCCTCTACACGGCTCTCTCAGCCTGATCCCCAAACTTGTCAAATACTGATGCATTGTCAAACAAGGCAAGGCAGCTTCATTTATAGAGCACATTTCAGCAACAAGGCCATTTAAAGTAATTTTTTGTTAGAGAAAATATAAAAAACAGGTAAAATAGAACGAGACAGGAATGAAGGTTTAACACTTTACAATAAGGTACACAAAAAAATAGGTAGTTAATGATTAGCTACTGTTTTTGAAAGAGCAACAAATAGTTACTTAAAAGGATCTTTTCAACAGGGTAGTTACCCTTTTTCAGAATCGTAGTTACCCTTTTTCAGAAGGGTAACAAATGATTCATTCGTTAACCTTCTGAAAAAGGGTAACTACCCTTCTGAAAAACAGTAACTAATCATACGTTACTCTTTCAAAAACAGTAACTAATCATTAACTACCTATTTTTTTGTGGACCTTATTGTTAAGTGTTACTGGAATGAAATACAAGAATACAAGTTGTGTAAGCGGTGTCAGAAATGAACAATTACTTTTATTCTTTTTTTTTTTTAAAAGACAGCATCATCAAATGAAGTGAGAGTTGCAGCAAACCTGCAGTTTTCTGGGAGTTTGTTCCTGATATGTTAACCATAAAAAATGACCATTGTCACAACTCTTGGCGTGTAAAACCAACGCTCTCGCTCACATGCACACGTGGCCCACGTTTTTATAAAAATCTGTCCTTATTTCTGTCCTTGTGCTGTTGCAACACCTGCATCCCTATGGGGATCAATAAAGGTTATCTAAAAGATTTTAATTTCACTATTCCAGGAAAGGCAATGGTTGTGGAGTGATGGCACACCTTTCCAATACTCCAATTGGTGTGGTGGAGAGCCTAATAACCTTTTTGGCTTGCAGAATTGTTTGCAAATAAATCATGGAGGTAAAACGACATATTGATTATTGTACAGTAGCAGTGATGGTTATGAATTTCAAGGTACATTTTATAGTTCAGACAGTTCATATAACATATTGTATCTTGGGCGAAAAAGTCTTCCTGAGTCAGATATCTTTTGGTTTTATCAAATCAGTAGGTGGGTTAACCATACACAGTATTACATCATTTATGTTTTTCGCAATGATCTGTATCTTATCATTGATCATAGTGTTACCTAACTGTACCCATCTAGAATAATTAGTCACGTTTAACAGTTTGTGTTTGTTTATGTGTATCATTCGCTGATTCGCATTTTTTCTGTATATGCAGCTCAGAAATGCTGGGATGACTCTATGTGCTACTATCGAAGACCGTCTGTCTGTGGCAAGAAAGCCTGATGAAAAAGCAAAAAGCACAAACACTGGGGGAGGTTTTCTTCACTCCGTCAGTCTCACATCTGAGCTGAACAGTCTTATTTGAATCTCATATCTTGATTTCTTTTCTATCGCTGTAACGCTACTTAAGGAAGGAAGCGACAAATGACATAAATAGGAGCTGGACTGTCTCGGAGGCTTTTTGCCTTTAATAAGAGCAGACTGAATGTGTTATGAAAAGATTGCTTTTAGCACAACCTGACATGTATTCTTTTAGAGTTAACTCTTCTTTCTTGTATTATTCTAAATTAAAAGCCTGAAGCACTGAAAGAAGCTGGTCTGTGTTTTATCTCTTGTTTAGATAAAAATGTCTCAATCCTTTGGGCTGAACGGACATATTTAAATGGTTTTCTATCGGCTGAAATAAAACCGATTTCTTTACTCTGCCCTTTTGTCCCCCTGAGGCTGCTAATGTTGGAACATATATGGCCTTTACGACAGTGCAGCAAGTAAAGTTTAGACAGTGAGGTTAGAAAATGAACTCTGAACTTTAATGCAACATTGTGTTTTTATTTATGTGTGAGACTAACCCCAGGGTTGATTTGAGCATCAAAGACTTCATTTCCTGCATTCTGTTACACTTTTATGCACCAATTTCTGGTGGGAATACCTTTATTTATCCTATGAGAAGGAAAACAAAAATGACATTCAAAATGTATCCAAAATATAATGGAATAAAACCGATTTCTTTACTCTGCCCTTTTGTCCCCCTCAGGCTGCTATTGTTGGAACACAGCTCTCCTATACGAGCCTGCAGCACTTCATTGCATAAGCATGTAAAGACATTGAGGTTAGACAAATGCACAAACTCCGTGAACTCAGACGTGATCATTAGCAACAAGCAATGACACAAGAGTCATGCATTCCACCAGTGTTACACATAAGACTTATATGTGCAACTATTCTGTATGCATCACGTCTAAAAGCAATCATCTCTACTTCTGACCAAAGATGACATTTTAAAATATACAACTTTCAAAATGTTTCAATGTGTTTAGTACATTAACCATAGCACCATTTAAAAGTTCACGTAGGGACTAGAGTCTGTTGAATAATATTTGGTATCCCCACCATCCATCTTTAAACATTCAATGTTGTCGAAGCAAATAACCATTGGTGGTTCTCATCAATGTTAACTCCATCAAGGCTCTTACATATAAATTGAGCAATTGAAATGTTCATTAAACAGTTTTCTAGAACAGAGGCGATGTCACAGTTAAATGAGCTTAATACAGACTCACAGTCTGAAAATATAAGTGTCATTTCTGCTGCCTTTGTTGAGCCACATCTGCGTCAGGGAGTTGGAAAAGAACCAACTGAGCCGAGTTTAGGCTGTATAAGGTCTCACACATAAACAAATTTTGAAGGTGCCCTGCTAACATAGTAAACTGTGTATCAGCAAACCACATGGGCTGTGAGTGCAACAAAGTGAAGTGACAATACAGAATGCATTTACATTATTTATTTCATGTTATCAGTTGAATCCCAATCCCAAGTCGGCTGAACTGAGTTTCTGAACACATGATAATTATTTCTTGTTTGTTCTTATAATTTACCATATGAATTTGAGCCATTAACATGTCCACAGGGCATGAGTGACATGGGTTTAACAGTGAAAGGAAGCGCCACCTAACAATCAGACAGAGGAAACAAGCAACGAGGAACCAGAAAACATCTGTGGTAAGCTTCTCTTTCTCTCTGTATCTTTAAGGAACAAGTAAGACCATGAAAAATTATATTTTGTATATATTTTATATTTGATAGTTTGTCAAAAAGCTATTGCAGAGATCTGAACATTGGTAGGATGTGACGGAATTTCATTTGCCTACACATTTTAGGGATGTTATGTGCCAAACAAGACATCATTTGTTAAATGCCAAGCTAAGCTAAGTCTTTTAACGGGGAAAATTGTTGTGGTTAATGTGATTACATCTGAATGATGTGTTTCAGTGGCAGTATCTACAGACTGAACAAAAGGGGTCCAATAATTTAAACCTGGGGTCATATCAACTATGTCATATCAGCTATGTCGAACCATCAACAAGTTAACACAAATCTTGTTTGTTTAATCTGAAAACTAAGATGTAACATATTAACACTTCAAACTGTTGCATTTCCAGGTCATATTCCAGCTTCGGAGCACTGAGAGTTAGTGAGGCCTGAGCCATGCGTCCAGCTGTGGTAACTGTGGTAACATTTCTCATACTGCTCATTTCTGAAGTGCCTCTGCCTGAAACATTAGGCTTGTTCGTGATGAACTGCGCCTTGCCTGTAAAGTGGACAAGAGCAGGCGGCAGCGGCCGGGGGGGGGGGGGCTAAGATAAAAAGCTGCGGTAAAGTCATCCATTTTCCAGCCGTTTCCAGCAACCTTCATGCTGAACAGTATGTCAAAGAAACACTCACATCCTGTTAGGTCTGATTCCGATTTAATAAAATGTTATCAGACACACATATCAGCTTGTACACAGTCTCCAGCTGTTTTTATTATGACAGAGTAGCTGTCAAAATTCTCTGCATGTGATCTGTTGCTGATGTTAATAAACAACACACTATAGATGATCAGTAATCTGAACGGTTTCAGTCTATCTAACTTCTAAATGTAACTATTAGCCACACAACATGTGTTCTGTAGAGAATAAGCCTTTAAATCAGACAAATGGCAATTAAAATCCCTCCGATTCAAAAGCAATAAAATGTTTATATAAAACGTCATCATGTTGAGTCGATTATGAACCAATCAGCTGTAAAATCAGCTGAGAGGCCGGCGTTTCCCAGCATGCTCTGGGTCCGCCTGGGTCGCGCAGTCGCTGAAAAGCAACTGCGCCGCCTGTGTCTCAAACCTGCGGCCACCTTGATCTGATGAGCAAGTTTGCATGACGTCAGATCAAGTCGGACACAAATCTAACCGGCATGCAACGGGCGGCGATCGCCGGTGATCAATTCTGCGCAGACCTGGCTCCCCTCGAAGGAGCCTATTACGTCCTGAATGTTTTCTACCACACCTGTGTTTAGTTAATTACTCCCTTGTGTTTTTAATCTGGGTGTTTTCCCTGTTTCAGATGTCATGTTGCTTCCTTTCGTTCCTTGTTTTCCTGCGTTCCAGCCCTATTTCCTCGTATTTAGTTGTGTTTATCTGTGTCTTTTGGATGTACTGCTGTTGCCTGTCTCCTTTTTAACTTGAGCTGTAAGTCATTGGTATCACTGCGTTTGGGTCTAAACCTGCTATAATTTATCGTCTCGCACAGGCAAAGAGAGACTCTTTTAAAGGGGCCATCTTGAAATAAAATAGGTCACTTCGGCTCTCTTTGTGGAGCCACACCTCAGTCAAAGACTTAAAGCTTTAAGGCGTAACTTTTCTACATTAATGAACGTCTGTTACATTCACGCGATTATTGCCAAATGAGTTGATACAAAGCTTTTTAAGAGTATCAGGCGCGATCACGGAAGGGTTGTATTATGTGGACGCACTGACGGTGTTGTTGTCATTACTTAGAATTCCTCATTGGGGGGAAACTACGCACTATAGCTTTAAGACCCAAACTGAACTGAGATGAGGCTGAATTAGGTCTAACACACAAACACAGTTTTAAAGGAACTCGCCGACTTATTGAGACTTTAGCTTATTCACCGTATCCGCCAGAGTTAGATAAGTCCATACATACCCTTCTCATCTATAGACATATTTTTACATCTAAAATGATTCTTTTGTTATTTCAGAGAGAACAACCGGGTACTTAAATTGAAAGTATGTTGCATGAAAATTATAAGTAAGTTGATTACATTTTATTTCATTATTGCCAATTGTTCCATAAAAAAAAATTCAGATGCCCTTTGATTAATAGGTTTGGTAACCTCTGTTATATACCATATTAAACACCTGGAGAGTTTGTGTTACCCTCCATATATTTCAAAGGTTTGTCAAAACTTTAATCTGTAAATTGTCTGTATGTTTGATCATATCTATTATGGGTTTGCATGGAGAGCTTGCATTAATTATATTCAAACAATTTTGTATAAGGCATCAACTGATGCATGATGCATTTCATGACTAAACAAACACACGCAGACTTTGGTGCTGACTGCTCACAGTTTTGTTCACCTGCATCATAAGTCGCTCTTTGTTGAGAGTCATGGCCGAAGCAGCAGCAAAGTTGATTGTATGAACATTAAACCACCTAAAAAGCAAAGAATTGAAATCCATTCTTGAATTCAAAACTCAAATCTAGTGATTGAGACAATAAACTTGTCAGTAAAACGTTTACTAAGGTAAGAAATTAAGTGAGAAGTAGGGACCTTGTCCTAGACTTCTTTTTGTTGCCAGTGGAGTCGCCCCCTGCTAGAAATAAGAAAGAATGCAGGTTTAAGGACCTTCAGCATTGGCTTTACTTTTCAGGCCTCGAGGCTGCTGATTGGTTCAGATATGTGAATCTTTAAAGCTCTTTTAGTTTGTCCATCATAAACCAGACTACAGGGCCATTTTAGCATGTACCCTGTGTGCTGCAACAAAATAATGATTATGGTGTATTTTAAATGCTTGTTCTTTAATGTTATATAAGAATGAAAGTCTGTGATTCTTGAAGTTCTTTTACATGAGGTTTCATGTGCTAAATGAATGATTTGATCAAAAAGCTTGTTTCAAAAGCATTAGTAACTTGTTTGTATGAGACATTTTCATGTAGCCTATCGTGCGTGTGCGTGTGTGTGTGTGTGTGTGTGTGTGTGTGTGTGTGTGTGTGTGTGTGTGTGTGTGTGTGTGTAGGACACATATTGTCCACTAGGTGTCACCAATGTGCTTTGGATCATGTGTACAGTGTAAAGTGTCTTTGAGTAGCCTACCATGTAAAGCACTATATAAATAAAATGTATTATTATTTAGCCTACTTTGCCTTAAAAGTGAGCAGAGGGAATTAATGTTCCTCGGGAAATTTACCCTAAGGACTAGGCTGAATTTTAAACCCTTTTTTCATAATCCGAGAATATGTTCTACAACCTTATGCACAAATCTCTATGAGCTATGTCTCATTCTAAATATCTTTCTACAATTAATGTTCATACAGAACAAACACGACTGGACAAAAACTAGAAAAAGAAGTGACTTCAATCCACACTGTAAGCATACCTGTAAAACAATGTATTTGTTAAATATCAAGTTCCCACCTGACTTGCCTCATTCATGGACTGTCAATCACCACTAAAACCACGCCCCTATCCACTCTATATAACTCCTCCCTTCAGGCCTGTGGCCCTCTTTTCCCTCCAAACAAAACAAGGCAGAACAAAGAAAGGAGTGATGTGAGTTGATGGACCTTTTCATTGTATAACCCTTACTATTTGGTCAGATTGAATGTTATACCCTGAAGTTGAATGTTATACCTTGAAGTTGAATGTATCTTGTTTGATTTATGCTAGATTTCAGGGTGACATCCTGCTTAACGTTAAGAGAAAACCGTAGTACAGATTGTGGATGCAGTGCAGACTGTGGATGCATTACTGATGTAAGTCAAGCTGAATCCAACCTATTTGGTAATGATTGATTGTTCAAGGCTGTTTAGATCTGTGACATATCCTTTATGTGCTTATTTGTTTAGACAAAATCATCCATTCATCCATGCATCCATTCATCCAATTACCTGCCACCAGTGTAAACCTTTCCCTGCCTTGAAAACAATAAAACCTTGGAACGGCACTGGATCCTGTGTTTAAATGTGCACACCACATTAGATGTTCAGTGAACCAACACCATCAGTGAATAAGAGTTTTGAACATGGTCCTTCGAACGGGATGAACCTCTATGTAGGATGACGGACCCAGAAGCTGTTTCAGTTGGAGAAGAGGGACAGCATGGAGGAGGAGGAAGGCCACGCAGGGGGAGTGTGCCTCCGACATATCTACAAGACTACCAAACCGAGTTCTATGGCAGGCCATCCAGACCCATAACCGAGTGTGCAGAACATGTGTCGTCAGCGACTTCAGAGACGGTTCTATTACGTCAGGAGGTATCACAATTAAAGGCTATGGTGAACGAATTAGTAGGAAGAGTTCAACAGTATGAACAACAGAGCTACTCAGAGGAGGACTCGGAGGCGGAGCCACTGATTGGTACTGAGGAACAGGACAGAGCCCAATCCGAGCCTAACCTGCAGCTGTCTGAGGCAGTACCTGTAAACCCCGGAAAAGTTTCCCAATCAGCCCAAACCATTTATCCCTACGTCCCTAAGCCCTCTTTCCTTATGGAATGTAAGCATAACAGACCTGCTCCAACCTCCTATGCAAGACATGGTCCAGAGCTTCAACTGCAGGAACACTCGGGTATGTTACCTTTTAACCTCATCAGCTCATGGGCACATGCCTGTGATTCAGCCTCCTTTATCCCCACAAATACATCAGAGTCCCATACAAGTGCAAACAGACCATATGCCACCAACCTCTTCTGTCCGTGACACATCCCACCAAATATACATCCCAGTACCATCACAGGGGGTTAGCACAGCCCCAGTAGGCTACGGCCCTCGCGGTCAATCACTTTATCCCCATCCTAGAACTCAGGTGACATCAACCAGTTTACAGTCATCTGCTTACCATTCTAGATATGTAGATCCATACCAGTTTCAGCATGTGACTCAGCAACCTGTACAGCAGTCTCAACCCCAATACCTTACGTCCCGGCCACTTCCAGTGCCATATGCCCCAGGGTTTACTGGAATTCCCCCTGGCCCAAGCTTTTCAGCACCTGTGGCTCCTGTACAGCAGGCTTCAAGGTATCCATCGAGAGTAGAGGGGCCTTCATTCCCTTATTTCATTCAAAATGACCCTCATGAGTTTATCATGTTGAAAATGGCCTTTATAAACCTTCTACAAGATGAACCAGAATTGTACAAATTTCATATCCTGTTGGACCATCTACACCTTCCCTCTGCACGCCATATCGCCCTTTCATATGCCCATGATCCATGACCTTTCTCCATGGCACTGGCGGCCTTGGAGCGACAATATGGCCAACCTCATCAATTGGCCCTCAGAGAGATCCAGACCATATTAGATCTCCCTAAACTGGCTCATGGGGATGCAGAAGGGTTCCAAAGTTTCGCAGTTAGAGTGAGGTCATTAGTGGGCATGCTACAATCCCTCAGATCAGGAGAAAGTGCTGCTGAACTGGCCTGTGCTTCACATGTTCAGCGGTTGTTGAGTAAACTCCCTGCAGAGCTAGTTTCTAGCTTTGCTAGACATGCCCGCTTAGCCTCTCCTAATGCTCATTTCGACTTAGTGGACTTCTCTGCATGGCTTGAGGGTGAGGCGGAATGTCAAGCTGTTGTAGCGCAGGCCACTACCCTTTGTATTCGTGCTTCCCAGGCCCAAAGGAAGGATACAAACCAAAGATTCAGGTCTCCTTCAGCTACCATTCTCCACGGGGCTGATCGGAAGTCTCCACACGGACACAATGGATCCGGACATCAGCCACAATCCCAAATGAGGTACCCATGTGTATACTGTCAGTCAACCTCCCACTACCTGACTCACTGTGAAAGCTTCAAAGACTTGAGTGTAGATAAAGTAGTAAAATGGTTGAGGGAACACAACAGATGTTGGAAATGTAGTAGAGCTCACAAAGCAGCAGATTGCACTTTGAGAAAACCATGCCCCAGATGTAACGGCCAGCACCTAGGCATATTACATGATGTTAACAGAAACAAAAGCGCATCTAGAGTGTTGTACATGAACCCACAGAGTATGTCACCCAAAGTACTACTTAAAGTAGTCAAAGTTAGACTTTGTAACAGGAATAAGACATTTGATACCTATGCCATTTTAGATGATGGTTCAGAACGTACAATGCTGCTACCAGGTGCTGCTAAGTACCTTGGTTTGGAGGGAGAGACAGAAAAACTTGAGTTGCGCACAGTGAGACAGCAGACAGAAACATTGGAAGGAAGAACCGTAAACCTCAAAGTATCTGCTGCCTCATTGCCAGAGAGACAATTCGCAATTGATGGTGCTTTTACCTCTGACAAGATCATGTTTGTTGAGCAGAGTTACCCTATTGATAAACTTAAAAAACGCTATCCACATTTACATGGTCTCCCATTGAGCTCTTTCTCAAAAGTTCAGCCACATATCCTGATCGGATCAGACAATCCATTCCTCATAACACCTATCGAGAGAGTCCAATGTGGTCCAAAGGGATCACCAGCTGCGGTGAAGACAAGGCTTGGATGGGCTCTACAAGGACCTACTTCCCTTGGTGAGTTATCTGACTCTGCTCACTGCCTCTTCACATCACAAGCCAACTGTTACACCGAGCTGAAACACCATGTAGAGAAACTGTGGCAAATTGATATCTTCCCCTTTAGAAATGAGAAATTGATCACTAGATCAAAGCAGGATAAGGAGGCCATGGACCTTTTGCAGGCAAAGACCTTACGAGTAAACACAGATGGAACTGAACGTTATGCAACCCCTTTGTTGAGAAGGAAAGCTGCACCTGAGCTAAATGCACCACTCCAATCTGTAATGCCCCTTCTCCGTAGATCTGAGCGTAAACTGGAGATTCTTGAACTGACCTCAGCCAATGAATGGAGGTATGTGGACACAAAGCAAAACTCCGCTGACGATATAACCAGAGGTAAGCCACTGAAAGACCTAACAGCCACATATCGATGGCATAGAGGTCCTGCGTTCCTTCACCTTTCTTCTGATCAATGGCCTGTCTGTCCTGCTCCTGCCAAAGAGTTAAGCACGGAGTTGAGAAAACCCCTGTTTTGCGGCCACCCACAACCCACTAAGCCATTTGATCTACCTAATCCCAAAGACTACAACACTTGGACAGATCTTGTAGATGACACACACCACATAATGCAAACATCGACCTATCATGCAAATTCTGAACCTACTCGTTTATCAAGATCCAAAGCAGAAACTGCTCTAATATCACAGGCTCAAATTGAGACTTTCCCCAAGGAGTTTCAGGCACTCAAAACTGGTAAAGGAATTACCCCACATAGTCGCCTGTTACCTCTCTCCCCTGAGTTTGATAAAACACTGGAAGTCATCAGAGTGGGTGGTAGACTTCGACGGAGTAAAGACCTTGAACCTGATACTATCCATCCCATAGTGCTTGACCCCAAACATCATCTGACACAGCTCCTGATTAGGGATTATGACGAGCGACTCCTTCACCCAGGACCAGATAGGGTATTCGCTGAGCTCCGACGTGCCTACTGGATCCTTCGAGGTAGACAAGCTGTCAAAAAACATCAGTGGTCATGCACTGAATGTAGACGATGGCGGGCAAAACCAGTTTTTCCAAAAATGGCAGACTTGCCTCCTGCGAGGTTGAGGCTAGAAAAAAACCCTTTTTGGTCTACAGGAGTGGACTGCTTCGGACCCATTACCGTTAAAGTGGGGCGCCGGGTAGAGAAACGATGGGGGATACTGTTTAAGTGTATGACAACCAGATGTAGTCATATTGAAATATTGAACGGTCTTGATTCTGACAGTTTCCTTATGTCCCTTAGACGTTTTGTGGCACGTAGAGGACGTCCATACGAGCTCCTTTCTGACTGTGGCACTAACTTCAAAGGAGGAGACAGAGAGCTGAGAGATGCATTCGCAACCATGAATCCACACCTGAGAGAACAGCGGAGTAAATCGCAAATACAGTTCCACTTTAATCCTCCAAATGCCCCTCACTTTGGGGGAACGTGGGAAAGGGAAATTAGGTCCATTAAGGCTGCTCTCAGGGTGTCAGTGGGAAGTCAGACTGTTTTTTAGGAAGTCTTACACACCGTGCTAGTGGAGATAGAGGGAATCTTAAATTCCAAACCACTTGGATATGTATCATCTGACATAGCAGACCCTGACCCCATAACCCCAAATCTCCTTCTCATGGGGCGGCGAGACACTTCTCTTCCTCAGGCTGTTTATGCAGATACCAACTTGCTTGGACGGAGACGATGGAGGCATAGTCAGATACTAGCCGATCGCTTTTGGTCCCGTTTCATCAAAAATTACCTTCCCAACTTACAGGTACGAAATAAGTGGCATAAGGACACTCAAAATCTGAAGAAAGGAACCGTAGTACTGATAATGGACCCCCAACTACCTAGAGGACTGTGGCCCGTGGGCAAGGTGACACGCCTCGTACCGAGTCAGGATGCAAGGATCCGAACAGTGGAGGTCACATCTAAAGACAAGAGGTTAATGAGACCAGTGGCGCGACTGGTCGTTCTATCATCAGTTCAGCCTGATGGCAAAGACTAACTTGTTATTTGTTTAGTAATTTCAAATGTATCATTTGAAGGGGCGGCTGTTAAAAATCAAGTTCCCACCTGACTTGCCTCATTCATGGACTGTCAATCACCACTAAAACCACGCCCCTATCCACTCTATATAACTCCTCCCTTCAGGCCTGTGGCCCTCTTTTCCCTCCAAACAAAACTAGGCAGAACAAAGAAAGGAGTGATGTGAGTTGATGGACCTTTTCATTGTATAACCCTTACTATTTGGTCAGATTGAATGTTATACCTTGAAGTTGAATGTTATACCTTGAAGTTGAATGTATCTTGTTTGATTTATGCTAGATTTCAGGGTGACATCCTGCTTAACGTTAAGAGAAAACCGTAGTACAGATTGTGGATGCAGTGCAGACTGTGGATGCATTACTGATGTAAGTCAAGCTGAATCCAACCTATTTGGTAATGATTGATTGTTCAAGGCTGTTTAGATCTGTGACATATCCTTTATGTGCTTATTTGTTTAGACAAAATCATCCATTCATCCATGCATCCATTCATCCAATTACCTGCCACCAGTGTAAACCTTTCCCTGCCTTGATAACAATAAAACCTTGGAACGGCACTGGATCCTGTGTTTAAATGTGCACACCACATTAGATGTTCAGTGAACCAACACCATCAGCGAATAAGAGTTTTGAACAGTATTATTCATGTTTTTTTTTTTTCCTCTCCCCAGCTCCAAGCTGACAAGTGACAGCACCAAAATAAAAAGATTAAGAAGCATTGTGGCGTTCCCTGTGTGATGAATGTACACTACACTATACTATTGTCTGTGTAGACTGCATTCAGTCAGTCTTAAATAGTGTGGAAAAATAGATGAGTAGCTAGAATGCTTGCAGTTTAAAGAATGTGTGCAGGCCAAAAATTGACTTTTAATCATGGAAAAATAGTTTTTTGCCTTGAAATAATTCAAAGTGTATTACAAGATCCCAAACAAAGTTAGAAGATGTGTGGGTCTGACAGCACCTTCTAAAGTCAAATGTGACTAAAAGAATAAAGTCTGCGGATATCATGAATGTGCCCTCCTTCTGAACAGGTGGCATTCATCGAACATTTTAAGACAAAAATGTTTCTGCATGAGGCCCATTATCTGCTTAAAGCAGGAAACGTGACTACCTCTGTGAAGTAACATGATCACTCTGTTTAAATGTTGACATTGTGTGTAATAAATTACTTAAGGAAGTTTCCTTATGCCACTGAATGTAATGTTTTAGAGTTGTTTGTGGTCCTCCGACTGCAACACACCTGTTAAGCCTCGCGAAATCTCTCGAGATCAAACGTGACTTCAGAGTACACAATCATTGCGGACGAAGAGAATGCAGTGGCGATAGTTTGCAGTTTCTTTTTAACCGAAAAAAAACGTTATCAAAAGAAAAGGCGATGGTCAAAGAAGACAACGCGAGCATGGACTATACTTGCTACATCATGATATGGAGGTGATTAGTTTTTTCTCATAGAAATGTCGTTACGTATTACACAGATTAATTACCGTTGAAATAAACGTTCATATATTCGTTTCCATGTACTCTGGTGGACTGCAGTTGTGGATGTAGTTATGCCCATCGATTTTATTTATTTTACACAGGCTGCATGCTCGTTTGTCCCCGGGGGACACCACACACGAGGAGAAATCGGGCCAAAAAACATGTTGGATATCCCCGATTTGAGATCGGAGCGGTCTCGACGTCCTTCCGAGCAGACGAGAGCAGTTTTAACACACCACACACGGCAGGAATATCTGATCAGATTATTTTACGATAATCGGAGCATCCTTAAGATTGTCGGGAGGGGTGAAAATCGGCCTAATCATCCTGCCGTCTGAAACAGGCTTTACCTGACAAAAAACTTTCCCAGATTAAATACACATGTGACACACAGCACAAAGGTGACATCTAGTGGCCAATTTGTATCCTACACACTCACAATACATGAAAATCACTCTTACAAAAAAACCTCATGTAAAAGAACCACTAGAATAACAAACTTGCATAGTATTCAAGTCAACACAACATCAAGTAGTCACAGGGGTTACACTGAACAATGGCACTTCAGTGTTTGGTAGAAAAAAATACCTCTTCAGGACGTGCACGTTCATGAAATCC
This sequence comes from Perca fluviatilis, assembly GCF_010015445.1. Classification (NCBI taxonomy): domain Eukaryota; kingdom Metazoa; phylum Chordata; class Actinopteri; order Perciformes; family Percidae; genus Perca; species Perca fluviatilis. The sequence goes on along the minus strand of NC_053125.1, from coordinate 29,541,626 downwards.
GTGAACTGATTCCTTCGGTCACACCCAAAGTGAGGGTTGGAACGTAGATTAATAGTTAAAATAAAAGCTTTGTATTCTTGCGCAGCTCCCTCTTTACCACAACGGTCCGTTAAAAACACCTGCATCACTGCTGATGCTGCACCAATTTTCCCGTCAATCTCACGCTCTATTTTCCTAACTCTATGAAAAAGACCCCAAGACAAGTGGAATTCCTTTGCTTGGGGCAACATCTCACTTCCAACCCAGAGGGAGCAATCTACTGGTTGCAAACCACCCCCTTCGTGTTGAAAGTCACAGTCAGATTAAGCCAAAAGAACTACATTGTCTGCAAAGAGCAGTGATGCAATTCTGATATCCCAATGTGGACACTTTGCTCCTCCCAGCTTTGCGTTGAGATATTGTGCATTCAAATTAGAAACAGAATCTGCCTCAAAGACAATCCTGGCAGATACCAACACCCAAAGAAAACATATTTGAATTTTTGCCAAGAATACAAGACACAGCTCACATATACAGTGCCTTGCGAAAGTATTGCTTTTGAACTTTGACTTTTGCCACATTTCAGGCCTCAAACATAAAGATATAAAACTGTAATTTTTTGTGAAGAATCAACAACAAGTGGGACACAATCATGAAGTGGAACAAAATTTATTGGATATTTCAAACCTTTTAAACAAATAAAAACTGAAATATTGGAGTGCAAAATTATTCAGCCCCTTAAGTTAATACTTTGTGTACCACCTTTTCTGCGATTACAGCTGTAAATCGCTTGGGGTATGTCTCTATCAGTTTTGCACATCGAGACTGACATTTTTGCCCATTCCTCCTTGCAAAACAGCTCGAGCTCAGTGAGGTTGGATGGAAGCGTTTGTAAACAGCAGTTTTCAGTTCTTTCCACAGATTCTCGATTGGATTCAGGTCTGGACTTTGACTTGGCCATTCTAACACCTGGATATGTTTATTTGTGAACCATTCCATTGTAGATTTTGCTTTATGTTTTGGATCATTGTCTTGTTGGAAGACAAATCTCCGTCCCAGTCTCAGGTCTTTTGCAGACTCCATCAGGTTTTCTTCCAGAATGGTCCTGTATTTGGCTCCATCCATCTTCCCATCAATTTTAACCATCTTCCCTGTCCCTGCTGAAGAAAAGCAGGCCCAAACCATGATGCTGCCACCACCATGTTTGACAGTGGGGATGGTGTGTTCAGGTGATGAGCTGTGTTGCTTTTACGCCAAACATAACGTTTTGCATTGTTGCCAAAAGTTCGATTTTGGTTTCATCTGACCACAGCACCTTCTTCCACATGTTTGGTCTCCCAGGTGGCTTTTGGCAAACTTTAAACGACACTTTTATGGATATCTTTAAAAATGGCTTTCTTCTTGCCACTCTTCCATAAAGGCCAGATTTGTGCAGTATACGACTGATTGTTGTCCTATGGACAAGTCTCCCCACCTCAGCTGTAGATCTCTGCAGTTCATCCAGAGTGATCATGGGCCTCTTGGCTGCATCTCTGATCAGTCTTCTCATTGTATGAGCTGAAAGTTTAGAGCGGCGGTCTCTAATTGTAGTGTCTGATACTCCTTCCATTTCAATATTATCGCTTGCACAGTGCTCCTTGGGATGTTTAAAGCTTGGGAAATCTTTTGTATCCAAATTGGCTTTAAACTTCTCCACAACAGTATCTCGGACCTGCCTGGTGTGTTCCTTGTTCTTCATGATGCTCTCTGCTTTACACGGACCTCTGAGACTATCACAGAGCAGGTGCATTTATCACGGAGACTTGATTACACACAGCTGGATTCTATTTATCATCATTAGTCATTTAGGTCAACATTGGATCATTCAGAGATCCTCACTGAACTTCTGGAGAGGTTTGCTGCACTGAAAGTAAAGGGGCTAAATAATTTTGCGCCCACTTTTTCAGTTTTTATTTGTTAAAAAGTTTGAAATAGCCAATGAATTTCGTTCCACTTCATAATTGGGACCACTTGTTGTTGATTCTTCACAAAAATTACAGTTTTATATCTTTATGTTTGAGGCCTGAAATGTGGCAAAGGTCGAAACGTTCAAGGGCGAATACTTTGAAGGCACTGTAAGTACTGGATGGCTCTGGCCATACTCCTACAGTACACCCCACATGACTCTTTGGGGGGTACTCCAAGTCCACAAAACACTTGTAGACTGGAGGAGCATAAAAATCCTTTAGTCAAACAATTGTTTTAAGTCTGTACATAACTCGTACAAAAGGTCCAGACCACTGGTTAAATTGTATGTACAAAGAGAAATATCGAAAGGAAAAATTGGTCGATATGACGAGTTCTTTTAAATCTCTTTTACATGCTATTTAAGAGTGAATCTGTTTGTGTTACTGTTTTTTACATGAGGTCCGTTGTTATTCAGATGCACTTCTGAATTATTCATAGCTACAGCTTATTTTCATATTCAAAAGTACATTGTTGGCCTCCACACATTTTTATAACTACAGCATTTCTTTCTACTCCTCTTAATTTTCTAACTATTGAAGACTATTTATTGTATAGAGGGTTTAGATTTCCTTTTTTAAAATGTATGGGTAAATAAATAAACTGGTGGGTGAGGTGGACCTCCCCCAGGGACTTTTAAGCGTCAAAAACTTTTTTTCTTGCAAATTGTAATGCACTAGCCTAGAAATCTAGACGCACCCTAGTGGCAGCAAATTTATTTTGCAGCCAGGGGGGGGGGGGTGGCTAGGCACTCTCCGTTGGCTTGCGAGCTGGCAAAACCAAATTTTGGTCAGGCCAATCACATCGTATATAGAGTCGGTGGGCGGGTCTTATGGCTGCTGCTGCTGGGAACAGCAGTCTTCTGGAAGACTTGGAGTTCAGCTTTTCTTTGAGAAAAGAAGAAAGAACAGCACAGAAATCATTCTTAAAAAAGGAAGATGTGTTCGGAGGTTTTTATTTTAGATTTATTTATTAGACAGTAACAGAAATAAATGCATAACAAAATGCCAACACAGTGACATTGTACATTTATCAGAACTGTCGAGGATGACACAAGAAAGTTACAAACTTATTTCCATTGTGGTCCTCGTTGTAGTCTGACAAAGATGTCCAGGCAACACAGATGACTAACAGGTACCTTGTGTACACGGTTAAAACAAATATCAGCCCTAATATAAACACATACTCCACCCCATTACGATTTCTATCTTTTCTTAAAACAACATAATTTTCAATTTCAATTTCTATATCACTGATCGGCCCAGCCAGGTCTCTGAAAACACACAATCTCAGCTTTACAATTACACATCATTAATCTTATCTCATCTAATTTAGAAAAAGACTGCGAACATTGAGGTGCACAATGTGTAGACCTTTGGTGAGACTGAAGTCCAAGAACGGAGACTCTGTTTGTATCTTTTCCACCACGAGAGCCAGCATGAGTCTGTACAGACCCCTCCGCGCCCCGGCCAAAGCCCTCCGACCGCTGACCACTCGTCGGCACGCCCGTCCGGACGGCAAAGAAACTTCCCTCCCGCCAGGTCTCCACCGAGCCATCCACACCGCCTCCCACAGAAAGGTGCTCCCCGATCTCCACGCACTGCCGGTTAGTTGTTCAAACTTTTCTTCCGACTCCATCACCACACACCTGCGCCCAACACACCCTCATTCCGGTGTCCGCCACTTTCCATGCCCGCCGTCGTTAAATCTCCAATTCCCGAAGATTGATTTTCAGGCCAGGGCACGATGAATGTCTCCCGATAACAGAAGGCATAGAGACATTTGCCGAACCGGATACGCCAAAAGTTTAATCTATCAACTAGTTCCGCTACCTTCTTCGTTGCTCTGCCTGGTTGTAGCGCTATCCTATTACGTGCAGAGGGAATTTGAAAGACAACCGTTTATTCCGCCCCTTGGATTAAGCTCCGTCAATGGTAAGTTCCCAGACCCAACATCTTGATGTGGGTCTGCCTTGTCAGGCTAGTAATGCACCAATTCATGGTGGAAATGTCTTCATTCATGTAAAGGACAACACAAACAAAAATTCAAAATAAATGGAAAATAATGACAAATGTTGATCCAGGAGAATACATATTTGAAAACATTGAATGCCTGAGAGCCTTAAAGGTGCAATATGTAATATTGTATGTAATACTGGCAGCTAGCGGTTAAAGTAGTTACTGCACTAACAATTCAAAATACTGGAGAGTCGTTTCCCCCGCCCCCTCCTGCCCAGACTCGAAGTTCACGGAGGTTGCCAGGCTGAGACGGCAGCATTCACAACAATGTTGCTAGACGTAGCTTTTCTCACATAGCCAGACATTACTCCACAGCACAGCGGAGTAGCTAACGTTAGATGCTAGTCTCACATAGCCAGACATTACTTCACAGCACAGCGGAGTAGCTAACGTTAGATGCTAGTCTCACATAGCCAGACATTACTTCACAGCACAGCAGAGTAGCTAACGTTAGATGCTGGCTATATTGACAGTCATGAAAGCCCGCGAGCACACGGAGCTCTGTAAGCAACTGACAGACACTTTTCGGCTTAAAATTACAGTATGAACTGCTAAAAGAAAAGAGCCTCACCGTTCTCTCCACCCGCCAGTCAGGCACACTTCCTCGCTTAGAATTACAATAGGAACCAAAAATACCACCACCATGCCGACTGAACAGCCCGGCTCTCATGGCAGTTCGTGTAAATAGTGACGTTATTTTAATCTATTGATAACGCGTTCACAAAAAAACGAGAAAAATATCTCCGCGGACACGTATCAATAGATTAAGAATAACGTTGATATTTACACGAACTGCCGCGGAGACCGGGTTGGAACTACACGTTGTAAACAGCCATGGCCCGCTTGCCTGGTCCTCCGGTAACGTTAGCAGGGTTAGCATGGCGGCGTTAGCCAGGACCAGTCGGGATCACTTTACTGGCTATGTCTCAATTGTTTTGTGCGTAACCAACTCGGGTACTCTAGCTATATAATTCAATGTGAGTACACAAATGTTGAAATGACCTAAAATGCCCGTCCCTAGTGGCTGTGATAAATTAGCCTGAAGCTATGCTTACCTGTTCAGGAGGAAATAAGCCAATTCTGCGTCCTTTTGGGATCTAAGCTGTCTCCATCTTTCAAATACATCTCCAATATTTACCAGGGGGTTGTTACGTCTCTGGTCACGCAACTGTTTTTTTAGGTCGGGTAGAATCTATCTCCATTTATCCTGTTCGTTTGTGTGCTGCTTTCATGGCTGTACTACCGTTACAGCTGTAGCGTGCTGGGTTTACGTTTTTACAGGTATATCTGGCAACCCGGCCTGGCTGTCAAACTGGGCCGTTGATAACAACACACAGATCAAAACATAAACAGAAATTCCGTCACGGAATGTAAATTTCAAAAAGAAAAAATACTGACATTAGCATTGTTGTCAGAAAAGATAGTATTTCAGCTTAACATGTTTCCTTAATATCTGATGAGGCATTGGTGTCATTTTTGGATTTATTACAGTACAAATATTACATATTGGACCTTTAATATTATCCTGCTGAATCAACAAACATGTGTCAAACTACTTTACCTGAGGCATTGTTGGGTCTATGAGTCACGTGCTGGATACATAAGTACCTTTAATAAACCGCTGCACTGATACAATCTATCTAATTTGTTTGTGTTTGGGTTCTATCCCTGTTAGCCCGCACACACCAGCCATTATATAAAGTTGTTAATTAGTGAATTAGTTTAAGATAGTTGATAACATTAAAACAACAACAATTAAACACTTGAGAAATGTGTCTCAGTGCTAATATTGTTTGCATGGTAACCAGAGGACCATTATTCCATGGAGTCCTTGTCTTTTGGAAAACGTCACATCCCACCAATCTGGTCTCCAAGTCCTTGCATCAACTATGAGCTTATCAGACGTCAGTATTCACCACCTGTGAAATGAGGAGCCAAGGACTGATTCCTAAATACAGCAGGAAACCAGCCCAATCAGCTACACATAATCTTCCCCCAAAGACCTCAGATTGTTGCCCTGTTCTGATATATACTAAAACATACAGAGAGGAAAAACTAGCTCGCCACAGATGTGTTTGGGTTTCTTGTTGCTCCTCTGTCTGATCGTCAGGTGGCCTACCTTTTGACGTTTAACCCACCACTGATGTCCTGTTGACATGCCAGGCTCATTTTCATAGGATTAATTATAAGAACAAACACAGCAAGAAAGACTGACTCTTGTTTCAAAGTGTGTGTGTGTGTGTGTTAGGAAACTCACTTCAGCTGAGTTGGGGTTTTGTTTTATCACCCATTGACTGTTGTGAAAAAAATCTAACCATTTTAGTCACTTTACATGTGTATGCCACAACAATATTGTCAATCTGATTACATACAGCATACAAGAAATTAGTCTACATACAGTATTGTCTTCTTGTTAAGGTTCCAACATATAACACAGACACAGAAAGTCAGAGGATTTGTCAAAGTAAGCAACATCTTTTAGTGAGAGCTGGAGTTTGTTTAAAGGACAGGTTCAGATCAACATGCAAGTACCAAACTCCAAACTGGAGGTCTGATCTGATCATTAAATAAGGCTCACCTTAAATGCATGAATTAAATGCTGTATTTCAACTATGTTGGCCTATTAGCTTTTTACAGCAGTTGTCAGATATAGACGACCATGGTACCAAACCTGGCATCCTCACTGTAACAACAACAAGAGCTCAGGAATATGTTGTTTCATGTGACATATGCACATCAACGGTTCACTGTGAAAACATTGAATTTGGACAATCTGTATGCTTTGCTCTTATCTTTATTAAACAAAGCATACAGATAGCTAAAACAAACTCTTCGATGCACAATACTGTTATATATTTCCCCGCATGACTTGCAGATATATTCATGAATATTTATTAACCAACTGCCTCGGTGTCTCGTTGCTCAAAAACATTTTGAGGAAGTAGAAGCTTCTGAAACAACTTCAAAAGAGAAGTTGAGGTTTCATCTAAGGCATTGTTACTGTCTTAAAAGGTTACTCTTGATGCAAAGTCATGATTAAAGAAAAAAACACATAAAGACACATAACTTTGGACATGCATACACACAATGAGACTCAACACTACTCATGACAAACACTGAGACGAAACAACACAAACTTAATAAAGCAATACACATCCTCTAAATAAAAATATATAGCAGGGATGGATAACTCTCTCCATAGATTTCACATTTTTAGGAGCAAAACCAGGACTATGTTTCACTACTCCCTTTCTTGTGTAAATAAATACAATCTTTACAACATTTTATTAAATCTTGTTTTACAACTTTACTTTTATAATCCTGGTTATGAATTCCATGCCACCACTGATTCCTAAGGTTAAAGGTTAAGCTCTCATATTCACATTATACATGCTTCCCCTTGGCTTCATTTTTTGGGAATAGAAAAAAATGTATCACTGTAATGCAGATGATCTGAGGCAACAATGTGATCTCATGGGAAGGCGTATGAATAGCATGCCACTATTAATGACATTTCACAAACCATGTACACCCCATTGTCGTTCACCTAGTTTAGCTGACCTGTGAGGTTGACAGTTTAGACACCAAAACGACTAGTTAAGATCAGAAAAAATATTGTGTTTTGGGTTAAAACAATCCCGGGACATGAACACCTGTTTCCTGGGTTTCAGTGAGTGATTAAATATGTTGAGGAACTCATCTGATTATTTCGAGACCACATGAATGCAGCACAAATGTCCTACCTCACATTTTTTATGAAAGTGAAAAATAATTAGTGTATCCGCCACGTGATTCTATACCACGGAATTTAATGGGTTATTCTTTGGACCATGCTACACCCTTCTGGAGTTTCATGAAAATCGGGCCTGTAGTTTTTCTGTAATCCTGCTAACAAACAAACAGACAGACAAACCAAGCAGAAAACCAAACCTCCTTGGTGAAGGTATTATAAAAAACTAAACTGAAGTCATCATATTTACAATTCATTTTAAAAATCTTAGAATTTTAACAGACAAGCCAGTTGTGTTGTGAAGGGCAGAGTTTTTGCCAAATTAAAGGACCTGGAAACCATTACCCATGCTTTAATCACCTCTTGGCTTGGTTATTGTAATTCGCTCTATATTAATGTTCTATACCTTCGACTGTAATTTTATCATGTTATTTGTTTTTTAGTCATGCCTTCTCTTTATTTTCTTCTAACATTTTGTATTATTACCGCTTATGCACATTCTATTTCTTTCATTTTGTATAAGTGTAATGAGGCAGATCCTAACCCATCTAACTATAATGGAAAGCACTTTGGGTCAGCTGCTGTCGTTTTTAAATGTGCTATATAAATGAAACTGACCTGACTTTAAAGTATCTGTGGAGATTCAGTCATCATATTTGTATAAAACAAAGTAATGTATCCTGTTCCTTGAACTTACAGAAGTTCAACAGAAGTTGAAGAATTGTTGCATCAGAGCTATTCTGTCTGTCCTGCACAAATTCCGCTGTGTCACTGAAATTGGTTTTGCATATTGCAAAATCATCTTTTAAGGCCTTCTTTTCCTTAAATAATAAACTGAACTTTAACCTTTAACCCTATCTCTTAGAAATCTTGTTTGTGTACTTGTTTTCCAAATTATGTGACCACTTTCTAAAATGTCTGTCAAGATTTACATACCTGCACGGCTAATGTTATGTTTACAATGACAAATGTATCTGCTGATCTAAATTAGTCTAATATAAATGAAAGTTCAAGGAAACAGTGAGAGCTCATCGCACTGCATATTACACTGCAAAGAGACACAAAACACAAGCAAATTACCACTCGTACACACGTATCCTGGGTGAAAGTCTTGTGTTTTTCCCGTAACTTCTTCTGGGACACAAATACCACTCCCTTGCTTGAATGCACTGTGTTTGGGGACCGACCAATCCACTCCGACCTCCTCCTTAAGTGGATCTTGGCGCAGCTGCAGCCACAATCCAAGTGCCACCACAATCCAAGGAAATCTCTGAGGGGAGAAAGCACAAGAATCCTGAGCAAGAAGCTAAATTAGTAACATGCCTTAGTGGGACATGAATGCACGCAGATTGAGAGAGAGAGAGTAGCTCAGTGTCATAAAAAGTCTCCCAGCAGTGTATATGGAGATATTCCAAAGTAAAAGTTCCCCTCAGTTATATCTAGGACTTTTGGATGCATTTAAATTAACATAATTATCAGTACAGACTGCTGCACTGCAGTTGTAGCATGGCTGATTTGACCAGGGAAATGCAAGTGATGACTGGTTTGACAGCAAACTATTCCTAATCTCTAATAAGCGTAAATAATAAGGGTAATCAATCTTTTTTCTTCTCATAATAACTTAATTATCTTGTGATGACAAAGCAAATTTTCTCAAGAAAATGGTCTCAGCTTCCATACAATGACGATCACAGGACGAACACATTCCATTCAATTCAATTTTATTTATAGTGTCAAATCACAACAGGAGTCATCTCAGGACATTTTACAAATAGAGTAGGTGCAGACCACACTCTATAATTTACAAAGACCCAACAATTTCCCATGAGCAAGCATTTGCTGTGATAGTGGCGAGGAAAAAATCCTTTTTACAGGCAGAAACCTCGGACTCAGGCTCGTGGTGGACAGCCGTCTGCTGCTGCCGGTTGGGACAGAGAGACACTGATACAGATATACAGATATGGAGATAAATGATTCATCATAAATATTGTAGTTGGTATAATGAACAGTGGCAATTATAGTACCAATGAAGATAATAGATCTATGACTAGAACTGATAGTAGAAGCAGTCTGTTCTCAGTTCCCTGTTTTTTTAGAGATGATGAGATAAGTAGCTGTATTTAAGTGCTGGTCATCCTCTTGTTCAGCACCTCTTCACAGGACGGCTGAAAGAAGAGAAGAAGAGCATATTCTGCAGCAGGTTTTGTTCCACTTTCTTTTCTTATCATCTTCTGACTTTCCTTTACTGGACTGACAGTCTATAGGCATCGTCTGTTCCCTACACAAGTATCAGTAACATGTCTTTGTCTCTGTGTTAAAGCTATCACCTTGACCATGAAGACACTGACTGTGTTTGCACTGGTTTGTGCCATGACGGCTCTGACTGGAGCTGATGGTGAGTATTAAGTGTTACCAATGTATTTATTGCCAATAAACCGTAACAATCCAAGTCAGTAACTGCGGTGTCAAACTTCTTCCAGCTGTTCCAGAGGAAAAGACAGATAAAGACCAAACAGGTGAGTGGATTATAGATGTTCTCTTCGATGGTTTGTACGTTGTCGTGATGCTCTGCTGCGATGACTTCACCTACGCTTTGTGTTTATTGTGCATTTATAACATCATACTGTCAAAATAAATTGATTTCATATTGTAATATAAAAGTTCCACAAAAAGAGACTTTAACTGGAACCTCCACATTACCCGCTGAACTTTTTTTCCTACAAATAGCTGATGTTAATCTGGTCAAGAGGTGGGTCAGAAGAGGATGCTTCGGGGGTTGGTCTACGTTCAATGGCCGTTGTTTCCTCTACGTTCCAAGACTCATGACCTGGGCTAAAGCTGAGGTAATGTTGGCGACCTTAACCTGTACAACAAGTTCATTTTGTTTGCATACACATGGACGTTTGGTTTCTTGGCATCTTTTGTTGACTTGGTGTCGTCCTTCTTACTTCCTTTAACAACTCCTATCTTTGTTGGTCTGTCTGTCTTTGTCTCCCGTACTGTAGAAAAACTGTGTGTCCATGGGAGGAAACCTTGCGTCCGTTCGCAACATCATGGAGTACCACGAGCTTCAGAGGCTGATTGTGATCGCCAGTCATGCGTACAAAGTAACCTGGATTGGAGGCAGTGATGCACAAGAGGTAATGTTGGCATCATTTCACAAGTTGCAAATATTGCAAACCAAATTGACATACTATTTATTATATATTATACTAAACTGACACTTATACTTTATATTATATACTCCATTGCTGTACTACACTACATATATATACAAACTCTATATACGGTATACATGCTATATTACTCCATTTCACTGTATATTATATTTGAAAAATAGTGGGTTGGGATTGCCTCTGCACAGCTCTCACAGCTTTTTCCCCAAACTTGTCAAATACTGACACTTTGTCAAACAAGGCAAGGCAGCTTTATTTATAGAGCACATTTCAGCAACAAGGCCATTTAAAGTAATTTTCATAAAACATTAAAGAGCATTTGAAAACAGTCAAAAACATTTGTTAAAGAGAATATAAAAACAGGTAAAATAGCATAAGACAGGAATGAAATACATGAATAAAAGTTGCACTGCTGTGTAAGAAATGAACAATTACTTTTATTTTATTTTTTAAAAGACAGCATCATCCATGATTGAAATGAAGTGAGAGTTGCAGCGAACCTGCAGTTTTCTGGGAGTTTGTTCCAGATAGGTGGAGCATAAAAAAATGACCTTTGTCACAACTCTCGGCGTGTAAAACCAACGCTGTCGCTCACATGCACACGCATATAATTATATATATAACATCATATATATCATAAAAAAAACTATTTTTATGTATCTGTCCTTATTTCTGTCCTTGTGCTACTGCATTTTCCCTCTGGGGATCAATGAAGGTTTATTTAAAATATTTTAATTTCATAGCTTGAAAGAATTACTTTCTTTTTTCCAGGAAAAACAATGGTTGTGGAGCGATGGCACACCTTTCCGCTACTCCAACTGGTGTCGTGGACAGCCTAATAACCTCGGGGGCAGGCAGAATTGTTTGCAAATAAATCATGGAGGTAAAACGACATATTGATTATCGTACAGTAGTAGTGATACTGATGAATTTCAAGGTCAATTTCATAGTTCAGACAGCTCTTATAACATATTGTATCTTGAGAAAAAAAGTCGTTCTGAGTCAGATATCTTTTGGTTTTATCAAATCAGTAGGTAGGTTAACCGTACACAGTGTTACAGCATTTACGTTTTTCGCAATGATCTGCAACTTATCATTGATCATAGTGTTACCTAACTGTACCCATCTAGAATAATTAGTCACGTTTAACAGTTTGAGTTTTTGTTTATGTGTAGCATTCGCTGACTCACATTCGCTGACTCACCTTTTTTCTGTACATGCAGCTCAGAAATGCTGGGACGACCGTCAGTGCAACTATGCAAGACCGTCTGTCTGCGCCAAGAAACCCTGAAGATGCCTGGTCTGACACCATAACGTACCCGTAAAAAGCCCAAACACTGGGGAGTGTGTTTGTGTTTCTGCCTTTAAATACATCTGTCTTTACTCCGTCAGTCTCACATCTGAGCTGAAGGGTCTCATTTAAGTTTCATATCTTTATTTCTGTTCTATCGCTGTAACGAGGAGGAGGGAAGGAAGCGACAGGTGACAATAAGGAGCTGGACTGTCTCTTATGGCGTTATATATGTGTCACATTCCTGAGCGAGTATTTGTATGTTTTGAGCGCAGAAAACTATATTTTGCAAGCACATTACATTGCATTTTGAACAGAAATTAACACTCTCAAAAAAATATTTTGTTTGAGTAAACAAAAACCTATTTTGTGCACAATAAATGTATTTGCATGTCTTTCTCTGCTCGCAGGTAAAAGCTGCTGCGCTCCGGTCCTGTCTCCCTCGCTCTCAACCTCTTCTCTCTGCGCGCTCAACTCTAGACACGCTCGCTCAGATTTTCACAGCGTTACAAGTGTGCCACAAAACCAACCAATCACAGTATCAAAAGGTCAATTCTGATTGGCTGTTCACCTCCAATTAGATCGCAAGTAGCAGGAAAGACATATCTACAGGGAAACTGTTTTTGACACAACACCTGCAGTGATTCCCCAGCAAGGGGTATCTCTGCTGTAGCTAGTGGGTACTTGGAAAGATTGTGGAGCAGCTTAACTAATCAAAATAATTTAATTATGATTGATTTAAAACAATATATCAGCTGAAACAGCTCAACACATATGTTTAAACATATAGCGAAGTAATCAATGGTAGAAATAAAAAGCTAAAAGTGGCCTACTGACTTAGCTAACAGTTTAAATGATTAGTTAAAAGTAATGGATGACTTTTAAAACATTAACCACACTTCAAGTAAAAGGCCTAGCTAGTATAATTTCTGACCAAACCAACCTAAATGTCTATAGTTCAATTGCATGAAAATGTAAGAATATTCACTTTAATAGGATAGTGTGAACACATTGGGAATTGACGGGGTGGGTATGTGAGTTAATATGACAGGGATGTGGGGGAACCTCAGACCAGAAGGGTTGGAAAGCACTGATCCACAGTATTTTATATTATTGACCACCGGTATATTACAGACATGCCTTAATAGTTGTGTTAATCACAACACCGTTTTTTGAATTACATATCTCCGTGTGTGACTAACATCATCCTTCACAAGAAATCTAACATTAGCTAGCCCAGCATGGATACAGTTTATGCATCCAACATATTCATCTGAACAAACCTAAAATGTCACAATACAGCCACGTAAAAGAAGTTTGTAATACTGGTTACATCGATGTGGTGTTTTATTAACCTTAATTCTTTAAGGTTGGTTCAATTGACTTGCAAAGTAGCTGTCCGTTGCTAACGTTAGCTAGCTAGCTTATTTATGTCAAAAAGCAGTAGCTAACGAACGTTACTGCCAAGATATGATTTCATTTTAAGACAGATGACAACACTTGACGAGTCTTATAACACCTCTCTGGTCTCTCGTAAAATCATATCTTGGCAGTAGTTAGCTAACGTTTCTGCTTTTTGAGATAAATTAGCATTAGCAACGGATAGCTCATTCGCAAGCTAATATAGCAACATAATTCAGGTTAATAAAATACAGTAATGTAACCAAAGTATTAAAAACTACTTACATGTGGCTATAGTGTGACAGGCCTACTGCTGTTCAGACCTAACTTAGCTAGTTACAGTGCTGCAAGGCCTGTTCAGATGACATGTCGGCTGCTGTGTGTGAGCTAGCTAGATTGCTTGTGAAGGATGAGTCAAACATAAGGAGATATGAGTCAAACAATATAACGGCATTATAGTACACACAAATATTAAGACATTTCTGTGATATAGCTATGTCAATAATACAAAATACTGACCGAAATGTGTTTTAATCCTGTAACATTAGTCGAACAGCTCCACTGTAGACGGTATTTGCCGTACCAACTAGTGTTGACTGAAAAAGACGGTTCCTCCTAGATTTTTGTTTCCTGATATTGCAATCTAATTGGAGACGAACAGCCAATCAGAATTGACCTTTTGATTCTGCGATTGGTTGGTTTTGTGGCACACTTGTAACGCTGTGAAAATCTGAGCGAGCGTGTCTAGGGTTGAGCGCGCAGAGAGAAGAGGTTGAGAGCAAGTGAGACGTGACCGGAGCGCAGCAGCTTACATTTATTGTGCCCGAAATAGGTTTTTGTTTACTCAAACTAAATAATTTTTTGCGAGTGTAAATTTCTGTTCAAAATGCAATGTAATGTGCTTGCAAAATATAGTTTTCTGCGCTCAAAACAATACAATACAATTACTCGCTCAGGAATGTGACACATATATAACGCCATAGTCTCTGAGGCTTTTTGCCTTTAATAAGAGCAGACTGAATGTGTTATGAAAAGATTGCTTTTAGCACAACCTGACATGTATTCTTTTAGAGTGAACTCTTCTTTCTTGTCTTATGCAAAATTAAAAGCCTGAAGCATTAAAACAAACTGGTCTGTGTTTTATCTCTTGTTTAGATAGAAATGTCTCTAAAAAATGCTTTAATTCATTATGTTTACATTAACAATGGATCACATGACTACTTGTGTATGAAAGAGGTTGCTCATAGTGAAGATCCCACAGGAAAATATTATCAAACTCTGCAGTTCCCCTCAGCTCTATGGAGGACTTTGACTATAGCTTTACTGTTTTGATCACAGTTCTGCAATACTATGAACTTAACATTAATAATAATATAATTTTTTTATAAACTTTTAAGACCCCAAACACTACTGACAATGCTAAATATTTTTTCATCAGCAAATTTCTGTGGTGTGAAATTCTTCTTTTGACTATTGACTAACATTGTTGTGAATGTAACTTGCCCACAAATAGAGTGGAACATATTAACACTTTTAATAGTCATTTAGGGGCATTGGGTATGTTAGGATGAGGGTAGGATTAGGGTTAGATGTTATCATGAATACGCACCTTCTCCGGAACAGGTGGCCTTCATCAAGTTGAATCGAGCACTTTAAGACAAAAATGTTCCTAGCAAGCTAACGTTAGCCAACTAACATCTGGCTTGCTGGCTTGCTTATAGACAGTGAGGCGAAAAGCGGGCTGGGTCTAACGTTAGCAGTCTGCTGACCCACTGTTGCTGGGTCTAACGTTAGCAGTCTGCTGACCCACTGTTGCTGGGTCTAACGTTAGCAGCCCGCTGACCCACTGCCGCCAGGGACGGACTGGGGCTAAAAAACAGCCCTGTACTTTCTCCCAAATAGGCCCATCATCCGGCCATTCGCCCCTAGCCGGGCGCCACAGACACTAGCCAGGATGTCACACACTATACCACAGTACTGTAGCCTATCAGACAAGGTATAGGCTGCGTGAAATATTGTGATGTAGAGCATTCTGGGACATCCTGGCACTTCCCTGCGCTCTCCCTGTCATCTTTTGTGCTGCAACTATCTTCAACCTGAATAAACAAATGATTTTAAAGACAGGTTATTAGCTATTATTGATATAATATGTGTTGCTTTGTGTTAAAGAATTAGCATTGACTAACCTATTTAATATTTTGTCAATGTCATATTACACTTTTGATTGATTTTAAAGCTGTGAAATGATGAAAATGACTAGGCCCTATCAATTTTGTCTGTGAAGCTTTCAAAACCAACCACCAGGTCTTAGCCAGTTCTACAATAGTAAACACAAATATGAAAGACAAGGAAAAACTGCACTCTGGTGGAAGACAGACAGAAAGTGCAAGCTAGGATTTTTGGTTAAACTTTTGGTTACATTTAGTGAATTATTTAGCCCTCTTCTCTGTTTGTTAGCACGTTTCTGGTACCAATGCATGCCTGATGTTTTCCTGTTTAATTCAATACCAGAATATTCATCCTAGCAGCAAAAGTGAGCTCACTACAACCTCTCATATACAACGAAGTGAAATAGCGGTCAACCCGCGATTCATTTCTAACGCGTTTAATGTTTAAAATTAAACACGTTAAGTTTGACAGCACTAAATGGCATGATAATTTTCATGATGCACACCCATGTTGATAGCTGACTATGCAATTTGCTAAGATAGGGATAAAGGCAGCCTATTATAATATGCCCTGCTCCTGGCACTCAGTACCTCTTGCTGATGTGAAATTAACTCTGCTGTCCATCCCTCATCATGACCAGGCTGTGGATTGGTGATAGCCTACATCCATGGTGATAGCCAGACTAGTAGGCCTACTCTTCTTCCTCAGTTTCTTTTACATGTAGCATATACAGTAAGTGATTGTATTTGCGCCCCCTGCTGTTGGCTGTTAATATCGCTTTATTAGACTTTTTTTGTGCCGACGGCCGTTCTGGACTTTTCCCGAATGCACAGATTGTCAGTCTGTCCCTGACTGCCGCTGGGTCTAACTATCCCTTCTCACTCCCCGCAACTCCGGAGAACGTCTCCTCCAAGCGTGCATTGTCTCTATGACAACTAACAACAATCGCCATTTTGTTGTGTACCAATCAAATGACCATGGGAAACTGTTCAATGGCCTTTCGGTCCATTTTATTAATATGATTGGGACATACTACATTTTCTTCTGGCATACTAAATACCATGATAGTATAGGTATTGGAATTCTGGGATTGTATTTAGTAACTTGAAATAATGGTGAAGATCATAGCTTTAATGCAGAGAGAAAGACATGTTACTGATACTTGTGTAGGGAACAGACGATGCGTACTGACTACCAGTCCAGTAAAGGAAAGTCAGAAGATGATAAGAAAGTTTGTAACAAAAACCTGCTGCATAATATTCTTCTCTTCTATTCTCTCAGCCATCCTGTGGGTAAGGTGCTGAACAAGAGGAAGACCAGCACTTAAATACAGCTACTTATCTCATCTCTCCAAAAAAAGGGAACTGACAACAGATGACTGTTCTCATACACAGATGTCATAGTATTCTCAGATATCTGAATGACATTCTGCGTTGATCATCATTGTATGGAAGCTGAGACCGTTATCTTGTTAAAATTAGCGTATCTCAAGATAATTAACTCATTATGAGAAGAAAGCAAAAGCTTGTTTACCCTTATTTATTTTGTATTAGAGATAAGGAATTCTTTGCTGTCAAACCAGCCGTCACTCACATTTCCGTGGTCAAATCAGCCATGCTACAACTGTAATGTCGCCATCTATACTTACATTAATGTTAATTTAAATGCATTCAAACGTCCCAGATGAAGCTGAGGGGAACTTTTACTTTGGAATATCTCTAAATAAACTGCCGGGGGACTTGCTATGACACACTGAGCTCCTCTCTCTCTCAATCTGTGTTCATTAATGTCCCATTAATGTTACTAACTTAGCTTTTCCCCTATGGTCCTTGTGCTTTCTCGCCCCGCAGATTTCCTTGGATTGTGGTGGCACCTGGATTGTGGCTGCTGGTGCGTCAATATCAAAAAAATACAAAACTGACTCAGGAAAGGGGACTGGTTTTAACCCAAACCAAAATCTTTTTTTCTAATCTTAACTAGTCGTTTTGGATGGTCGCTGCATGACGCTAACCTTTTGTTGGCTAAACTCAAGGACTGCGACCGCTGAAACAACCATCACCTCACGGTGCTCTGTACCCGGCACTCTGTACCCGGCACTCTGTACCCGGCACTCTGTACCCGGCTCACAGTCACGTTTTGTCAGCTTAAGCTCAGTTTATGGTAGTCGCGATGTTCCCGGCACGAGGTGCGTGAGCCATATGTTGACGTCACCACGGCTGTCATTTTCAAGCCCGAAGGCTCTGCAAACTGTCGTGGCGCGGGGTCATGCACCTCTGAATTTTTTTATCCATGCGCCCATAGCGGCCACTGCACTTTCATTTCAACACATTCGGCTGGGAAGAGCAGCTTCGTCTGTATAAACATATGATTCTTCATGTGCACACCACAGAGCAGTGGTGTAGTCTACGTGATATGCAGGTTTACGCAGCATACCCACTAAGAAAGCTCCAGGATTTCCCTATACCCACTTAAAAATGCCCAAGGACACGTAACAACATACTTTGCATTGGTAAAGAAGGCCTTAAAGGATAATTTTGCAATATGTAAAACCAACTTTAATGACCCAGTGGAATTTGTGCAGCACAGATAGAATAACTCTGATGCAACACTTCCCCAACTTCTGTTTTATATTTAAGTGTCACATAGAACGAGAGTAGATACAGTAAACAACCGTTTAGTGTAAAGAACAGAATGCATTACTTAGTTTCATAGCAAATATCATTATGGTTGAATCTCCTGAGATACTTTAAAGAAGGGCCAAACAAGATTACTTCAGTTTAGTTTTCATAATACCTCTGCCAAGGTTATGTTCTGCTCAGGTTGTTTGTTAGCAGGATTACAGAAAAACTACTGGCCCAATTTTCATGAAACTCAAGAAGGGTGTAGCATGGGCCAAAGAGTAACTCATTAAATTCTGGTGGGGCGGATATACTAGTTATTTTTCACTTTCGTTAACATTGTGAGGTGGGGCATTTGTGCTCCATTCGTGTGGTGTCGGAATAATCATAAAAATCAGTTTCTCAACGTTATTTCAACACTCTTAACTAGTATTTTGGTACCTAAAAGTTAACTGACACAATCGTTGCATGACAACAAACTATTGTGGCTAAACTGTCACGGCTGCTGTCCTCTCACGGTGACCAGTTGTTGGCTAAACTTAACTTTCATGTGACGGCTAAACTATGTGAACGACAATGGGGCGTACGTACATGTAGCTCGTGAAATATCATTAATAGTGGCATGCTATTTGTCAATTTGTAAATTGTCAAACAGTGGTGGCATGGAATCCTTGACCAGGATTTTTGAAGTAAAATTGTAAAACAAGCTTTAAAAAAGTTTAAGACTGTATTTAGAAATGGAGTAGTGAAACATAGTCCTTTTGCTCCTTAAAATGTGAAATGTATGCAGAGAGTTATCCATCCCTGAAAGTTATTTTTTATTTAGAGGATGTGTATTGCTTTATTAGGTTTGGAATTATTAATTTGGAATTATCTTGTTGTTTCGTCTCAGTGTTTTTCATGAGTAGTGTTGAGTCTTTGGATGTCAAAAGTTATGTGTCATTTTTTTCTTTAATAATGACTTGGCATCAAGAGTAACCTTTTAAGACAGTAACAATGCCTTTTGATGAAACCTGAACTTCTCTGTTTAAGTTGTTTTCAGAAGCTTCTAGTTCTTCAAAATGTTTTTGAGAAACAAGATACCAATAATAGATAGATATTCATGAGTATATCTGCAAGTCATGCGGGGAAACATATAACACAACAGTATTGTGCATCGAATGGTTCCTTTTCATCCGTGTACATGCTTTGTTTAATAAAGACAAGAGAAAAGCAGTCAGATTGTCCTAATTCAATAGTTTTCACAGTGAACCGTTGATGTGCATATGTCACATGCAACAATATATTCCTGAGCTTGTGTTGCTGTTACAGTGAGGATGCCAGGTTTGGTACCGTGGTCGTCCACTTCTGGTAACTGCTGTAACAAGCTGATAGGCCAACATAGCTAGAATACAGCATTTAATTCATGCATTTAAGGTGTTGGTATTCATGGGCATGAATTTCATCTAACATCCTTACCAGATGCCCAAACCACTTCAACTGGCTCCTTTCGACGCAAAGGAGCAGCGGCTCCTATTCACTGTATCCACCAGAGTTAGACAAGTCGATACATACCCTTCTCATCTCTGTGCGTGATAGTAAAAGCATAGTGACCTTGTTATTTGTACACCCTGTGACTCTAAAGATTTACTCAGAGTTCCTAACGGATGACTGAGCTTCTCACACGATCTCTAAGGGTGACATTTCTAAACCATTAAGTGTAATTTATGCAACTCAGCTATGTATACTTTCTATAGACCTTTTTTTAAAGCAGACATTTTGGCTTGTCATAGTGAGAAAAGCAGAGTGTTATTGGTGACATTAAAAACCGTTTGCATTCCATTTACAGTAGGTGAGCTAGATCCGTAACATTTTCACCTGGGTTTTTCCTGCTAGGATGAGTCAAAATGTTGCCTGTGAAAAAAGGCCTATTGTGCTGAAACTTAAAAAAAATAAAATAAAAATGCCACAATTACAAAGCAAATGTGATGTTTCATTGGTTCTGTTCCCCAAAATCCATTTGGTTTTATGCAACTGTTCTCAAAATGGTCAATTGTTTATTTGTCTATGACATGAAGTGATGTATCTGTCAATCACCTGTCCCTGCCTGTGTGTCTTTATTTATTTATGTATTTATTAATCAACAAGCCACTCATAAAAGTGTAAAAAAAAACAGTTGGTTCAGCGAAATGTCTTTAATTTCTATGATTAATTAATTAATTAATTTCTATGATTAAAACTGACCACACTGTAGTCAGTTTTAATCATTCAACATTAATTTCAAATGCACAACATAATCTGCATGCTCTTTATAAAAAGCGTGCGTTGTAAATGTTTTACATTATGAAATTAGTAATTCTAATTGCAACAGCTGCACAGCAATTTCCTTCAGAATACTTGAAGATGTTATCCTGCGAGCCGGGGCAGCTTTCAACTCACCAAAAACACAGCAGAGGGCGCTCTGTGACAGGTCAGGAACAGCTCTATCACTGCATCATCAACTCCTTCCTGTCTATAGACCTTGTAAGTTCAAGTTCAAGGGTCAAGTTTTGTGATCCACGCTTAGGTCACTGATGTGAAAGCCCCCTTACTGCTTTATATTCCATTATATTTTGGATACATTTTGAATGTCATTTTTGTTTTCCTTCTCATAGGATAAATAAAGGTATTCCCACCAGAAATTGGTGCATAAAAGTGTAACAGAATGCAGGAAATGAAGTCTTTGATGCTCGAATCAACCCTGGGGTTAGTCTCACACATAAATAAAAACACAATGTTGCATTAAAGTTCAGAGTTCATTTTCTAACCTCAGTGTCTAAACTTTACTTGCTGCACTGTCGTAAAGGCCATATATGTTCCAACATTAGCAGCCTCAGGGGGACAAAAGGGCAGAGTAAAGAAATCGGTTTTATTTCAGCCGATAGAAAACCATTTAAATATGTCCGTTCAGCTCCATGGATCGAGACATTTCTATCTAAAAAGGAGATAAAACACAGACCAGCTTGTTTCAGTACTTGAGGCTTTTAATTTTGCATAAGACAAGAAAGAAGAGTTCACTCTAAAAGAATACATGTCAGGTTGTGCTAAAAGCAATTTTTTCATAACACATTCAGTTTGCTCTTATTAAAGGCAAAAGCCTCAGAGACAGTCCAGCTCCTTATTGTCACCTGTCGCTTCCTTCCTTAAGTAGCGTTACAGCGATAGAACAGAAATCAAGATATGAGATTTAAATGAGACCGTTCAGCTCAGATGTGAGACTGACAGAGTGAAGACAGATGTATTTAAAGGCAGAAACCCAAACCAGTGTTTGTGCTTTTTACGGGGTACTTCACGTCATTGGGTCAGCCCAGGAATCATCAGATTTTCTTGGCGCAGATAGACGGAGATTGGCGGTTACATTGCAGGTCATCCCAGCACTTGTAACCTGCAAGAACAAAAGAAAAAAAGTTATGTCAGCGAATGTTACACAAACCAAAACCTCAAACTGTTAACCGTGACCAATTGTTACAGATAACACTATGGCTACTGACAAGATACAAATCATTGTCAAAACGTAAATGATGTAATGCTGTTTATGGTTAACCCATCTACTGATTTGATGAAACCAAAAGATATCTGACTCAGAAAGAGGTTTTCGCTCGAGATACAGTACGTTATATCTGAGCTGTCTGACATTATTATTAGATCATTTCGTATTTTTTTCACTTCACCTTTTATCAGGCTCACTGCTACAAAAAGCACTGTGTTGTTTTACCTTCATGATTAATGTCCAAACAGTGCTGCTTGCCAAGGCTGTTGTTAGGCTCCCCACGACACCATTTCATGTAGTTGAAACGTGTACCGTCGCTCCAGAACCATTGATTCTCCTGGAATCAAGAATGGAAGTGAATATGACATGAAATTAAAGGGTTTAAACCAGGGGTGTCAAACTCATTTTAGTTCATGGGCCACATACCCCTAATTTGATCTCAAGTGGGCCGGACCAGTAAACCTCTCCAGAAAGATCAGAAACTTTATCTGCCACAGAGATTCTTGTCAGCTTGTTGTTGGCAAACACAAGTTGCTTCTGCTACGACAGCGTTCTAAGGCCATCGTCGTAATGTAAATGTAAGTAAAATAATGTTACGGACCCGGGAGAGAGGGGTAATATTCAGAGAAAAAAAAAAAATACTTTTACCTTGGGTCAAATCTGATACTATCCGGAATTTGGGTTTGGGATGGTTCCATACAATGCTCCTCACAAGTAAAATAAATGATCGTTTCACTACTTTCATTGAATTTGGGTGTTTCATTCAATTTTCATAGAATTTGAAAAATGTTTTATAATAGAACGCGAAAACAAAGTGACAAAAATGTCTGAAAAAGCTTCAAAAACATGGGGAAAAAACACAAATAAAGCGCAGAAAAACCAAAAGTTGCATGGTCGACGAGAAGTTAACACAAGTGTTAAAGAACTCTGATATTAGATTGAGATTGAGATTAAAGTAGTACATTTGGAATTGGAACTATTCATTCTCTGCAATCTTCACACTTTGCAAAGTCATCCAGTGGGCCTGATTGGACCCTTTGGCCGTATACTTGACACCCCTGGTTTAAGTTGTTTTACTCAAGTAACTTAAGATGAGATGAGGTAAAATATGCCTTCGTTGATCCCTGGAGAGGAAATTGATGTTACAGAAATGTAATATTTGCAACCTATGCAACGATGAATAAAATACCTCTTGGGCGTCAGTTCCTCCAATCCATGTTTCTTTGTACACACGATTGGTGCTCATGAGATTCTGAAGCTTAAGGTACTCCAGGATGTTGTGAATGGAAACAAGGTGTCCACCCATGGACATGCAGTTTTTCTACCGTACAGGAAACAAACAAGCAAGACAGACAGAGAGAGAGAGAGTTTTAAAGAAAGTAAGAAAGACAACACCAAGGCAGCAAAAGATGCCAAGTAACCGAATGCCCATGTGTATGCAAACTAAATGAAGTTGTTGTAGAGGTTAAAGTCGCCAACATTACCTCAGCTGCAGCCCAGGTCATTGGTCTTCGAACAAAGCGGAAACAGCGTCCACTGTACGGAGTCCAACCACTGGAACAACGTCTTGTCGAACAAAATGTCCTCTTGGCCAGATTAATATCAGCTATTTGTAGGAACAAATAGTTTGGTTGGGTTGAAATCTCTTTTATTTATAACTTTTATATTTAATCCATTTATTTTGATAGTATGAAGACGTTATATCATAATACAACAAAGCATAATATAACGCAATATAAATTAATATAAATTAACACAAAAAGGGCCCTCAGAGAGCACTGTTTTCCGCCAAAGCATGCCCCATCTCACAGTGTCATGGAAGTGTGAATTAGTCAGATTATTTCAACACCACATGATTGCAGCACAAATGCCCTATTTTACGATGTTAATGTAATTTAATGTAATTCAGATCCGCTTAAAAGTGTAATGGGTTCTTCCTTGGCTCATGCTACACCTTTCCACCAAGTTGCATAAAAATCGGGCTAGTAATCCTGCTGACAGACAGACAAACGGAGCCGAAAACCTAGCCTCCCTGGCGGTAATAATGACATAAGTTGATGTAGCACACTGTAGCACGATGCACGATAAAATAACATGACATAAAACAGTATGACGACATTTAAAATACATAACATAAAACGACGTTGACCGTAAAAATAAAATACATAACATAACTGTCGAGCAGAAATCTTGTATGTCCATATTTCGTCATTCATTTTTTTCATAAATCAATGCTTTTGGTCACCCTTTACGTCTGTCTGTGAGTATTCCTAACATATTTAAAATGTGACGATGCAATTTTATCTGACTTAGTCTGAAGTAAAATTTCAAATGAGCCTTTTATAAATTTTGAAAAACAGCGGTTTGAAAAATTCAGCAGCGATAAGTAGTTTTTTATCAGGAGAAACTGGTCATAGACGCAAAGTGTAGCTGAAGCCATCACAGCAGAGCATCACGACAATGTACAATCTATCGAAGAGAACATCTTAAATCCACTCACCTGTTTGGTCTTCATCGGCCTTTTCCTCTGGAACAGCTGGAAGAAGTTTGACAACGCAGTTATTGACTTGGATTGTTACAGTTTATTGGCAATAAATACATCCTTAATACCTAATACTCACCAGCAGCTCCAGTCAGAGCCATCATGGCACAAACCAGTGCAAACAGAGTCAGTGTCTTCATGGTGAAGGTGATAGCTTTAACACAGAGAGACAGACATGTTACTGATACTTGTGTAGGGAACAGACGATGCCTATAGACTGTCAGTCCAGTAAAGGAAAGTCAGAAGATGATAAGAAAGTTTGTCACAAAACCTGCCACAGTATTTCCTTCTCTTCCTTTCTCTCAGCTGTCCTGTGGGCGAGGTGCTGAACAAGAGGAAGACTTGCCCTTAAATACCACTTCTTATCTCATCATCTCTCAAAAGTGTGAACAGATGTGCGACTGTTCTCATACACAGAAACGTTTTTCTCAGAAACTTGAACAACATACTGCTGCATGTGGTCATCGTTGTACGAAGCTGAGACCGTTATCTGGAGAAAACAAGCTTTGTCGCCTTAAGATAACTAACTCATTATCACAAGAAAACAAACTGTTATTATTAATGGTTATTAGAGATTAGGAATGTCATGCAGCCAAACCAGCGATCAATTACACCTCCGTGTTTAAATCAGTCGATGCTACAACTGTAATATCGCTGTATACACATTTATGTCAATTAAATTCATTCAAGCGTCCCAGATCGAGCAGACGGGAACTATTGCTTCGGAATATCTTTACATTGATTCAATAAAAATGCATGGTTTTGTGTCTGTATGCAGTCAGAGATGTCCTCCACTCAGATGTATCAGTCAGAATTGATTCATTAAGTTGTTCATTAAGCAACCGGAATATATCAAACACTTAAGACATGTTCTTCACATTTTAGTGGTATTTCCTTTTTAATCTATAAGGGACACAAGTAACATGTTTTATACCTCCTGTTAACATAAGTTAAGTAATCCATAGGCCCTATGTGTATACAGGCTGTTCGCATGAACCATTCGTACATATAGGGGCAGGCTAACCCTAACCCTAACCCTTACGCTTACCCAAACCACAATCTTTTTCTTAAACTTAAGTAGTCATCTTGGTGCCTAAACTTAACTTTCGTCGCCGCATAACACTCACTTTTTGTTGCCTAAATTTTACCGTAGCAGTAACGGGCGGCGAGCGCAGACCTAGGCGATTGCCTAGGGCGTCAAAAGTGTTGGGGGTGCCGTGTCGCCCTTAGGTCTACTTCCCAAATAAAACGTGTTTATTAAACATGATCATCCTAGGGCGCCCCCTCAGTCACACGTTTACTTGTCAACCTTTCATTACGCAACGTTTCCAGTCTACGGGTCAGACTCAAACACACGGAGCTCTGAAGCAGACCTGTGCATCGCTTAGTGTCCACTCTCGCTGTAAAAACAGAGACAAGCAGCAGCACAGACATAATATATGTTTAATATAATATATAATTATAATGGACGCGCTCTGCTGTGGACATGCTGGTAGATGTGTCCATATTTCTGCGTAGTTTTGTGTTTCCACCTCCGATGTAGAGCAGCGTAGCCTACAGCCACTTCCCTAAACTGTCTCATTCAGAGACCAGAGACCCAAACGGGGCTCTGTGTCTTGCAGCAGGTCTGAGATCAGCAGAGCAATCACGTAATGCACAGCAGACTATGGTGCAGATGGAATTTTTTCTGAAATAGTGACTTTATTCTTGTAATAGCCTATTGTATTATCACTTTATTTTTCTCATCATATCACTACTCCTCCAAACCTCAGAGAACACAGATGAGATATGCTGTATTTTGAATGTGCACAAAGTTTTGAACATGAGGAGAAATCTTGCTCAAACACATCTGAAATATTACAGTCCAGGGGTTTATTAATTCATCAAAATTAATTCATGTATCATTCAGGTGAATCATTTTAATATGCACATTTAAGGAGGTTACTTCCTCAACAAAAGAAGCAAAAGTGGGAAGAGTAAATGATGCCTAGGCTACATGTGTGCTGACTCAGATATAATTACAAACATCGATCCAAAGAAGAATAAATAGATGAAAGCAATACAGAATGCCTGAGAGCCTTACTGCAAAATATTATGTTTTTATATTTGGATTGTAATCTCTGTTTCCCTTTAGATAAAAATATTTCCAGCATAAATTGATTCAGAAAAAGGTAAAAAAAATAAATAAAAAAAAGTGCATAAAAATTCACCAGAATGCAGGAAATGAAGTATTTAATGCTCAAATTTTTCAGGGGGTGGACCCCCAGACCCCCCCCCCCCCCATCATAAGTCACCATGCACACAAATCTGGAAACAAAAAACTGGCCTTTGGGTTGCCAGACCAGTTCCAATTAGACCAAATGTTGGTGCCATCTAACATACATGGAAGCTACAAACTAAAATGAACATACATTGCTACTCTATCGCTGACACAGCACTGTGGAGATCTGGCAATGCGAGACGCGGGGGTGAATCAATCTCGCCTAGGGCAACCAAAGGGCTAGAACCGGCCCTGGCGGCTAACACATCTACTAACTGCCCCTGATTCGGCCGAGCTGTGACGGAGGTCTGTAACGACTCAAAAACAAAAAAAAAAAATTTTTTGAGAAACAAAAAAAAAAAAAAAAGGTTTTTTTTTTAACATAACGGGCTTTTCACAACTAATTTCGTTAACCAACGTTTGGACCAATGTTCACGTCTTTGCATTTGATCCGGTAAGTTTTGGTTTCAGACTGCAGTTATGCAAGCGCACTAAAACACTATATGTGACAAAACTACGTCCTGTCGTCATCACATACGTGAGCCGCGTCTCCCTTTCCCTGTCCTCTCCTATCCTTTCTCTTCGGCTGTTTTTGTTTTGTTATGTTGCTGAGAAGCAAGACGCATGAACTTTATGTGGGGTTTGAGGAGCTGCAGCATATTCACTGTACATTTACTACCACTTAACAAGTAAACTGCTAATGTATTCTCTGCTCTGATAGCCGACAGCTGTCTGCTCTGAGCGCATTCACATTCCGTTTGTGTCTAAATAAATTCTCCAGAAAGTTCCTGTGTCTTTCTTCTCAACATCACAACAAAACAAAAAGAGCCGAGACAGTAGGGGAGAGCAGCAGGCAGTTGAAAACGCCCTGAGACTATCTCTTTTGGTCAAATTTCGGCAGTTTGGTCCGGACCGTGGTCCGGGGGAGGTTTCACACCTGTAATTTAGGTTTGGATCAAACTGAACAGTCCAAAAGTCCGGAGCAAACCAGGTAGGTGTGAAAGCCCCCTAAGAAGTTAAAACCTTTTGTTTTTGCATGCACTAAGCACTTCATTCAAGCACGGCATTCTCGCTCACAAAATAGTCTAATTAAGCCCAGAAGATTATCTCATGCTTACAAGATAATATCTCTGAATTAGAAGAAAAACTTGAAAGATTATCATCTACGTAGGAAATAAACGTAGGTTTTGGCCAACAGTGCCTGCATCTTAACTTTTCAGGCTTCCGTATGAAAGTGATGCACTTCTTGCGTGTGTGTTTTCTCTATTTGCAGCTACGTGTTGTCAAATTGGTGACCAAAGGTTTTGTTTATCAGTGTTTTAAGGGTTAGGGTTAAGGTTAGGGTTAGGTACCTTGGAGTCAACGGTCGCAGCGCTGCCTGGAAGGAGACATTGGGGGCTTAAAACACCATTGAGCAAAGGTTTTCTCATTTTGCCTGGGTTTTGTCTCCTTGCATTGTAATTTGCAGTGCGTTAAGCTCTCTGGACCACTGTACTTTCCACTGTTTCCTCGAAATATTTGATTTATATGCGTCTAATTTGCATCAGCAGATACATTTATAGTAGACTGCATATGAGTCGTGCGAGAAAGCACATCTTGACGGGCGTAGCAACTGTTACTCGGGTGGTGTGGCTTTTAGAAAGTGGTAATTTGTGTTTCTTACCACGACGTAAATGGGGAAAAAAAACAAGTATATAAATAAACATGAAGAGACAGGGTGACAGTGATGTTGTTATGTTGAGCTTTTAATTGACAGGTTTGGAATTATCGTGTTGTTAGTTTTCAGTCTTATCGTATCCAATAATGACTTGGCATTAAGTGAAATAATTTTTTTTGTCCTTTTCACACAGTACCCTAAAACCTCAACTTCTCTGTTGAAGTTGTTTTCATAAGCTTCTACTTCTTCAAAAATGTTTTTAGGCAACAGGGTGTTTAGGGTGTTGGCTAATTGATATTCATGTGTAAATCTGCAAGTCATGTGGGAAAACAGACAGCACAACAGTATTGTGCATCGAAGGGTCCGTTTTAGCAGATTGTCCAAATTCAATATTTTTCACAGCGAACCATTGATGTGCATATGTGCCATGTAACAACATATTCCTGACGTCTTGTTGTTTCATTGAGGTTGCCAGGTTTGGTGCCATGTAGTCTATATTGACGACGTTTGGTTTCCAGTATTGCTCCAGTGCTGCCGGATTGCGCCGGACGTTCCCCATTTTCGGCCGGATGTCCGTCCCCTTCCTCTTTCTTTGTGTTGGCGTTCTAACCTCCGGTGGAACTATGGTCAACTGCTCCTCAGATCTTTGCAGGGTAAATCCAGACAGCTAGCTAGACTCTCTGTCCAATCGGAGTATTCTGTTGCACAACTAAGGGCTCCTTCACACTGCCTGCGTGGCGTGGCCTGAGCGTGGCGTGAGCGTGGCATGAGCGTGTCAGCTGCTTGGCGTGTCCATTATTATTTTGGCTCCCATGTTACTTGTATACTGCCTGCTGGACACTCATGTCTCGAAAACGTGTGCATGTTAGAAATAGGACCGACGTCAATTTTTCATGTTACACGCAAGCATGTTGGAAACGTTTCCAGGCAAAATAGAACACAAAAAGATGTTTATATGTAATTTTGACTCAAATACATTTAATAAATGAAATTTTGATGTTTGAAAGTCTCTATGTTTTGATATAAATGCAGATATACAGTACAGGCCAAAAGTTTGGACACACCTTCTCATTCAATGCGTTTCTTTATTTTCATGACTATTTACATTGTAGATTCTCACTGAAGGCATCAAAACTATGAATGAACACATATGGAATTATGTACTTAACAAAAAAGTGTGAAATAACTGAAAACATGTCTTATATTTTAGATTCCTCAAAGTAGCCACCCTTTGCTTTTTTTGATAACTCTGCAAACCCTTGGTGTTCTCTCAATGAGCTTCATGAGGTAGTCACCTGAAATGGTTTTACCTTCACAGGTGTGCTTTGTTAGGGTTAATTAGTGGAATTTTTTCCTTATTAATAAAAAAAGCAAAGGGTGGCTACTTTGAAGAATCTAAAATATAAGACATGTTTTCAGTTATTTCACACTTTTTTGTTAAGTACATAATTCCATATGTGTTCATTCATAGTTTTGATGCCTTCAGTGAGAATCTACAATGTAAATAGTTATGAAAATAAAAAGGAAACGCATTGAATGAGAAGGTGTGTCCAAACTTTTGGCCTGTACTGTAAATGTAATTTAAAATAATAATATTAATTGGATTCTGATAAAACAATAACGTGGACTTTATTATCTCAGGAAAGGGAATTGAACTATAAAAACATATTTAAATATGTGCAAACAAATGTACAAACAAAATAAATTTGAAGAACACGCTATTATTTCATTTTATCAATGGTAATCATACATGTG
The DNA here is from genome assembly GCF_010015445.1 of Perca fluviatilis. Classification (NCBI taxonomy): domain Eukaryota; kingdom Metazoa; phylum Chordata; class Actinopteri; order Perciformes; family Percidae; genus Perca; species Perca fluviatilis. The sequence goes on along the minus strand of NC_053125.1, from coordinate 29,511,518 downwards.
TACAAACAAAGCTAGCAGCAGCGCCCCGTCAGACACATTTCCGGTTGTGCATGGACAGAAAACGCCACGCAGCCACCACGCAACTGACATGCAACAGAAACGGCACACTCACGCCACGCAGCCAGCATGCAGGAGCCCTAAAACAACTCTTGAACGTACACATGTTCCACCAAAACAAGATATTTCCCGAGGCTATTTTGCAGAGGCACCGTTGCTCCGTCCGGCGCTTAGCACCGCCCAAGGCGATTGGGATTGGTTTAAACCAGAGCACGTTTTTCTCCCGTCCCGGGCTGCTGTGTGGACTAGCCAGACCTTCCTCCACAGCGCCATCTCTAAATTATCATATGGAAAGCAATGGCAAACAAACGTTTTAAGCCTTAACTTAAAAGAACATTGTTGTGGAAGTTTATTCCACATTCAGTGCATAGGAACTGAAAGCTGTTTCTGCACGTTTGGTTCTGACCCAGATGGATCTTAGAGCTCTGGATGTCTCGTAACAGAGCAGAATATCACACATGCAATTTGGTTCCAAACCATTCAGTGCTTTGTACGTCAATAACAATATTTAGAAATCTTTTTTGTTATTCATAGGAAGCTGGTGCAAAGCTCTGAGAACAGGGGTGATGTGTTGGCACTTGACAATTGTATTGAGACAGACATGATGTCCACAGGAGTAACAAGAAACCCGAACACATCTGCGGTGAGCTTCCTTTTCTCTTGGTATGTTTTAGGATATCAGAACAGGGAAATGATCTTAAAGGTAAACTGTGTAGGAATTTCTCCCATCTAGCAGTGAAATTATATTTTGCATTCAAACGAATAGTGCTCTCTAGCGCCTCGCTTTTTTCAAATGCGTGTTGCAACTACGGTAGCCGTTATGTGTCACATTGCCTTTTTAATTCCCTTTTTCACTTTTTTGGTGATGAGCATTTGCTCTCCTGTGGCTCGGCATAAGTACGATCCTCCATTATGAACTAAAGGGCAATGCAGGCTTTCAAACTTGCGCCTCTCACTGATCTCCTTCTCCATTTCAGCTGGTCATCAGCCAGTGTCATGTGACACTGGCTCTGAATGAAAAGGCGTTGTGGATTAGCTAGACAGGTAGCCTTGTGCTTTATGTCCCTCTCAGCAATTATAGATTTTCAAAATAGCGGAACGACATGGAAGCCTCCTTGGACTTGCCCATCCAATGTAAATATGTCAGATCATTGGCAGAGGTAATTTTACACCAGTGAGGACATATTTATGAATGAAGACATTGATTTTAGCTAAATAAATACTTAAAACACTACACAGTGTACCTTTAAGTCTTTGGCGGAAGATCTGAATTATAGTCAGACGTTGGAGCTGATGTGTGGCTGCTTGGGCTGGGTTCCTGTTGTATGTAGAAAACTGTCCTGCATGTCAGGGGAAAAGTTTACATTTTATCAAGTTGGCTCCTAATTTCACAGGTGATCCAGTGAACGGTCAAGGACCTGAAGACAAGATATCATATTGCATAGTTAAACTACTACATGTTGTATGGGGGTTATGTGCCTAAGAAGACACCATGTTTTAATTAGTGAGCTTTGAGGTGCTTGTAGGCACTTTTTTCACATCTAACTACGCAACAAATATTTCCCTAAATATCAAACTTATATAAACGATCGGTTACAAACGTGTTGTACTCTGCGCATTAATGTCTGAGATCTGGGAACACGGTGACAATGCAAAAAAGAAGGGAGACAGGGGGAAGAAATGAAGGTATAGTAAGGTAAAGGTACTTTACTGTCACATACACATACATGTAGCAAAATCCGTTCTCTGCATTTAACCATTCCCTCAAGGGAGCAGTAGGCAGCCAGCAAACTTTGTGCACACCTGTATGCATGTCATTTTGTCTTTTATTCTCTGCTGTCTGTGAAAAAAAAATGCAGAAAGCAGGACCGCCCTCCGTCAACTGGAAGGATAATGAAAAAGACACTGAAGTGAGTCAATTTTCTGACATATTTTATCAAATATTATGAACCCCACGGTGTTTGGCAATCCAGCCGTGCAGAGAGTTCGAGCAGCAGCGTACCTGGAATGATAATCTCCGTTTCCCTGGTCTGGTTGGTCTCCGGCTGGTGAACTCTGCAGGTGACCCTGTGATGAAAAGACTAGTTACGTTTTAAAAGTGGAACCAAACAGGCCTTTGGTAGAGTCTGAATTGAAGTTTGAAATTTGAACCTGTTGGCAGCAGCATCCCGGAGAGTCACTCTTCGTGTCACAGTGAAACATTCGTGGACATCTTCATCTCTTTTGGGTTCTTCAGCATAAATGTATTTTCCCTGTTCATCCAGAAAGTTGATCTGCGGCTCCAGCAGCCAGCAGTTGGCCTTGCACTGCAGAGTCACCCCTCCACCCTCAGCTGACGTCACCGAGAATTTTGGCTCAGAAACGGCAACTACTAAAAAAACAGGAATTCGCAACGTGTGACCTTTTTTTTTTAAGATTATCTTTTGGGCATTCTTAGGCCTTTATTTGACAGGACAGCTGAAAACATTAGCCATTTGCATTTGCACTGGCCAAGTGGCCATATGGACTATAGGAGGGTTAAGGGAGTGATGCAAGCACGGCAATGGTCTTTACAGCGTTAAAATCAGAAAACAAATACACCAAAAAAAGTATGAACTAAATACTAAATCTAATGTACATAGCCTATTTGTCATAATTTAAACAAGTCTCCTGAAGAGAAATGGGTGTCTCTCTCTCCCTTCATGGAGCTTCTCAACTCCGAAAACTTTGAAGCAAATTGTCAATTTGGCATCGATTTCTGTAAGACAGCCTATATTCAAAATCTAAACAGTTCATTTCGTGCCTAAAACGTTGTCAGAAGTGAATTTAGTGATGAATAAGATGGCAAAAGTTTTTAAAATTGTCCCGTTGTTGGTCTGTCTGTACCGGAAACCCGACCCTCGTTAACCTAGGTTCCTATGTTGAAAAGAGAACAGCGAAGAGACCCTGCCCTGAAGTAGGAGCTGAAAGAGTTACAGGAACTGTGGTCAGAAGAACTTAACAATCCCCAAATTGGTCCAGTCGGAACACAAGAAAAAAAAAGGGTTCTAGGAATTTTATGTTCTAGGAACTGCAAAAATCCCTCTGGTGGGAAAGCGGCTATTAAAGGGGTGAGAGAGGGGGAACCACGTGCAGCAAATGTCCCAAGGTCGGAGCCGAACCCGGGCCCACTGCACTGAGGAGCAAACCTCCGCATATGGGCACCCGCTCCACCAACCGAGCCATCCAGGCGCCCAAAACGTGTGACCTTTGAATGTTCCATCAAACGCTCATTACATATTAATGGGGACAATACTTATTAAAGCCATTTTATCTCTCTGGCTCTGTGAGACATTAAATCATCATTTAAACATTTGAAGTATGCAGAACTTCCAAGGGCATTTCAACCATTCATAATTATAATATACACCTACCCAACATGGCTAGGAGTGGTTAATCTCTAACAGTCTTTATTGCCAGGTTTGGTTTGTGACACTCCCTTACCATGCGTGTAGACACAGGCAGGTAATTATTACTAATTACAGCTACCACACCCGGCCATGTTGGATAGTAAATCTGTAACACCTTTTATTGTCAGTTTTGGCTTGTTAGCTTATTAGCACTGGGTCTTGGACCGACCCCCCAATAAAAACTCTTTGGATATACATGATTCAAGTGGATGACATTTTCCCATTCAAAACGGCGATTGTCGCCGAAAAGCGAATAGTTTGCAGGTATTTTTCTTATTAAATGATTGAAACAATCTAACAAATCTAAAATTGAACCAGAATCTGAATTAAACAACAGAATGTTCCAAAATGTGAAGAAAAGGTAGCACACCTCAAGTTCCCAAGTTAAGGAGGACAAAATGTCATCAGTCATTTTGACATGCCTATCGGATTTTGGAGTGAGCTCTCCACTGAGAATCACCATTGTTAAGATGAGCTACTGAATGTTTTATCAGCCGAAGTGAAGAACGGTCCCTGTCTAAACACTGGGACGACACCGGGATTGACCTTTTTCACAACAGACATTTTGACTTGTCGTAGTAGGAAAAGCACAGCTGGAATTGAAAACCTTAATGATGGCTCAATTCCATCAATTGTCCCAGTAAGCTATTTTAGTGAGTCAGCATGAACAATACCAGGACCTCTCCTAAGTGGAATGCAGCCATCAGTAATGGTTTTGAATACACCTGTGCTTTTCATACCCCCACACCAGCAGATCCAAACATAGAGATGTATGTAGATGTTTTATTTGGTTTTCTAAATCTCCAGGCAACCAGGGTTGTCCTCAAATAACATCAGCCTGATATAATTAATAACAATTAACACAGGGTGTTTTTCAGTGGTGGAATGTACTCCTACTCAAGTACAAAATTGAAATACTTTACCTGAGTATATCCATGTTCTGCTACTTTCTACTTGTATTTCTCTAAATCTCAGGAGGTAAATATTGTACTTTTTACTCCACTACATTTGTCTGACAGCTTTGGTTACTTTTCAGACGATGGTTTTTCATCCCCAGATGAATAAACTTGACTGGATGTACCCACAACAAGCTCCACTGCTGTAACGTTGTGGGGGGCGTCCCCCTCCAGCCTCTTGCATCGGTACATCCCTGCATTGGACAGCCCACATTGGCGATCCTTAACGAGAAGAGTTCAAAGAGTTAGGACTTCCCCGCAACCTTCAGGCCTTTAAAAATTATTTCAATTAAAGACTCTTTGGTTGAACCGGTCACAACTCAAAGACAAGTTCCCTTGGCCTTTGGAATTAAAATAGCCCCACATCATCACATACCGTTCAACATACCTAGAGATTGGCATGGGGTACTTTCCATAAAATTATCTCTCAATGCAAATTAAACCAGCTATTAGGCTAGCTGAAATAAAACCATGCCAATCTCTAGTTATGGTGAAGGGTATGTGATGATGTGGGGGGGCTATTTTAATTCCAATGGCCAAGGGAACTTTATCAGGATGCATAGTATCTTGGATCCATGAAATAACTGGCCTTTAAAAATAAAAATTTGCCTGCCTCTATGGGAATTTAACATATGGGTGTACTTACTTATGCCCCTTGTATTTTAAGGAAGAACATTTATTTATTTACGATACATTATTCATTTACGATACATTATTCATTCACAAAGAAAATTGGTGTCCTTAAAGATTGGATTTTTCCTAGTTTTTTAATTAAGGCATTAAGATCAATTTCCAAAAGATTATTTTTGTATTCCTCTTTTTAGTCAACTTTAGCATGGGTGTCCTAATTTTTTCACATGACTGTAAATGAAATGAAATGGTATCAATAGTGATTCAGCCATTTCTTTGGCTAATGATAATGGGAGGCACCACCTAACGGCATCAAACACTCCTGAGAAACACCAGCCGGCTTCTTTCCATGGAAGCAGGAGACAGTTTTCTAGGAATGCTTTAAAAGTCCATAAAAATGCCACTGTTTCGTTGGTTAGGCTACATTTTGCTAACATTTTCTTATCTTAACCGGACCCAAACACAAGAAAAGCAGTCTATGCTGTCCAATGCAGTGAGTAAATTCACAGACGTGTGTTGGGGAAACCAAACAACCGTTACACAAACGCATGGCCCAACACTTCAGGTCAAGACTCAGCAGTTGACTTACATCTAAAGGATAAAGGACACTCTTTTGAGGAGCACCAGGTACACATTTTAAACTGAGAGGATGGATGGTTTTAAAGGGGCGTGAAGAAAGATTACAGGGTTAGTCCCAGTGTTTGCAAGCCCGGTGGCCCACCAGGCTAAGTCTCTGTCAAATTTCATTAATGTATTTTTAAGACGTTTTCAGTTTCATTTACAGTGGGACAGCTCGGTTGTAAACTTAGAACTAGTTGCATTTTCAAATCACCAGTTAGCTTTGAGCACTGAGTTAATGTGCAGCCCTATGGAATCTGTGTGGAATCTCAATTTCGCAACTGCTACCATGACTGTTGTCACAAAAAACATTGGGCTTTACATTCATGCTTGCCCTCTTGGAAAAAAAATACACTTTCCACCGGGGTAAACAACTTCTCTGGAGGAAACCCTGGATTATGTTAGTGTGATTCAACTAGGAGTACAGTGCTTAAGGAAATGTAGCTACTTAGTTAAACTTCAACACTAGAAATGTAAACACACGCACGTTTTTATCCGCTTGATCATATTGGAATCCCTCTGATATCAGCTGAGTCATTAAAGTATGATGCAAACACAAAGTGCTTTCTGAGTGTTGTAGTGTTTAAATCTGTCCTTGCAAAACCTTTGGCATGTTGCAATAACTCGGCAGGCCACTTCACACGTCACTAATAGCAGGGTTTATTTCCAATCAGAGGAAAGGCAATTAAAAATAATTCTCTGTCATCAGCAGAAAATATTCCTTCAGTAAAATTATGCAAGTATAATCAGGAACATGATTAAGGGGTGGGTTGTGGCTTGGAGGTAGAATGGTCGCCCCATAACCGCAAGGTTGGCAGATCAATCCCAGGCTCCTTTGGCCCCATGTCATGCCAAGTGTCCCTGAGCAAGACACTGAACCACAAGTTGCTCCCCAGATGCTGCATGTATAGCTGTCCGCTGCTCTTAATACTTAGGATGGGTTAAATCCAGTAATATAATTTCACTACAAAACATTTTGTTTTAAAAATAGGGCTGCAGAAATAAATTGCAATTTTAAGGAAATCACACTATGGACAAGTGCGATATCCAAATCGCAGGGGGGCCCCAATATTGGTTAAGGTCGAAATATGTATCAAACCATTCTGAATGAAGTATTGTGGTGCTGCAGACACATCCCGACCTACAAATCATATCCAACATACTGAAGAAAACATCTTTGTTTGGTACAGATCCTCACAGAAATCCCACTATAATCATTTTCATTTAAAAAAATGAAAACTATGATACAAAAATTATATTATAATTGATAATTTATGATAATGATAATTTCCTCGAATATCGTGAATTATATTGCAATTGCAATATCAGTCAAAATCAAGATCACAAAGGCTTGTATTATGTGGACGCACCAACAGTTTTGTTGTCATTACTTAGAATTCCTCATGGGGGAGGCAGAAACTACGCACTATAGCTTTAATCGCAAACTATTTTAATAATCAATTAATCAGTCTGAGTCATTTTTTATGAAAAAAGTAAAACTTCTCTGATTGCAACTTGTTCAATGTGAATATGTTCTAACTTATTCTCTCCTCTGTGACAGTAAACTAAATATTTTTGAGTTATGGTCAAAATGAGCCATTTCAGGACATCTTCTTGGGCTTTTGGGAAACTCAGATTCACATTTTCCACCATTTTCTGACATTTTAGAGACCAAACAACTAATCCATTCATCCAGAAAATAATCGACAATGAAAATAATCATTACTTGCAAACTTAATATGAACTATTAACTAATGATTATTCAGTCATTTTGGATTATTTTAATAAAAAATTCCATTAATCAATTGATTGTTTGGTTTGTAAAAAAAATAGTGAGAAATGAATTTGTTTTGTCCAACCAACACAAGTCCCTTAAAACATTTGAGGAAATGTACTTAGTTACATTCCATAAGTGATTTCTAACCATTTTTCAATGAGGCATACATTTTTAAATTCACGTGCAGCCTGTTAAACACTAAACTATTTAAAAATGACAAAAATAGTGAGAAATTAGTTTGTTTTGTCCAACCAACAGACTCAAACCAAGCAGCCCTACCTCACATTTTATTTGTACATAATTTGAGTAGAAGTAGGCCTACTTAGTTATTATTATTATACTTATTTCAGACTACACGAGAAGAATGTGAGAAATGAGCAGAAGGGGATGAAGGAAAATTACGCACAGTTCTGCCATGTCTTCAGTTTCATGTGGATCAGGTGTGATGTTTGGCACCGGGTACAGAATAATTCAGACACAATGGATAAAAAAAACAAAAGAGTAGACACAGTACCTGACATAACTGCTCATTCCATGCCTTAGCTCCATTAATTGAAAATGATGTCTGGCCAAAGGAGGTTTTTCTAAAGGAGATCCACTGGCCTGTAATGGTTGCACCATGTCACAGACGGCCTGAGAAGCCTGTTCATGGAAACACTTGAATGCAATGCAGTTGTCAAATCTTGACCCGTTCAGATCTCTCAGCACGTGACAGTGATGTGATCTGATTGGACCTTTACCCAATATTTTCAATGCACAATTTTAGAGTCTCTCTAATGGTTTAGTCACAGACTTTCCTGCGACTGTGAGGTAGCACAATAAATGAGGTATGAAAAGTTGTTGTGTGCATAGATATTTTGGCAGCGGCAAAGGTTAGACTGTCCCTAATTAGTCTAAATGAATATATATATATATTTTCACCTGTTTCAGTTTCAGTACAGCACTCATGTAAAAGTACATTCCACCACTGAAAAGCACACTTCTCAAGCTTGTTATTTATTACTAATTATATTAATTGGCATGTATTATAGGCTGATGTTGTTTGAGGACTGGTTGCCTGGAGACTTAACAAAACAAAACATATGTAGCCTGAGCTGCGGGCCCGTTTATTCTTCTATTTCTTATGTCATTCATCAGCTGGATCAGCTCTGTCTTATATACTCAGCAAAAAAAGAAGCGTCCTCTCACTTTCAACTGCTTTTATTTTCAGCCAACTTAACATGCGTAAAACTTTGTATGAACATAAAAAGATTCAACCACTAAGAACTAAACTGAACAACGTTTCACAGACATGTGACTAACAGAAATGTAAAAATGTGTCTGTGAACAAAGGATGGTCAAAATCAAAAGTTGCGGAATGTTACAGGGAAGACATCCTCCTCCCTCATGTGGTACCCTTCCATGCCCCACAGAAATGTCAGGGAATTTGCAGGTGCCTTGGTGGAAGAGTAGGGTAACATCTCACAGCAAGAACTAGCAAACCTGGTTGCAGTCCATGAGGAGGAGATGCACTGCAGTACTAAATGCAGCTAGTGGCCACACCAGATACTGACTGTGACTTTTGATTTTTGACCATCCTTTGTTCAGGGATACATTTTTCCATTTCTGTTAGTCACATGTATGTGAAATGTTCAGTTTAGTTCTTAGTAGTTGAATCTTTTTATCTTCATACAAAGTTTTACGCATGTTAAGTTGGCTGAAAATAAAAGCAAAGTTCCTGTTTTTGCTGAGTATATAGTACATCCAGATCTGGTTACAAAAAATCAGCAGTGAGGCCAACAAAAGTTAGAAGGATACAGATGTATAGCCTGTTTTCTAGCACAGTAGCAGAGGATATCTGTTACTGGATATCGTGCTGTATGTCATAGATACTTAAGATGATGATGATTTCTTTCTTACATAAATAAACTTTACAAATACGTTACAGCCTGCGGCGAAACCTAATTGAAAGCAGTAAAAGTTGTGTTGTTTTGGTTGTGTTGACGCAGTTGTCAAGTGACACTTTGATGAAGAAATTTTATTATACAGCAGGAATCAACACCTGAACCAGATCAACCGGTTGGTCTCCTTACAGCTGCTGATTTTGTAAAGAAACTCAACTGAGGTTTTGAACATGTTTTAACCTGCAGTATAAAAAAAATGGACTGTTGGGTTTAGGTGTTCTTTTAATCACTGCACGTTTGACACAGGTGACTGTGGGACACACCGAGGGATTTGTTACATATAAAATACTGGGCCAAACTAGATTTCAAAAAGGCGGCAGTATGTGTGAAAGATCTAAATTCATAACAAATAGTTCTTGAAAGGAAATGCAGTGCAATCAGGATGACATCAGGGGCTGAGATAGGACAGCAATTAGATAACTATAATTTTAGATTTCAGAAGTTGCAAAAAATTTGGTCACAGAGCAACGCACAGCTGACATGTAAACGGGACAACTTTATTAACATAAACAATGTCTTGACAGCCATGTAAACCGCTTAGTCGGAATATCGTCTTCTTCTGAATTAGGGCAAACCACAATATGTGCATGTAAACGTAGTCAGTGCGTCACTGGCTTTTCCCAGTGATCTTAAACGTACCATCAAGTCAAGCCCAAATGGGAAGTTTTCTGTTCATCGCCACACAGTTTGACTCAGCTGCTCTACTGCTGACCTGCTGGAGTATTTTACTCAAACTTTTCATGTTTTTAATTCTTCCAGCAAACGGAAAAAACTGTTTTAATATGTTGGTGATGTATTATCTTCTGTTAATGCTCACCGCTCTGCTGCCAAGTTGTTTTGGTAAGTAATAAGTTTATTGTAATTTTAAGTGCAACGTTAGTCTTTAACAGGCTGATATAAATGTGTATAAATCAGTGGTGGAATTTAAATAAGTACATTTACTCAAATTATGTACACATGTGAGGTACAGTACTCGACTTGAGTCTGTTGGTTGGACAAAACAAAACAAACACTTTTATTTTACAAACCAAACAATGAATTACTGTCATTTCAAAGGCTAGTTTAGTCTTTGAAAGGCTGCGCATACGCCGTACATTGCCATTGTAGCCGACATTGTACGGGTAATATAAATGGGTAGAAATCAGTGGTAGAATGTAAATAAGTAGGCCTACTTCTACTCAAATTATGTACAAATGAAATGTGATGTAGAGCTACTTGATTTGAGTCTGTTGGTTGGACAAAACAAACTAATTTCTCACTATTTTTGTCATTTTTAAATGCTAGTTTAGTGTTTAACAGGCTGCACGTGAATTAAAAAATGTATGCCTCACTGAAAAATCGTTAGAAATCACTTATGGAATGTAACTAAGTACATTTCCTCAAGTGTTTTAAGGGACTTGTGTACTTGACTTTGTACAAATTCATTTCTCACTATTTTTTTTACAAACCAAACAAACAATCAATTGATTAATGGGATTTTTATTAAAATAATCCAAAATGACTGAAGAATTATGAGTTAATAGTTCATATTAAGGCTGCAAGTAACGATTATTTTCATTGTCAATTATTTTCTGGATGAATGGATTAGTTGTTTGGTCTCTAAAATGTCAGAAAATGGTGGAAAATGTGAATCTGAGTTTCCCAGAAGCCCAAGAAGATGTCCTGAAATGGCTCATTTTGACCATAACTCAAAATATTTAGTTTAAATTAGAACATATTTACATTTAACAAGCTGCAATCAGAGAAGTTTTACTTTTTTCAACAAATGACTCAAACCGATTAATTGATAAAATATTATTAAAAATAGTTTGCGATTAAAGCTATAGTGCGTAGTTTCTGCCTCCCCCATGAGGAATTCTAAGTAATTACAACAAAACTGTTGGTGCGTCCACATGATACAAGCCTTTGTGATCTTGATTTTGATTGATATTGCAATTGCAATATAATTCACGATATTGGAGCTAATTATCATTTTTGTATCATAGTTTTCATTTTCAAAATTAAAGTTATTATAGTGTTATTTCTGCGAGGATCTGTACCAAACAAAGATGTTTTCGTCAGTATGTTGGATATGATTTGTAGGTTAGGACGTGTCTGCGGCACCACAATACTTCATTCAGAATGGTTTGATACATATTTCGCCCTTAACAACCCCACCCCTGCGATTTGGATATCGCACTTGTCCATAGTGTGATTTCCTTAAAATTGCAATTTATTTCTGCAGCCCTATATTTAATACTAAATTTTTAAAACAAACTTGTAGTGAAATTATATTGCTGGATTTAACCCATCCTAAGGATTAGGAGCAGCGGACAGCTATACATGTAGTGTCTTGGAGCAACTTGTGGTTCAGTGTCCCATTCAGGGACACTTTTGCAGTTTAACTAAGTAGCTACATTTACTTAAGCACTGTATTCTTAGTTGACTAACACTAACATAATCCAGGGCTTCCCCCAGAAAAGTTGTTTACCCCGGTGGAAAGTGTCTTTTTGAATGTAAAGCCCAATATTTGTGATAACAGAGTCATGGTAGGAGTTGCAAAATTGAGATTCCACAAAGATTCCATAGGGCTGCACATTAACTCAGTGCTAAAAACTAACTGGTGATTTGAAAATATGAAGTTCTAAATTTACAACCGAGCCGTCCCACTGTAGCCTCGTGAGACCGTCCTTATCTGGTGAGCTCCAGTTTTCTCCTCCCAGATCAGTCTGGCAGCTTGAGATAAAGAAAATTTGGAGCCGTTCGCCAAACGACCAGGCCAATCAGCGTTGGTTTTGAGGCGGGTTTAGGTGGTGATAGACAGATGGTTTATCCAATCAGCTAACCAGCATTTTCAGACAGCGGTAGCCCTAATTCTGTTAGCTGCTCGCTAATGTTTTTTCGCTTCGATCCTTATTTTGGAATATGGATCCTGAAATGGTGCCTTTTATTCTTAAATTCTCGTTACACAAATGGCAAATATCCTTTACCAAAATGTTGCTTGCTTGCTGAGCTAACGAGCTATGCTTTGCCTGCAGCAGCAGGGGCTTGTTGTTGTATTTCCATACACTTCGTTGTTCTGATTGGTTGATTTGGCCCGTCTATCACCAACATAGGTGATAGAAAGATGGTTTATCCAATCAGCTAAAAACGAAAATAATATAATGTCCGCAACACTGCTTTAAACTCCCATATTTAATATAAAAATGCAACGTTTCGACCCAGCTGGGTCTTCTTCAGGCAAATTATTATATTATATTATATTCGTTTTAAGTATTTTCATTTGTCCTGCACCTGCCAGAAGGTGGGATGTGCACACAGTTACTTTTATAAATTTTATCCAATCAGCTAACCAGTATTTTCGCCCCTTCCCAAAAGTTCTCCAACTCCAAGGAACTCCAAAAGTTCCCAGATGGATATGCCGAGCAAATTCAAAGCAATCCATCTGGCGGAGTCAGGTTAGTCCCACTGTAAATGAAACTGAAAACATCTTAAAAATACATGAATAAAATTTGACAGAGACTTAGGCATGGTGGGGGCCAATTAAGGCCTGGTAAGCCACCGGGCTTGCAAACACTGGGGGTAACCCTGCAATCTTTCTTCACGCCACTTTAAAACCATCCATCCTCTCAGTCTAAAATGTGTACCTGGTGCTCCTCAAAAGAGTGTCCTTTATCCTTTAGATATAAGTACTGTTGAGTCTTGACCTGAAGTATTGGGCCATGCGTTTGTGTAACAAACACATAGCCGCAAACGCAACTGTGCATTTACTCACTGCGTTGGACAGCATACTAGACTGCTTTTTATCCGTGATCTTAGTAATTGTTAAAGGCCAGAAGGCTGCAGGGAAATCCTAACTCTATTAAATGTCTTGGCGATGTACTATTCCAACAGCCAGATTTATTAAATACACCACTAATCTAATCTAAACAGCCCTGTGATAAAGCCTACCTTCACCAGTGTTGTACTGGCTCCACCACAGATATATTCTGGGATAGGAGATTAAAAAGCTCTGGATTGTGTGCATTTCTTTAAACCAATCACAAGTTCTGGGCGCAGTGACGGTGACTCTGCAAAATAGTCTCGGGAAGGAACTTGTTTTGTTGGAACATTTGCACCCCGCAAAGGAAAACACCACATACAATATTAAATGAAGTTAACTGTTGATACAATACAGAGCTATTTAAATTAGCTGGACACATGGTTAAAACTCATTAGCTCTTACCAGTGTATCTCCGTGTTATCTTTGTCCACAGCAGTCTCACCAATCTGTCCTAAAATGTCCCAGCTAGATAGGAAATGTATTTTTTGTAATTTATTACAATCATTCCCTAAAAGAACCAAACAGGCCGGCCAATCCAAATTGTCTTCAAAACTCGCCATTTTTAGCATGTAGCTTGCTAGTTAGAAGGTTGTTGTTGTCGTTTGCAGAAATGATGGGAATTTGAGAATGGCAACACAGACAGCAGGACGGGAGGGGCAAAGCCTGACATCCGGCTTTATCCTGGAAATGTACTTCCGTTGTTTATCCAGTCGGTCAGTCTTTGTAAAGTATGTCCTGAACTTCTTTATCTCTGTGTCTCCCCAGGAGAATCCTCGGTGGATGATCCAGCGAAGATGGTCCTGGCCTTTGCTGGCGGTGCTGTCCTGCTGCCGTGTAACTTCAGCCTCCCCCCCAGCGGCGACTACCCAACAGTGGAGTGGTCCAAGCAAGGCCTGCATCCCTACATCATCTTCTTGTACCGGGACCACGAGGTTCATGCAGAGAAGCATCCGGCCTACTGGTACAGGACGAGCCTCATCGCAAAAGAGCTGCAGAACGGAAACTTCTCGTTAAGGATCTCCAACGTGCAGCTGTCCGATGCAGGGACGTACCGATGCAAGAGGCTTTGGGGGGAGGCCCTCCAAGACGTTACAACAGTGGAGCTTGTTGTGGGTACGTCCAGTCAAGTTTATTCATCTGGGGATGAAAAACCGTTATCTGAAAAGTAACCAAAGCTGTCAGACAAATGTAGTGGAGTAAACAGTACAAATTTTTATAGGGGTGTACAATTCAATTCCAATTTTTAGTCTCACGATTCGATATCAATTTTCAGTTCAAAAATGATTCTTGATTCAAAAAATCAATTCACAGTATGTAACATGATGACATTTTGTCCTCATGTTACATACTGTGTCCTTACCTTTAGGAACTACCTTTTCTTCACATGTTGGAACATTCCGTAGTTTAATTCAGATTCTTGATCAGTTTTAGATTTGTTAGATTTTTTCAATCATTTACTAAGAAAGCAAACGCCTAACATCATTTGGTCCCAGTGTCTCAAATGCAGTTTTTTTTATGTTTTTAAATCATTGTAATTTAAAACTTTGTTTTGGACTGTTGGTGAGATAAATCAAACCGTTTGAAGCTGTAACCTCGGGCAGCATTCATTGCATTTATTAACATTTTGCAGATTAAACCATTTAACGAGTTCTTTCAAAAGCACTATCTAAAGATTATGAAATAATAAAAATGATACTGAAGTGGAAAATATATCGTGGCCATCTTATCAAGATGAAAGAACATTGAGCTGTGATTATGGAATTACACGCTGTGGGTGTGGATCACAGTTATATTGAGTCATATTTGATTACCTGCAAGAACTCTCAGGTATGTTTGTTCATAGCTCCAGTTTGATCTTTAAACAATATCTTGCCCTCATTAGTTCCTGAAACTATAAATAAAGCCAAGGAATTTACCCAAGCGTATCACAAACCAAAACTGACAATAAAAGTTGTTACAGATTTACTATCCAACATTTCCGGGTGTGGTAGCTTTAATTAGGAATAATTACCTGCCTTTGTCCATGCACATGCTACTGCATGGGTGAAACTTCTTTGGAAAAAGTCTCAGGTATGTTTGTTCATAGGTCCAATTTGATCTTTAATTAAACGATACGTATCTTGCCCTCAGAAACTATAAATGAAGCTGAGAGATTTAGAAGGGAGTGTCACAAACCAAGCCTGACAATAAAGACTGTTAGAGATTAACCACTCCAACATGGCTGAGCGTGGTAGGTGTATATTATAATCATGAATGGTTGAAACGCCTTTGGAAGTTCTGCGTCCACACTTCAAATGTTTAAATGATGATTTAGTGTCTCACAGAGCCAGAGAGATAAAATGGCTGTTGGAATATTCAAAGGTCACACGTTGTGGGCGCCTGGAAGGCTCGGTTGGTGGAGCGGGCGCCCATATGCGGAGGTTTTCTCCTCGGCGCAGTGGGCCCGGGTTCGGCTCCGACCTGCGGACCTTATGTCTCTCCCCTTTAATGATTTTATCTGTCCTGTCAAATAAAGGCCTAAGAATGCCCAAAAGATAATCTTAAAAAAAGTCACACGTTGTGAATTCCTGTTATTTTATAGTTGCCGTTTCTGAGCCAAAATTCTCGGTGACGTCAGCTGAGGGTGGAGGGGTGACCCTGCAGTGCGAGGCCAACTGCTGGCTGCCGGAGCCGCAGATCAACTTTCTGGATGAACGGGGAAAATACATCCGTGCCGAAGAACCCAAAAGAGATGAAGATGCCAACGAATGTTTCACTGTGACACGAAGAGTGACTCTCCGGGATGCTGCTGCCAACAGGTTCAAATTTCAAACTTCAATTCAGACTCTACAAAAATGTAAACTAGTAATTTATTTTTTTTAAAACTGTCTTTTCCTCACAGGGTCACCTGCAGAGTTCACCAGCCGGAGACCAACCAGACCAGGGAAACAGAAATTAACATACCAGGTACACTGCTGCTCAAACTCTCTGCACGGCTGGATTGCCAAACACCGTGGGGTTCATAATATTTGATAAAATATGTCAGAAAATTGACTCACGTCAGCGTCTTTTTCATTATCATTCCAGTTGACGGAGGGCGGTCCTGCTTTCTGCCGGCTGCCATCGCTGTCAGAGTGACCGTTTTACTTCTGTCGGCTCCATTATGTGGGTTAGCTGTCTGTCTGTGGAAGAGATGTGGCAAATCTGGTAAGTCCCGAACACTGACACGGTACTGCATTTGGCCTACAGAATCACTGCTCAGTTAGAAAAAGCAGTAAAAGTGCAAATTTATTTTGCATGGAGTTTGACTAGCTGTGTGCTCTCTGTGTGCCAGGTTTTAGTGTTTAAAACGACAAATCATTGAACGTTATTTGAGGTTAAGATTGGTAAACTTTATTATCCCTTGGGGGGCATTTTGTTTCACAGACAGCAGAGAATAAAAGACAAAATGACATGCATACAGGTGTGCACAAAGTTTGCTGGCTGCCTACTGCTCCGTTGAGGGAATGGTTAAATGCAGAGAACGGATTTTGCTACATGTATGTGTATGTGACAATAAAGTACCTTTACCTTACCTTACCTTCATTTCTTCCCCCTGTCTCCCTTCTTTTTTGCATTGTCACCGTGTTCCCAGATCTCAGACATTAATGCGCCGAGTACAACACTTTAGTAACCGATCATTTGACTGTGATTAAACCAGAGAGATATGATAAACCGGAATAGTCCTTTTTAATAAAAGATTAGTTTGGGTATTGACTAGGGCTGTGCAGTAATTGAAACTTAAATGGCAATTACAATTCCGGCTCAAAAACAGAGTAATCGAGAAAAACGATTATTAGGTTGTACAAGTAAACTCTTAGTTTGTCTCGTGTTATGAATGGGGGAAAAAAAACATCTTCAAACGGGAAAAGTATTAAAGGAAATATCATAGTTCATGGTGTTTTCACTGTTGATTCAAGTTTTTTTTTTACTTCAATAAATGCAACATCTTTCCAAAAAAACAATGAACAATCATGTTAAATAATCGCAATTTCAGTATTGACCAAAATAATCGTGATAATGATTGTTTTATAAAGGGGACAGTGCAAATTCATTAAACGTCTGATTTTACATGGGTTAAAAATGCCCGAGATAGCCAAAAGGCTATTTTTTTAATCTGTAGTCCCCTGTCCACGGTGTTAAAAAAGGCTTTTTAAAATACAAATAAACAAGAAAAAAAGACAACACAAGCAGAGCAGAGCTTGATGCAAAACGAGACACAGCACAGAACCGGAATAGTCCTTCAATCAAAGTCATCATGTGCATAGTAACGGTGCATATTTTTCTTTTTTGTATTCACACAGCGGAGGGACAAAAATCCCCAGTGACCAGACAGTCATCGGACCAAAGTACAGTAAGTGGCAGCTCTGAGAATCAGTTGCTGCTGTACTGCGTCGTGGCAGACAAGGCCGACTGTGTCAATGAGAAGCTGATGATAGAGGACCTCAAGACGAAGCTTCGTGAGAAAGAAGAAACGATCCTACAGCTACAGAGCGAAAACAAATCTCATCTAAGTCCGGTTGTTTGCCAGCACAACCAGCCGATGCTCCTCCACAGTCCCGCAGATTTCACCGGCAGCAGCCATCCGGAATCTGTCCATGTACCGCAGAAAAAGACACCAAAGCCTGGCATTATGCGGCAGAAAAGTGAGCCGTTGCCCGACCCCCCGGTCTACAGGTTCCGTCGGAGGAACAGCAGCCCGGATCTTTTGAACTTCTTGACCAGTTCTTCTGCAGTCAGCGCTTCGAAGATGAAGCTCTCCAGCATCGGCCGTTCAAAGAGTGAAACTCGTGAAAGGCCTCTTCCATTCGCCAAGCTTCACCGCCGACATTCCTCGGTGTTTCCGCCATCTAATAACCGCTTCAAACTCCTGGCAGATTTAACAGAAGAGCCGTAATAATGCCGTCCTTGCACCAAACAACTTTTCAAGCAATTCCAGTGCCGGCAGAACGAACATTTGCTAACTTTCCCTTAAGTTACCAGCTAACGCTAGCAGTAGCTAGCTAGCTTGGTTAAATTTTTCAAAACGAGTATAGTTGTAGTCTTTCAATCTGTGATCCTGCAACATCCCCAGTCTTTACATATTATGACGGCCTTCAACGTCAGATGTGAGGTGGTGTCAGACCTGATAAAGTTCCCTTGGCCTTTGGAATTAAAATAGCCCCCCCCACATCATCACATCCCCTTCACCTTACCTAGAGATTGGCATGGGGTACTTTCCATAAAATCATCTCTCAATGGAAATCAAATCAGCTATTAGGCTAACTGAAATAAAACCATGTCAATCTCTAGGTATGGTGAAGGGTATGTGATGACGGGGGGCTATTTTAATTCCAAAGGCCAAGGGAACTTTATCAGGATGCATAGTATCCTGGATCCATGAAATAACTGGCCTTTAAAAATAAAAATCTGCCTGCCTCTATGGGAATTTAACATAGGCGTGTACTCACTGTTGTTGCCAGCGGTTTAGACATTAACACAAGCTGTACACTTAATACTTTACATTGTAGCAAAGTGTAATTTCTTCAGTGTTGTCCCATTAAAAGATATAATGAAATATTTACTAAAATGTGAGGAGTGTACTCACTTTTGTGAGATACTGTATATACGTGCATATGTGTTTTTAGCCTTCCAATACCATGACTTCGCCACTAGTTCTTAAATGATACCTTCTTTCGCTACCAATTTACCAATACCAATAGTTAAAGTCAAGTCATTTATCAATGTAAGTCAAGCAAGTCTCAAAACCTCAAATGGGCAACTCCAGTCAGACTCGAGTCAAGTTGTGCGACTCCAGTCCCCCACCCCTGTAACTGGTTTATCAACAACTGTTCTGCATCAACACTTATGACGCGTTGTTTTTGTCCACCGAAGTACGAGTCAGTTTTCGGAGTTAGGAACCGGAAGTTGCAAAAAGAACGGCCCCGAGGTCGTATATATACGACTCGTCAAGTCGTCTGAACTCAGAGGACCCCGAGTTCGTTTCTCGTTTTTCGACACGGATGTGACGTCACAGTCGCGCTACTAGTCGCGATTACAAGACAAAAAGAACGCACCAGTAATACTAAGAACAATTCAGAAACAACTTAACGTGAAAGACCCAAATGCAGACACATAAAGCATGTTTACTCTTTACTAGTCTTGCACTGCCAGCTCTATCTCCACAGCGCTGTGGAGTAAGGTCTGGCTACACCACAGATGCATTCTGGGATAGGAGGAAAACAAATGCTCTGGGTTGTTTGCATTTCTTTAAACCAATCCCAATTGTCTTGGACGGCACTGAGCTCCAAAGGGAGGGTTGTCTCAGGCACAGTGAGTTAAGGAAACAGGTGTTCATGTCCTGGAAGAAGTTTAGGAGAAAACATACCAATACCAATTTTATGAAACAAAAATAAACTACAACAGTACAGCTACACTACACTATAAATCGTTTTTGATATTTCTCAGCCCCTACTACGTGAGCCCCGTCTGCCTGCTCCTACGTTGTGAAACATTAGACAGCCAATCGCAACGGTCAAGTTCCTCCCTACATCTCTGACTTGATACAGCTTCATACTCCCAGCCATAGTATGAGGTCATTAGGTCAGAGGCTATTAGTGGTTCCCCGCACCCATTTTAACACTAAAGGGGATCAATCATTCCAAGCAGTGGCTCCTAGTCTGTGGAATGACTAGCCTCCCTCTCTACGTTGTATGAATTCCGTTGAATCTTTTAAAAAGCAATTGAAGACTCTGCTATTCAAGCGGGCTTTTAGTTAGTCAAGGGGATTTTATGGTTGTTTGTTTTGGTTTCTATTTTTATTTAAATGTTCTTGTATTTTAATGTGTCGTATTGTATTACATTTTATTGTGAAGCACTTTACGATTTTTATTTGTGAAAGGTGCTATACTAATAAACTTTACTTACTTAATTAAAAAACACAACATCTTGGTAGAAGCATGCTGCGTGCGTATTGGCTCACATGACGCTGACGAGATTTACTCCTTAGGTAACCAGGCCGAAAGAGCACAAAGCCAAACACAAAGCAGTTTATGATTCATAGAAAACGCAGAATAGAAGAGTCTTTATTTCAATTTTACTGGTACGAAATTGAATGCAGTCCTTTTTGTTAAAAACATCAGCAAAAGTGCAAAACAGGTGAATAAATAAAGATGAAAGAGCCTCTTAAAATCACTATAAAAATATATAAATGAGGTAGGCTTTCGTTTAAAAAGTCAAAAAACAGGCCTAAAGTGAAAGTATCGAAATGCTCAACCCACAGAGAAATGCACACAGCCCGTATTCGGACGGACAACATTTGGAAAATTAGGGGTTTTTTTTACGTTAAAGCATGTAAACATGTTGTAGTAGTGTAAAAACTACTGGAAACTAGGCTGCCGCAGGGTGTCCGGGCTACACACATCACTTCCCCGAAATCCGAAAATGGAGAAAAGAACGATGAACAACAATTTACAGCTGTTGCGTTCTGTCCTCTTCAGCTGTCGGAGTGCAAGTGATTGACAAGAGGGCTCTCGACACCGATTGGTCAAGTGTCTTGTTACGGAGCGATTGTTACCGCCTTTTCCTACAAGTAGGAACCCAAACATTTTTTTTGCATATTGTAATGTTTTACAATAAGATGTCTTGGGTTCTATGTAATTAAGTATTCTTAATGTAATTTCTGTACAAATTATATAAATAGGAATTGTATTTTACTTTTCTATCTGCCTTTTATGTCCTCTACACTTATACAATAAAGCACTTTCTTTGTTTAATTTCAGTGCTCCATTCACACAATACAAGATGACACCTGATGACACACAAAGTGCTCCCCCTGGTGGATCACTTCTAACAATGCAAAACTTCTTTCTGCTTTTGCATTGTATGTTTTTATCCACCAGCAGTCAGAATTTCAAAACCTTTCAAATAGGTTTGATAGATAAAATTTTAATCTTTAAAAAAAATTATTTTCAAAATTTCAAAACATGACTTGCAATGAGTCCGATCGGGAAATTATCTGGTCGTCTTTTGCTTCAGTGTTTGTGTCTTCTGGGAAAAGTAACAAAAACATGGACACAACGTAATAAGTTCACTCTCATTTCAGGTTGTTGTTGTTGAATGGGAGTCTGGGAAATGTAGGAGAACTTGATTTGCAACTGTATTTTTTTTTTCTTTCCAAAGCTACATTAATAAATATCTTCATATTAACAATGGGAAACAATGTGTATGTACACTACCGGTCAAATGTTTGGGGTCACTTATAAATTTCCATTCCACTCCATTCCAGAAAGAATACCAGCTGAGACCAGTTGCGTTGTTTTTTTTAATCAGGGCAGCAGTTTTCAGATTACATTATGTGCTTGATTGCAAAAGGGTTCTCGACTGTTTTAGACAGAAGTGGCTGAAGAAACGCTTGAAATCCATGCTATTTGGTCTAAACGTCATACCCAAATTAAAAGTGCTCCCATATACTTTGACACTCAGGGGTGTGCCTGATATCAGTGAATACTGACGCCTGATAGGCTCATGGTAGATGCAAGCACCTGAAGATTGTTGCTTGCTGCGTCCTCTTGTGGTTGAACAGAGTGCAGCTGTTCACGAGGAAACTGTTCATGCAGAGGACGAGGAAAGAAGTTGAAATAGTACATTTCAGACTACACATGAACAATGAGAGCGATGAGCAGAAGAAGATGACGGAAAATGACGCACAGTCCTGCCATGTCTTCAGTTTGATGTGGATCAGGTGTGATGTTTGGCACCAGGTGCAGAATAATTCAGACACAATGGATAAAAAAACGAAAAGAGTAAACACAGTACCTGACATAACTGCTCATTCCATGCCTTGGCTCCCTTAAATGTGAATGATGTCTGGCCAAAGGAGATTTTTCTAAAGGAGATCCACTGGCCTGTAATGGTTGCTACATGTCACAGAGAGCCTGAGAAGCCTGTTCATGTAAACGCTTGAATGCAATGTAGTTGTCAAATCTTGACCCGTTCAGATCTCTCAGCACGTGACAGTGATGTGATCTGGTTGGACTTTTGCCCAATATTTTCAGCGCACAATTGTAGAGTCTCTCTAATGGTTTAGTCACATACCGACTTGCCTGCGACCATGAGGTAGCACAATAAATGAGGTATGAAAAATTGTTGTGTGCATACATATTTTGGCAGCGGCAAAGGTTAGACAGTCCGTAAGTAGTCTAAATGAACTTTCATGGTTCTAAGTTGTTCAACCTGTTTGTCAAATTTCAGTACAGCACGTATGTAAAAGTACATTCCACCACTGAAAAGCACACTTCTCTATCAAAACCTGAACCAGAACAACCGGTTTTAAAACAGAGGTTTTAAACATGTTTTAACCTGCAGTATAAAAGAATATAGGCCTGAAGTTAACAAGGACTGTTGGGTTTAGGTTTGCTTTTAATCACTGCATGTTTGACACAGGGTGGGACACACCGAGGGATTTGTTACAAATAAAATACTGGGCCAAACTAGATTTCAAAAAGGCAGCAGGATGTGCGAAATGTTTAAAATGTATCATAAACATTATATATATATATATATATATAAAAAACGTAATCAGTGTGTTAATGGCTTTTCCCAGTGATCCTGAACGTACCATCATGTCAAGCCCAGTTCTCCGTTCTTCGCCACACAGTTTGACTCGGCTGCTGTGCTGCTGACCGGCTGGAGAATTTTACTCAAACTTTTCATGTTTTTAATTCTTCCAGCAGACAGAAAACCCTAGTTTGAATGTTTTGGTGATGTATTATCGTCTGTTTCTGCTCACCGCTCTGCTGCCAAGTTTTTCCGGTATGTAGTAAGTTTATGTCGTCATTTTAAGTGCAACGTTAGTCTTTAACAGGCTGATATGTGTAAATAAGTCAGTGGTGGAATGTAACTAAGTACATTTAGTCAAACTCTGTACACATGTGAGGTACAGTACTCGACTTGAGTCTGTTGGTTGGACAAAACAAACACATTTGTCACTTTTGTTTTACAAACCAAACAATGAATTAATGTCATATCAAATGCTAGTTTAGTCTTTGAAAGGCTGCACGTGAATGAACGCCGTACATTGCCATTTTACTCAAATTATGTACAAATGAAATGTGAGGTAGGGCTGCTTGGTTTGAGTCTGTTGGTTGGACAAAACAAACTAAGTTCTCACTATTTTTGTCATTTTAAATGCTAGTTTAGTGTTTAACAGGCTGCACGTGAATTTAAAAATGTATGCCTCATTGAAAAAAATGGTTAGAAATCACTTATGGAATGTAACTAAGTACATTTACTCAAGTGTGTTAAGGGACTTGTGTACTTGACTTTGTTGGTTGGACAAAACAAATTAATTTTTTTTTATTACAAACCAAACAAACTTATATCTTCATATATAAGATAAAATTATCCAAAATGACCGAATAATCATTAGTTAATAGTTCATATTAGGGCTGCAAGTAAAGAAAATAATCGACAATGAAAATAATCGTTAACTGAAGGAACATTTTCTGCTGATCACAGAGAACTATATTTGAATGTGTTTCCCATAAACCCTGCTATCAGTGACGTTTGAAGTGGCCTGCCGAGTTATTGCAACATGCCAAAGTTTTAGCATGGACAGATTTACACACTAAAACACTCAGAAAGCACTTTGTGTTTGCGTCACACTTTAATGACTCAGCTGATATCAGAGGGATTCAAATATGATCAAGCGGATAAAAACTGTGTGTGTGTTTACATTTCTAGTGTTGGAGTTTAACTAAGTAGCTACATTTACTTAAGCACTGTACTCCTAGTTGAATCACACTAACATAATCCAGGGTTTCCTCCAGAGATGTTGTTTACCCGGTGGAAAGTGTATTTTCTTTTTCCGAGAGGGCAAGCATGAATGTAAAGCCCAATGTTTTTTGTGATAACAGTCATGGTAGGAGTTGCGAAATTGAGATTCCACACAGATTCCATAGGGCTGCACATTAACTCAGTGCTGAAAGCTAACTGGTGATTTGAAAATATGACAAGTTCTAAGTTTACAACTGAGCCGTCCCACTGTAACTGAAACTTAAAACGTCTTAAAAATACATTAATGGAATTTGACAGACACTAAGCCTGGTGGGCTTGCAAACACTGGGACTAACCCTGTAATCTTTCTTCACCCCCCTTTAAAACCAGCCATCCTCTCAGTCTAAAATGTGTACCTGGTACTCCTCAAAAGAGTGTCCTTTATCCTTTAGATGTAAGTCAACTGCTGAGTCTTGACCTGAAGTGTTGGGCCATGCGTTTGTGTAACGGTTGTTTGGTTTCCCCAACACACATGTCTGTGCATTTACTCACTGCATTGGACAGCATAGACTACTTTTCTTGTGTTTGGGTCCGTTTTTCAGGGTGGATCAGTATCTGTCTTTGTGTTGTTTTACCGGTGCTAAAACGATACTTTTAAAATGTTGCCAGTACCTAAACCGATACTTAAAAAATATGTATATATTTAAAAAAGGAGCACAAAAAGACAGTCGGTGCACCTGCAGCGATGCTTCTGTTGCCTCTAACGTCCGTTTCGGGGCATTAGAGTGCAGCGCTGGCATTTCAGTAGCACCGAAATGAGGCACCAAAATCCACGTTACTATTCGGTCCGGTAGATACCGGTTGTTAAGGCACGGTGCCGTATTAGCACTGGGTTTCGGTACCCAACCCTACTTTTGACCAAATACAACGATGTCAATATTGCAGCGATATTGTAGGGTTGACTATTGGTGCTTTCATAAAATATAAACACAATGAGAGTTATGATAAATAATCATCAAAAATGTCGATATAATGACTAAGAGGGTAAAGGCAAATAATGAAACGGCTAGAACAGTTTGGTGAGATCAGAAAATGACATCACTTTACTGTGATGCAGCCTGTAAAAGCAGGAAAAGTCAGATCACGATATTACAAAATGTAAGACCATATCTGGCCTCATATATCGATGTCAGTATAATATTGATATATTGCCCAGCCCTACTTCCTTTTCACATATTCACCCCAGTTTGGAGTGGCAGACTTGTTCATACATGCGTGCACAATGGTGCCAGGGTGACTCCTATCACACAAACAGTTAAACACACTTCCACACCCCTGTCAGCCCAGTTCAGTAGATGACTAGATGACTTAATACTAATAGCAATGTGCAGCCTAAAATGCTATTATGATGCAAGATACATTTCAAGTATGTGTGCTTCATTTTGTTAAATGAATTGTCTTTCTAGAGGACCACCTCAAATGAAGTTGTCTTTGAGTTGTGACTGGTTCAACCAAAGGGTCTTTAATTGAAATAATTGTTAAAGGCCTGAAGGTTGCGGGGAAGTCCTAACTCTTTGAAATGTCTCAGCGTTGTACTATTCCAACAGCCAGGTTTATTAATTACACAACTAATCTAAACAGCCCTGTGATTAATCCTACCTTCACCAGTGTTGTATTGGCTCCACCACAGATATATTCTGGGATAGGAGAACAAAAGGCTCTGGATTGTGTGCATTTCTTTAAACCAATCACACGTTCTGGACGCAGCTACAGTGGCTCTGCAAAATAGTCTCGGGAAGTAACTTGTTTTGGTGGAACATTTGCACCCAGCAAAAGAAAACTCCACATCCAAAATTAAATGAAGTTAACTGTTGACACAATACAGTAACGTGAGCTATTTAAATTAGCTGAATACATGGTTAAACCTCATTGGCTCTTACAAGTGTATCACCATGTGTACTTTGTCCACAGCAATCCCACCAATCGGTCCCAAAACGTCCCAGTTACAGAGGAAATGTATACTTTGTAAATCTTTACAATCATTCCCCGAAAGCGTGGGCCTCCAAACGCACCACCTGCTCCTGTTGTGCCCCTTCCTCCTCCCCCCACTCCATCTCCGTCCACCTGCTCCACTAAGAGAACTTTGCGCATTGGCACTCCAGGACCCTCAAGTGTCCAATCCCACCGAAATTCAACATCACATCTCCTTAAATCCTCTAATATTTCCCCATTTATGTCATCAACACATCCATGATTCATGTAAATGTTGTGTAAAACACAACAAGCCACAAAGAATGCTGCGACTTTTTGAGGACTGTACTGTAAAGTGCCTCCTCACCTATCCAAACACCTGAAGCGCATTTTCAGTAATATTTTTCTTTTGTAATTATGTATGGTTTGCAAAAATGGGAACTGCTGCGTCCGTGTAGATGAGAGAAGCAAGGTGTATACGTGTTGTGCCCACGCTAGATTATGGCCAAGCATGCGCCCCTAAAATAGCATCTGAATAACATGCCACTGACTTTAGACCAGGTTTTTCCTGGTCAGTGGCGGAGTTCTTTTCTGAAACTGCAAAATAGCACCAGGGAACAGTTGCGCTTGAACATGCCTCCTCTTTTCGCTGAACCGCCCCCTGGAGCGCAAATACACGACGTGCATCTGTGGAGGGAAAAGTCTGCTGTGCGTCGGGTGCAAAATAGGAATGATACATGCGTCGGTGTACAAAGTCAATTGCGCTGAGAGCAACATAGGGCCCAATAACCCAATGTGTAAAGTATGTCTTGAACCTCTTTATCTCTGTGTCTCCCCAGGAGAATCCTCAGTGGATGATCCAGCGAAGATGGTCCTGGCCTTTGCTGGCGCTGCAGTCCTTCTGCCGTGCAACTTCAGCCTCCCCGCTAGCGCCGACGTCCCAACAGTGGAGTGGTCCAAGCAAGGCCTGCATCCCGATGTCGTCTTCTTGTACCGGTATGGCTACGAAACTCCTGAGGATAAGAATCCGGACTTCTGGTACAGGACGAGCCTCATCGCAAAAGAGCTGAAGAATGGAAACTTCTCCTTAAGGATCTCCAACGTGCGGCTGTCCGATGCAGGGACGTACCGATGCAAGAGGCTGAGGGGCGATGCCCCCCACGACGTGACATCAGTGGAGCTTGTTGTGGGTACGTCCAGTCAAGTTTATTCATCTGGGGATGAAAAACAGTCGTCTGAAAAGTAACCAAAGCTGTCAGACAAATGTAGTGGAGTAAAAAGTACAATATTTACCTCCTGAGATTTAGAGAAATACAAGTAGAAAGTAGCAGAACGTGGATATACTCAGGTAAAGTATTTCAAATTTCTACTTGAGTAGGAGTACATTCCACCACTGAAAAGCACACTGTGTTAATTGTTATTAATTATGTCAGGCTGATGTTCTTTGAGGACAACCCTGGTTGCCTGAAGATTGATTTGACCGAGTGATTCTTGGTGGAGTACTCACTCCAAAATCCAATAGGCATGTCAAAATGACTGATGACGTTTTGTCCTCCTTAACTTGGGAACTTGAGGTGTGCTACCTTTTCTTCACATTTTGAAACATTCAATTTTAGGTTTGTTAGATTGTTTCAATCATTTGCTAAGAAACATACCTGCAAACTAGTCGCTTTTTTGCGAAAATCGCTGTTTTGAATGGGAAATTGTAGTCCACTTGAATCGTGTAGATCCAAAGACTTTTTATTGGGGGGGGTTCCCAAATATGGCACCGGTGCCTTATTGACCGTTACCTACCGGACCGAATAGCAACGCAGATTTCTGTGCCTTATTTAGGCGCTTCTCTCTGATGCTCCAAAAACGGACGTTAGAGGCAACTGAAACATTGCCGCACGGGATGCTAGTTAATACTACACTCGACAGCAGGTAACGTTAGCCTACTGTTAGCAAGCTGCTGGAGTAAACAATGACCAAAATGCTGACAGCTAAACGGTGTAAACGTTTGTCTGTATTTCACTGGAGAGGTTTATAACACCAGACTCAGCTTTGCCTCGCCAACCTCGTGGTGCATTCATAGTAATTGTAAAATACCCTTTTCCCATCCAGTGGTTGTTTTTGTCGTTAACAGGAATTTACTGGTGAAATAAGTTACTATTATTGAAATAAGTAATTACATTTTTAATAAATGATTTAATTTTGACCCCTGTGGCCTTAGCAATACACAAGCTGTTCTTTAATGTCACCGTTTGTGCTCCTATTTTGTTTTTTCAGATCAACTTTTTATTGTTTTATATTTTTGAACAGACAAATATAATTAAACAAGGTGCTCCTTTTTATATATAAATCTTTCAGTTCAGGCACCGTTTTAAAGGTATTGTTTCAGCACTGGGAAAATGTTGTGTTTTCTATTTATTTTAAGAGAGATATGACTTGTCAACTTTTGCAGCCCTTCTGAGTTTGCAGGTATGAAGAAAACAAATGCCTAACATCCTTTGGTCCCAGCGTCTCAAATGCATCTTTTTATGTTTTTAAATCATTATAATTTGAAACTCTTTTTCTCTGTTCCCTTTTCAACATAGGAACCTAGGTTAACGAGGGTCGGGTTTCCGGTACAGACAGACCAACAAATGGACAATTTTAACAATTTTCGCCATCTTATTCACCACTAAATTC
The DNA here is from genome assembly GCF_010015445.1 of Perca fluviatilis. Classification (NCBI taxonomy): domain Eukaryota; kingdom Metazoa; phylum Chordata; class Actinopteri; order Perciformes; family Percidae; genus Perca; species Perca fluviatilis. The sequence continues at coordinate 29,482,893 of NC_053125.1, read as the reverse complement.
ACTTCTGACAACGTTTTAGGCGAGAAATTAACTGTTTAGATTTCGAATATAGACAGTCTTGCGAAAATTGATGCTGAATTGACAATTTGCTTCAAAGTTTTTGGGGTTGATAAGCTCCATGAAGTGAGAGAGAGATACCCATTTCTCTTCAGGAGACTTGTTTGAATTGTGACAAACATTAGATGATTAGATTTAGTATTTAGTTCATACTTTTTTTGGTGTATTTGTTTTCTGATTTTAATGGTATAAAGACCATTGCCGTGCTTGCATCACTCCCTTACACTTCCTATAGTCCATATGGCCACTTGGCCAGTGTGAATGCAAATGGAAAAAACGGTTTTGGGGGAGAGTAGTTAGTAGATCTGCTTAGAAGTGGACTTTTCCTAGAACTACGTTCCTGTAACTACTTGGTCAGAAAGTAGCTAATGTTTTCAGCTGTCCTATCAAATAATGGCCTAAGAATGCCCAAAAGATAATCTTAAAAGGTCACACATTGTGTAATTCCTGTTTTTTATAGTTGCCGTTTCTGAGCCAAAAGTCTCGGTGACATCAGCTGAGGGTGGAGGGGTGACCCTGCAGTGCGAGGCCAACTGCTGGCTGCCGGAGCCGCAGATCAACTTTCTGGATGAACGGGGAAAATACATCCGTGCCGAAGAACCCAAAAGAGATGAAGATGCCAACGAATGTTTCACTGTGACACGAAGAGTGACTTTCCAGGATGCTGCTGCCATCAGGTTCAAATTTCAAACTTCAATTCAGACTCTACAAAAGGCCTGTTTGGTTCCACTTTTAAAACGTAACTAGTCTTTTCCTCACAGGGTCACCTGCAGAGTTCACCAGCCGGAGACCAACCAGACCAGGGAAACAGAGATTATCATTCCAGGTACGCTGCCGCTCGAACTCTCTGTACGGCTGGATTGCCAAATAACATGGGGTTTATAATATTTGATAAAATATGTCAGAAAATTGACTCACGTCAGCGTCTTTTTCATTATCCTTTCAGTTGGTGTAGGGCGGTCCTGCTTTCTGCCGGCTGCCATCGCTGTCGGAGTGACCATTTTACTTCTGTCGGCTCCATTATGTGGGTTAGCTGTCTGTCTGTGGAAGAGATGTGGCAAATCTGGTAAGTCACGAACACTGACACGGTACTGCATTTGGCCTACAGAATCACTGCTCAGTTAGAAAAAGCAGTAAAAGTGCAAATCTATTTTGCATGGAGTTTGACTAGCTGTGTGCTCTCTGTGTGTCTGCCAGGTTTTAGTGTTTAAAACCACAAATCATTGAACGTTATTTGAGGTTAAGATTGGTAAACTTTATTATCCCCTAGGGGATAGTAAAGTTTGCAACATTGGCTAACCTGGAGTTTTGTTTTAAACATCACTGCCAGCATGGTGGCCCAAAGGTTAGCACACAGCAAGAAGGTTCTGGGTTTGAATCCATGTCGTTCCAGGCCTTTCTGTGTGGAGATTATATGTTCACCCCATGTTTGTGTGGGTTTCCTCTGGGTGCACCGGTTTCCCCCACCATCAAAAAACAGGGACTAGATTGAGGCTAATCAAGGTACTGGCTCAGATCTGGAGTTGGTCTCTGGGTGCTGTAAATGGCTGCCTACTGCTCCCTTAAGGGATTGGTTAAATGCGGAGAATGAATTTTGTATGTGTATGTGACAATAAAGTATCTTTACCTTACCTTCATTTCTTCCCCCTGTCTCCCTTCTTTTTTGCGTTGTCACCGTGCTCCCAGATCTCAGTGATTAACACGGCGAGTACAACACTTTTGTAACCGATCGTTAGACTGTGGTTAAACCAGAGAGATATGGTAAACCGGAAAGTCCTTTTTAATAAAAGATTAGTTTGGGTATTGACTAGGGCTGTGCAATAATTGAAACTTCAATGGCAATTACAATTCCGGCTCAAAAACAGAGTAATCGAGAAAACCGATTATTCTGCACATTAGGTTTTGCAAGTAAACTCTTAGTTTGTCTCGTGTTATGAATGGGGGAGAAAAAACATGTTCAAACGGGAAAAGGAAATATCATAGTTCATGGTGTTTTCATTGTTGATTCAAGTTGTTTTTTTTCTTCAATAAATGCAATATCTTTCCAAAAAAACAATGAGTAATCGTGTTAAATAATCGCAATTTCAGTATTGAAAGGGACAATGCAAATTAATTAAACGTCTGATTTTACATGGGTTAAAAATGCCTGAGATAGCCAAAAGGCAATTTTTTTTAATTTGTAGTCCCCTGTCCACGGTGTTAAAAAGGCTTTTTAAAATAGAAATAAACAAGAAACTCGAGCAGAGCTTGATGCAAAACGAGACACAGCACAGAACCGGAATAGTACTTCAAACAAAGTCATCATGTGCATATTAACGGTGCATATTTTTCTTTTTTGTATTCACACAGCGGAGGGACAAAAATTTCCAGTGACCAGACCAGACCAAAGCACGGTAAGTGGCAGCTCTGAGAATCAGTTGCTGCTGCACGGCGTCATGGTAGAGAAGGCCGACTGCGTCAGTGAGAAGCAGACGATAGAGGACCTCAAGACGAAGCTTCGTGAGAAAGAAGAAACAATCCGCCAGCTACAGAGCGAAAACAAATCTCATCTCAGTCCGGATGTTTGCCAGCACGACCAGCCGATGCTCCTCCACAATCCCGCAGATTTCGCCGACAGCAGCCCTCAGGAATCTGTCCATGTACCGCAGAAAAAGACACCAAAGCCTGGCAATATGCGGCGGAGCAGTGATCCATTGCCCGACCCCCCGGTCTACAGGTTCCGTCGGAGGAACAGCAGCCCGGCTCTTGTGAACTTCTTGACCAGTTCTTCTGCAGTCAGCGCTTCGAAGATGAAGCTCTCCAGCATCGGCCGAACGAAGAGTGAAACTCGTGAAAAGCCTCTTCCATTCGCCAAGCCTCAGCGCCGACATTCCTTGGTTCTTCCACCGTCTAATAACCGCTTCACACTCCTGGCAGATTTAACAGAAGAGCCATAATAATGCTGTCCTTGCACCAAACAACTTTTCAAGCGATTCCAGTGTCGGCAGAACGGATATTTGTTAACTTTCCAGCTAATGCTAGCGGTAGCTAGCTAGCTTGGTTTCATTTTTCAAAATGAGTATAGTTGTAGTCTTTCAATCTGTGACCCTGCAACATCCCCAGTCTTTACATATTGTGACGGTCTTCAACGTCAGATGTGAGGTGGTGTCAGACTTTAGTCTTTTCAAAGAATTCTAGTGTATGGTAGGTATTAAAGCCCTGACACACAAACCCGATAGCCGACCGTCAGCAGAAAAGGCTGTCGGACTGATCATTCGCCTCCCGTCGGTCCAAAAAGTGTCTCGGAACGCACCGAAGCTACACCGACTTGAGCGTACGTTCTGCACGTGCGTGAGACGTAATAGGTCTCCATAACAGCAGGCGGCACTAATCTGTATTGTCGCCCAAAAAATTAAAACCAGAAATGACGAATGCGTCACGTGGGTCTGGCTTCTCCCAAATTTCAAAGCCGAACATAATGGCAGCTTGTTCGGAATACAATCTCGTATTTTACGAAAATTGTTCATTGAAAAAATTTCTGAAAACCTTTTTAAGTGAGAAATAGGCCATACAGTTTGCTGAATCTGTCTGTAACTGGTTTTACAACAACTGTTAATACTAAGAACAATTCAGAAACTAGTTAACGTGAAAGACCCAAATGCAGACACATAAAGCATGTTTACTTTTTACTAGTCTTGCATTGCCAGCTCTATCTCCACAGCGCTATGGAGTAAGGTCTGGCTACACCACAGATGCATTCTGGGATACGAGGAAAACAAATGCTCTGGGTTGTTTGGATTTCTTTAAGCCAATCACAATCGTCTTGGACGGCACTGAGCTCCAAAGGGAGGGTTGTCTCAGGCACAGTGAGTTAAGGAAACGGGTGTTCATTTCCCGGAAGAAGTTTAGGAGAAAACACAAGACTTTCACCCATGAAACAGGTGTTCATGTCCTGGAAGAAGTTTGGGAGAAAACATACCAATACCAATTTTATGAAAACTACACCTACACTACACTACAAATTGTTTGAGATATTTCTCAGCCTGCCTGCCTCTACGACGTGTAACGTTAGACAGCCAATCACAACAAGTGATTGATTCAAGTTCCTCCCTACATCTCTGACTTGATTCAGCTTCATACTCCCACCTGTAGTATGAGGTCATTAGGTCAGAGGCTATTAGTGGTTCCCCGCACCCATTTTAACACTAAAGGGGATCAATCATTCCAAGCAGTGGCTCCTAGTCTGTGGAATGACTAGCCTCACTCTCTACGTTGTATGAATTATGTTGAATCTTTTAAAAAGCAATTGAAGACTCTGCTATTCAAGCGGGCTTTTAGTTAGTCGATGGGATTTTATGGTATTTTATTGTGAAGCACTTTACAATTTTTATCTGTGAAAGGTGCTATACTAATACCCTTTACTTACTTACGTACAAACATTATAACATCTTGGTAGAAGCATGCTGCGTGCATATTGGCTCACTGACGCTGATAAGATTTACTCCTCAGGTACCCAAGCCGAAAGAGCACAAAGCCAAACTCAAAGCAGTTTATGATTCATAGAAAACGTAGAACAGAAGAGTCTTTATTGCAATTTTACTAGTATGAAATTGAATGCAGTCCTTTTTGTGAAAGACATCAGCAAAAGTGCAAAACAGGTGAATAAATAAACATGGAGCCTCTTAAAGTTTAAGAGTAAACTGAAAACCCTCCTCTTTGACAAAGCTTATAGTTAGGGACTGAGGAGTTGCAACGTCCACCTAACCCGGCCCACCTGCTTCTCCTCGTAGTCATCATATTTATATACTGTATAATTAATAATATAGCGAGAGTAGAGGGAGGCAGGCCAGTACAGCCCGATCCGGTTGGGGAGAGTTCTAGCCCAACCAGGCACCTCTCTTTAACCTGCCTGTTTCCTTCCTATGACACACTGAGCTGCTCTCTCATCTCTACTTGTTACTTTTGTATGCATCCTGTCACAGAATTGCTTGTTACTAATCTAGCTCTGGGGAGTTTACTCCCCGGAGTCCTTATGTTTCTTCTTCTCTGCAATTCTCGGCCGCATCCTGCTGCGTCCTGCTGCATCCGCCGCATCCACCCGTGCTCTGCAGCGCCACGTTACATCCCGCAACGCCCTGCTGTGATGTTCCTATGCACAGAGTAGTCAGGATCCGGTATAGGGGACAGCACTATTCAGTATGACACGATGTGCCCTGCTTTGACATGAACTTCCACGATAACCTTCGAAGTCACTGTGATCTTTAATGTGACTATTACGCCACTGTTCATCACACCCCCAACCGGCCCGTCAGACACCGCCTACCAAGAGTCTGGGTCTGCCGAGGTTTCTTCCTAAAAGGGAGTTTTTCCTTGCTACTGTCGCGATAGCCACTGCTAATGCTTGCTCTTGAGGGAATTACTGTAATTGTTGGGGTTTTGGAAATTATAGAGTGGTCTAGACCTACTCTATCTGTAAAGTGTCTCGAGATAACTTTTGTTATGATTTGATACTATAAATAAACTGAATTGAATTGAATTAAAGTCACTATAAAAATATATAAAGGAGGTAGGCTTTTGTTTAAAAAGTCAAAACAGAGGCATACCACAGTGAAAGTATTAGTTTTTTTTTTACATTAAAGCATGTAAATATGTTCTAGTAGTATAAAAACTACTGTAAACTAGGCTGCTGCAGGGTGTCCGGCCTACACACATCACTCCCCCGAGTGAGTCCCGAAAACGGAGAAAAGAACAATGAACAACAATTTACAGCTGTTGCGTTCTGTCCTCTTCAGCTGTCGGAGCACGAGAGATTGACAAGAGGGCTCTCGACACTGATTGGTCAAGTGTCTTGTTACGGAGCGATTGTTACCGCCTTTTCCTACAAGTAGGAACCTAAAATATGAACCTGAAAATGTGCATATTGTAATATTTTACAATAAGATGTCTGGGGTTTTATGTAATTAAGTATTCTTAATGTAATTTCTGTGCAAATAATGTAAATAGGAATTGTATTTTTTTACTTTTCTATCTGCCTTTTATGTCCTTTACACTTATACAATAAAGCACACTGTAAAATATTACAGACCCATTTACTTATGTCCACTTATTTCTTATTTTTAACTGAACGAGCTTATACAAGTTGTGGATTTTGAACTCAACTTTATGAGTTTTTGAAAGTTAAACTTGCATTTATTCGTTGGGTTGACTATTTAAAAAAATGTATGTGTTGATTTGAACTAAGGTATGTAAGTTAACTTATCAACCAATTGCAGTCAGGACTGCAACTAGTTCATTGGCTGGCCAATTCCTATGATGCAAGGCGGTAAATAGAGTTGTGTTAAAATTTGCTGAAAAGTTTGCAGTTTGTTCGAAATACAAATGTAACTTTATGAATTGCGTTTATTAAACGTGTGTTTAGAATGTAGTGTTTTGTTGCCTGGTAATTGTCGTTGTGCTGGTTTACATTTGTAACCATGAGTTAAGTGACTGTTACGTTTGATAAGAAGTGGTGGAGGGTTACGGTGTTAGACATTGAGCAGTAATAGGCTTCCTTCAGCCATTAATCTGCGTCGTGTCACTTCCAGACTGATCTCATGAATTGGCGTCAATGTATGACACGCCAATTTGTATTCCGTTTTTGCGTGTTATCAAGACGCATAATCGCATTTTTGCGTGTATATCAACGCAAATCGGCCGCCAGGCGTAGGTTGCGGTGGCGGATGGGTAAAACACAGGACTTTCACCTGGGAGAGCTGGGTTTGCGCCCGGCATGTGGTGATTTTTCGGCGTTTTTTTTTTTTTTTAAGTTTTTTTTCTTAATAAGCCTTACCCAATGTTTCTTTCCTAAACCCAACCATTTGTTGTGGTCGTAAGCATGTTTTTGTCGTTATTTTCCGTGTTTTAGTCGTTATTTTCCGTGTTTTTGTCACTGTTTTGTTACTAAAGCCTTTCTCTGTGTTCTTTTCCTAAACTCAACCATTTTTTTTTTTTTAACAGGCGTGTGACATTGTTCTCGCGATAGTACGTTGCGTTCTCGCGATAGTACGTCACGTTCTCGTGATTACGCGCAACGTGGCGAGGCCACGTGGTGGGTCTGTTTACATCAGCTGTATCCAGCGTGTATCATACACGTGGATAGCTGAAAATGGCGTAAAATAACACGCCATTTGGCTTTATGAAAGTGGCGTATATATTTACGCAAAGTCATGATGCCATGTTGGTCACTTCACTAGCAGCCATTTTATGTCAAGTGACGCAAGATCAGCAGAGGGGCCCCTATTTTGCACGGGGCCCAGGGGTGACCCCACCCAAGCACCCATGCTATCTCTGCTATAAATGTGTTTGACAAATGTCAATGTTGTTTTAACTTGAAACTGTGAGTTGAAAAAAAGCTAAAAGGTATGTCTGTTATACTAGGCAAGGAAGGTTTTTTGCATTATAAAAGAAAATAAATTATTTCTTTTAACTTAAAGTATGAAGTTAAACCAAGTAATACAAAGTTAAATCAACTAAAAGAACAACTTTAACAAAACTAGAACACTGTAGTTACATCAATCTCATTGACTTTAATTTCTAAGTTGAAACAAAAGCAGTCTTCAAGTTGAGTGAACTTCGATTTTCAAGGCAGCAGGGGAACTTGTATTTCCAAGTTAAACTAATGAAATTTATCACAGTGCACTTTTTTTGTTTAATTTCAGTGTTCCCTTCATTCACACAATAAAAGATGACACCTGATGACACACAGTGCGCCCCGCCAGAATTGTGCGCACCGCCAGAATTTCCAAACCTTTCCAATTGGTTTGATAGATATAATTGTAATCTTTAAAAAAAGTTATTTTCAAAATTTAAAATAAAGTCTTGCAATGAGTCTGATCGGGAAATAATCTGGTCATCTTTTGCTTAAGTGTGTGTGTGTGTGTGTGTGTGTGTCTTCTGGGAAAAGTAGCAAAAACATGAACACAACGTAATGGTAATAAGTTCACTCTCATTTCAGGTTGTTGTTGTTGAACAGGAGTCTGGGAAATGTAGGAGAACTTGACTTGCAACTTTTTTTTGTGTTTTTCTTTTCAAAGCTACATTAACAAATAGCTTTATATTAAGAATGGGAAACAATGTGTATGTACACTACCAATCAAAAGTTTGGGGTCACTTATAAATTTCCATTCCAGACAGAATACCAGCTGAGATCAGTTGCGTTGTTTTTTTAATCAGGGCAGCAGTTTTCAGATTACATTATGTGCTTAACCTAATTGCAAAAGGGTTCTCGACTGTTGTAGACAGAAGTGGCTGAAGAAACGCTTGAAATCCATGCTTTTTGGTCTAAACCCAAATTAAAAGTGGTACAGCTCCCATATACTTTGACACTCAGGGGTGTGCCTGATATCAGTGAATACTGACGCCTGATAGGCTCATGGTAGATGCAAGGACCTGAAGATTGTTGTATGCCTGTTGTGTCCTCTTGTGGTTGAACAGAGTGCAGCTGTTCACAAGGAAACTGTTCATGCAGAGGACGAGGAAAGAAGTTGAAATAGTACATTTCAGACTACGCGCGAAGAATGAGAGCAATGAGCAGAAGAGGATGAAGGAAATTACGCACAGTCCTGCCATGTCTTCAGTTTGATGTGGATCAGGTGTGATGTTTGGCACCGGGTGCAGAATAATTCAGACACAAGGCCTGTACATGCCTGTAATGGTTGCACTATGTCACAGAGAGCCTGAGAAGCCTGTTCATGTAAACACTTGAATGCAATGTAGTTGTCAAATCTTGACACGTTCAGATCTCTCAGCACGTGACAGTGATGTGATCTTGTTTGACTTTTGCCCAATATTTTCAGCGCACAATTGTAGAGTCTCTCTAATGGTTTGGTCACATACCGACTTGCCTGCGACCATGATGTAGCACAATAAATGAGGTATGAAAAATTGTTGTGTGCATAGATATTTTGGCAGCGGCAAATGTAACACCCCTAATTAGTCTAAATGAAAATAAGTTGGCTTTTATGGCCCAAAAAAAGCACACTTCTCAATCAAAACCTGAACCACATCAACCGGTTCGTCTCCTTGCAGCTGCTGAATTTGTAAAGAAACTAGATTTCAAAAAGGCGGCAGGATGTGTGAAATGTATCATATATGTGTGTGTTTATATATATATATAAATAAAAGGTTAAAAAAACAAACGTAGTCAGTGTGTCTCTGGCTTTTCCCAGTGATCCTTGAACGTACCGTCAAGTCACGCCTAAATGGGAAGTTCTCTGTTCTTCGCCACACAGTTTGACTCCGCTGCTGTGCTGCTGACCTGCTGGAGTATTTTACTCAAACTTTTCATGTTTTTAATTCTTCCAGCAAACAGAAAACCCCAGTTTTAATGTTTTGGTGATGTATTATCGTCTGATTGTGCTTGCTGCTCTGCTCCCAAGTTGTTCCGGTATGTAATAAGTTTATGTCGTCATTTTAAGTGCAACGTTAGTCTTTAACAGGCTGATATAATTGTGTATAGTGTCAGTGGTGGAATGTAACTTTGCTCAAACTATGTACACATGTGAGGTACAGTACTCGACTTGAGTCTGTTGATTGGACAAAACAAACACATTTGTCACTTTTATTTTGCAAACCAAACAATTAGTTAATGTCATTTCAAATGGTAGTTTAGTCTTTGAAAGGCTGCAGGTGAATGAACACCGTACATATTGCCATTTTACTCAAATTATGTACGAATGAAATGTGAGGTAGGGCTGCTTGGTTTGTTGGTTGGACAAAACAAACAAATTTCTCACTATTTTTGTCATTTTAAATGCTAGTTTAGTGTTTAACAGGCTGCACGTGAATTTAAAAATGTATGCCTCATTGAAAAAATGGTTAGAAATCACTTATGGAATGTCACGAAGTACATTTCCTCAAGTGTTTTAAGGGACTTGTGTACTTGACTTTGTTGGTTGGACAAAACAAATTAATTTCTCACTATATTTTTTTTTTACAAACCAAACAAACAATTGATTAATGGGATTTTTATTATAATAATCCAAAATTACTGAATAACCATTAGTTAATAGTTCATATTAGGGCTGCAAGTAAAGAAAATAATCGACAATGAAAATAATCGTTTACTGAAGGAACATTTTCTGCTGATCACCGAGAACTATATTTGAATGTGTTTCCCATAATGTGTGAAGTGGCCTGCCGAGTTATTGCAACATGCCAAAGGTTTTGCAAGGACAGATTTACACACTAAAACACTCAGAAAGCACTTTGTGTTTGCGTCACACTTGATCAGCTGATATCAGAGGGATTCCAATATGATCAAGCAGATAAAAACTGTGTGTGTGTTTACATTTCAAGTGTTGAAGTTTAATTAAGTAGCTACATTTACTTAAGCACTGTACTCCTAGTTGAATCACACTAACATAATCCAGGGTTTCCTCCAGAGATGTTGTTTACCCGGTGGAAAGTGTATTTTCTTTTTCCGAGAGGGCAAGCATGAATGTAAAGCCCAATATTTTTTGTGATAACAGAGTCATGGTAGGAGTTGCGAAATTGAGATTTCACACAGATTCCATAGGGCTGCACATTAACTCAGTGCTCAAAGCTAACTGGTGATTTGAAAATATGACTAGTTCTAAGTTTACAACCGAGCCGTCCCACTGTAACTGAAAACGTCTTAAAAATACATTAATGAAATTTTACTTTAGTAGAAGCCGGCTGGTGTTTCTCAGAAGTGTGGATGCCGTTAGGTGGTGCCTCCCATTATCATTAACCAAAGAAATGGCTGAATCACTATTGATACAATTTAATTTCATTTATAGTGTCAAATCATACCAGAAGTTAAGACCCAACAAGTCCCGCCCGAACAAGCATTTGGTGCGACGGAAACCTCAGACAGAACCTGGCTCTTGGTGAGCGGCCTTTTGGGCCGCGACCCTTTGGGTTTTATCGGCGCTTCCTTTTAGAGCTGGGTGATATGGAAAAAATCGAACCTCATGATACTTTCGACCAAATACAATGTCAGTATTGTGGCGATATTGTAGAGTTGACTATTGGTGCTTATAGTCATGATATCCACCAATAATCTGGATATAATGACTAAGTGGGTAAAGGCAAATAATAGAACAGCTAGAACAGTCTGGTAAGTTCAGAAAATGACATCACTTTACTGGGATGCAGCCTTTAAAACCAGGAAAAGACAACAATTGTGTAACATCACGATATTACAAGATCCAAAATGTAAGACCATATCTGGCTGCATATATCGATGTCTAGGGTCTGAAGTTAACTTTTTTGACCACCAGTCACTGTGGCAGGTGGATTTTTAAATCCAACTGCCACAGTGACTTTTTACCAGCCAGTTCTTTTGCCTCATAAAGGTGAAAAACGGGACTTGTGTCTCTATGATGCTGTCCTATTCATGGTAGCCTACTACTGATAATTATGTGTAGGGATTCACATAGACAGTGAAAGTTTTTGTGTAGTTCTTTAAAATTAAAAAGGAAACTTGTTTTGGGGTGAATAATAATTATTACTATCAATTAATTCCTCTGGCTGAGATTTCCTAGGAACCTTACCAATTTTTAGTTAATTTCCTATCCTGGCCTGGGACACTCACTCAGTCACTCACTCACTCACTCACTCTCACTCACTCACTCACTCACTCACTCACTCACTCACTCACTCATGGGCTGGGACACATACATACAGTTTGTTAAAGTACTTATTGGACTTTAACTTATCATTGCACTTACAATAACGTAGCTGTCCTCAATTTCGATCATCGTGTACGTCTCATCTGCGGTTTTTCCTGCATTTAGAGTGTGTGTGTCGGTCGGTCGGTCGGTCGTGGGGAGCAGCAGACAGCTGACACAGGATTGAAACAGCGGCTTTAGAGTGAAAAATCATTACAGCGTCTTTCGGTGTACATTTTGTTGGTAAATGTGAGATGTTCAAGTCACACACGTCTCGTCTTCATAACAGAAACAAGGAAATTAATTTGACCCGTTCTCACTTTGCACGTGGGACTGCTGGGATTGTCGCGAGTAATGAAAATGCAATAGGGGGCCCTGGGTGTCAATCAATGTCTTCCAGTGATGCGGGCCCCTGATTGGCTACCTGCCAATGTCAATGTGGCAGGTAGATTGACAGTGTTACCCACCAATTGCAAAATTCACCCGCATTTGGCTGATGGTTGGGTGTTTATTTCAGGCCCTGTCGATATAATATTGATATGTTGCCCAGCCCAACTTCCTCTTCACATTTTCACCCCAGTTTGGAGTTGCAGACTTGTTCATATGTGCGTGCACCATGGTGCCAGGGTGAATCTTCAATTAAATTTTATTTATAGTATCAAATCATAACAAGAGTTATCTCGAGACACTTTACAGATAGAGTAGGTCTAGACCACACTCTATAATTTACAAAGCCCCAACAATTCCAGTAATTCCCCCAAGAGAAAGCATTAGCAGTGGCTATTGCAACAGTGGCGAGGAAAGTACTCCCTTTTAGGAAGAAACCTCGGCAGACCCAGACTCTTGGTAGGCAGTGTCTGACGGGGCCGGTTGGGGGTGTGATGAACAGTGGCAATAAAGATAATGGAACAGTGACTACAATGGTAGTCATAGTAGTTCATGTCATAGCAGGGCACAGCAGGACGTTACAAGATGTAGCGTGGCACAGCAGAGCATGGGTGGACGCAGAAGACGCGACGCAGCAGGACGTAGCAGGGTGTAGCAGCACCACAGCGACAGCTGCACCCAGGACCCAGTTCTTGGTGCCACGGAATATTCTGGGCGAAAAGAAACAAATGGACCCCAGGGAGTAAACTCCCCAGTTCTAGTTTAGTAACAAGCATTTGTTGGACAAGGATGCACACTAAAGGAAACAAATGAAAAGAGAGAGGAGATCATCACACAAACAGTTAAACACACTTCCACACCCCTGTCTGCCCAGTTCAGAGTCAGGAAAGTCCAACTGCGTAGGTGTTATGTAATTTGGAGTTGAAGTGCGTAGATGTCAAGGAGGAGATGTACAGAAAGATAGCATAACAATGTAAGCAATGACTTAATACTAATAGCAGTGTGCAGCCTAAAATGCTATTATGATGCAAGATACATTTCAAGTATGTGTGTGCTTCATTTTGTTAAATGAATTGTCTTTCTAGATGACCACCTCAAATGAAGTTGTCTTTGAGTTGTGACCGGTTCAACCAAAGGATCTTTAATTTAAATAATTGTTAAAGGCCTGAAGAATGCGGAGAAATCCTAACTCTCTTTGAAATGTCTCGGCATTGTACTATTCCAACAGCCAGGTTTATTAAAAACACAACTAAACATAAACATCCCTGTGATGAATCATACCTTCATTGGTGTCATACTGGCTCCACCACAGTTATATTCTGGGCTATATGAGAATAAAAGGCTCTGGATTGTGTGCATTTCTTTAAACCAATCACAAGTTGCGGACGCAGCGAACGGGGCTCTGCAACATAGTCTCAGGAAGTAACTTGTTTTGGTGGAACATTTGCACCCCACAAAAGAAAACACCACATACAATATTAAATTAAGTTAACTGTTGACGTAATACAGTAACGTGAGCTATTTAAATTAGCTGGATACATGGTTAAACCTCATTGGCTCTTACCAGTGTATTTCCGCGTGTACTTCATCCACAGCAATCCCACCAATCAGTCCCCAAACGTCCTGTTAATATATTTCTATTATTTAGACATGTATTTTCCCTAGATGAGTCATATAGTATGTTAAGGTTAAAGTATACCATGATGTTGTGTGTGTGTGTGTCTATGGGACAGGTTAGCTGCAGTTTTACAGCCCATAGGAATGTGTGAGTTTATGCCCGGTTGAAAAAAGGCCAAGAAGAGAGGTCGTGAGGATGAGGAAGGAAGGTGAGGAGTTTCTGTCAACCCATTTGGAGAATGAACCAACGCCTTGCCATCCCGGGGTGGAGATGGAGAATCCCCCACACGCTGAGGACACCAAGAGGGACAGCCCAGAGAGAATAAAGGATTTGGACTTTTGTGAAACATTGCTCATAACTTGGTGGACACGAGGAGTCACAGTTAAGGCCCGAATGTTTGGCCAGCATGTGTATTTGTATATATTTTAAAGTGCTGTTACTAAAGAAGTGTTAATTTTATTATTAACATCTCAGTAATTTATTTCAGTCCACTGGTTAAGTGATCATCAAAACGAATATGCTTAAGAGGGATGGGTTGAAGTGTAAGGCAATCCGAATCAGAATCTGAGGCCTGAGTGCCTGGGATTCCAGATCTTATTTTATCCTTCTTCACGTCCCAGTTAGAAAGGAAATGTATTCTTTGTAAATCTTTGCAATCATTCCCCGAAAGAACCAAACAGGCCGGCCTTGTTGCATGATCCAAATTGTCTTAAAAACTCGCCATTTTCAGCGTGTAGCTTGCTAGTTAGGTTGTTGTTGTTGTCTCCCGAAATGAAGGGAATTTGAGAATGGCAATAGAATGACAGCCGGACAGGAGGGGCAAAGCCTGACATTTGGCTTTATCCTGGAAATGTTGATCCAGACATTCAGTCTTTGTTGAGACAAATTTTTATGGTAGGCTATATATTGGAAACAGCTCCACTCTATAACACTATAACCCAATGTGTAAAGTATGTCTTGAACTTATTTATCTCTGTGTCTCCCCAGGGGAATCCTCGGTGGATGATCCAGCGAAGATGGTCCTGGCCTTTGCTGGTGGCGCTGTCCTTCTGCCGTGCAACTTCAGCCTCCCCGCTAGCGCCGACGTCCCAACAGTGGAGTGGTCCAAGCAAGGCCTGCACCCCGACGTCGTCTTCTTGTACCGGGGTGGCTACGAGATTAATGAGGAGAAGCATCCGGCCTTCTGGTACAGGACGAGCCTCATTGCAAAAGAGCAGAAGAACGGAAACTTCTCGTTAAGGATCGCCAGCGTGCGGCTGTCCGATGCAGGGACGTACCGATGCAAGAGGCTGAGGGGGACCCACGACGTTACATCAGTGGAGCTTGTTGTGGGTACGTCCAGTCAAGTTCATTCATCTGGGGATGAAAAACAGTCGTCTGAAAAGTAACCAAAGCTGTCAGACAAATGTAGTGGAGTAAAAAGTACAATATTTACCTCCTGAGCTGTACAAGCAGAAAGTAGCAGAACATGGATAAACTCAAAGTATTTCAAATTTGTACTTGAGTAAGAGTATATTCCACCACTGAAAAGCACAATGTGTTAATTGTTATTAATTATATCAGGCTGATGTTCTTTGAGGACAACCCTGGTACAAAATAGAACATCTACAGTATAGCCTGAGAAAAACTAATATTAATGGCAGTTAGGCCCCAATCCCGGTGTGGTGCTAGTGTTTGGACAGGGACCGATCTTCACTTAGGCTGATAAAACATTCAGGGCCCTATCTTGCACCCGGCACAGCACAAAGCCCAATGCAAGTGTCTTTGCTAGTTTAAGACCGATGCAGTTGTCAGTTTCCTGTCCAGCGCCCGCGTCGTTTAAATAGCAAACGCACCTGCGCCCATCTTTGCGCCCATGGGCACGCTGGTCTTACAGGGAGGTGTGTTCAGGTGCATTCTGGGCGTATTGCTATCTTGAGGCAGCGGGAAGTGATCGCGCCATTGACCAACAAAAACCTGGTCTAAAGTCAATAACGCAGCATTTCATTGTTATTTTAACAGCCAATTTGTAAAATGTGCCTAGGCTTATGCACAGTGCGCGCACACTATGCTTGTTACACACACAGGCAAGTACAGCAGCACACAAACATGCAAAAGATTACAAATAAAAATATTTCGGTGCAAATCCTCCATCATAATAGCAGTGTGCCAAGGTCCAAAGGCTTTTAAAGGGAATGGGAGATGATCTCTGATTGGTTTATTGCATGTTACGCCCAAAACACACCTATGAATTAATGAAGACACTAAGTACAACCGTTTTGAACCATGCGCCTGGCGCACAGACCCTTTTTTTCCGCCATCAAACTAGCAAAAGTGGATTTGGATACGCCCTAAACACACCTGCGCCAGGCGTTTCACTCCGTGTGCTTAGATCGTTAAAATAGGGCCCTCAGTAGTTTATGTTGTAACAATGGAGATTCTCGGTGGTGTGCT
The DNA here is from genome assembly GCF_010015445.1 of Perca fluviatilis. Taxonomy (NCBI): domain Eukaryota; kingdom Metazoa; phylum Chordata; class Actinopteri; order Perciformes; family Percidae; genus Perca; species Perca fluviatilis. Next base: position 29,466,747 of record NC_053125.1, on the reverse strand, counting down.
CACTCCAAAATCAAATAGGCATGTAAAAATGGCCGATGACATTTTGTCCTCCTTAACTTTGGGAACTACCTTTTCTTCACATTCTGGAACATTCTGTAGTTTAATTCAGATTCTGGTTCAATTTTAGATTTGTTAGATAGTTTCAATCATTTACTAAGAAAGCAAATGCCTAACATCCTTTGGTCCCAGTGTCTCAAATGCTGTTTTTTTATGTTTTTAAATCATTGTCATTTGAAACTCTTTCTGTTTTGGACTGTTGGCTTAGCTAAATCAAACAGTTTGAAGTTGTAACCTCGGGCTCTGGTGAATTGCAGCATTCATTACATTTATTTACATTTTTGCAGATTAAACCAATCTAAAGATTATTAAATAATAAAAATGATACTCTAGCGGCAAATATATCATGTTTACACTGGACATCTTACCAAGATGAAAGAACATTGAGCTGTGATTATGGAATTACACGCTGTGGGTGTCAATCAGTTATATTGAGTCATATTTGATTACCCGCAAGAACTCTCAGGCATGTTTGTTCATAGCTCTACTTTGATCTTTAATTAAACGATATCTTGCCCTCAGTAGTTCCTGAAACTATAAAAAAGCCAAGGCCAAAACTGACAATAAAAGGTGTTACAGATTTACTATCCAACATGGCCCGGTGTGGTAGCTGTAATTGGTAATAATTACCTGCCTGTGTCCACGCACATGGTACTGCATGGGTGAATCTTCCTTGGAAAAACTCTCAGATGGTTGTTTTTAACTCCAATTTAATCTTTGATTAAAAGATAACTTGTCCTCAGTAGTTCCTGAAACTATAAATAAACCATAGATAGATAGATAGATAGATAGATAGATAGATAGATAGATACTTTATTCATCCCGGGGGGAAATTTTAGGCATCCGGTAGCTTAGACAACCATAACGCAACAAACACACATATATCTCACGTACATAAAAATCACTCACAGGACTGTAAAGAGTTACCAATTTGTGAAGTGATTAGAAAGGTCTGGTATGGACTGATCATGTGATGCAATGACCATGATAAGGTGTTATGGTAGAGTGAAGGGAGTGTCACAACCCAAGCCTGGCAATAAAAACCATTAAGGCAGCACGGCGGCTCAGTGGTTAGCACTTCTGCCTCACAGCAAGAAGGTTCTGGCCTTTCTGTGTGGAGTTTGCATGTTCTCCCCGTGTTTGCGTGGGTTTCCTCCGGGTGCTCCAGTTTCTTCCCACCATAAAGACATGCATGCTAGGCAACTAGGACTACAGTTGAAAATTAGCCTTGGCTAACACTGGCGCATTCATTAATGTGCATTGTCCTAAATAAATAAAATAAAAAGATTAATAACCACTCCAACATGGCTGGGTGTGGTAGGTGTGTATTATAATAATGAATGGTTGAACCCCTTGGAAGTTCTGCGTCCACACTTCAAATGTTTAAATGATGATTTAGTGTCTCACAGAGCCAGCTTTAATAAGTATTGTCTGTATTAATATGTAATGAGCGTTTGATGGAACATTCAAAGGTCACAGGTTGTGGGCGCCTGGATGGCTCGGTTGGCTGGATGGCCCTTTGCGGCATGTCGTTCCCCTTCTCTCTGCCCTTTCTCGTCTTCAACTGTCCTGTCAAATAATAGAAGAATAAAAAATAAGAATAAAAAACTAATAAATATATATATATATATATATTAAAATATATATATATATATATAAAAATATAAAACCTAAGAATGCCCAAAAGATAAAATTTTAAAAAACAAAACAAAGGTCACGCGTTGTGTAATTCCTGTTTTTTATAGTTGCCGTTTCTGAGCCAAAAGTCTGGGTGATGTCAGCTGAGGGTGGAGGGGTGACTCTGCAGTGCGAGGCTAACTGTTGGCTGCCGGAGCCGCAGATCAACTTTCTGGATGAACGGGGAAAATACATTCATGCCGAAGAACCCAAAAGAGATGAAGATGCCCACGAATGTTTCACTGTGACGCGAAGAGTGACTCTCCAGGATGCTGCTGCCAACAGGTTCAAATTTCAAACTTCAATTCAGACTCTACCAAAGGCCTGTTTGGTTCCACTTTTAAAACGTAACTAGTCTTTTCTTTTCTTTTTTTCTGCGCTCTAATCTCCTCCTGCTCCGTGCGCTGCTCCGTCTCCACGCGGGTTCTCCGCATCCATCGCGGCCTGGATCATTTCTCGTGCACCCTGCTTTATTTCCGCATCCAAGTAATGGTCTTTATAACGCGGATCAAGTACAGTCGCGATGAAGTGCAGAGGATCCGAATAGATCTCACTGAAACGTGTGCTGACAGACTCTAAGAGCACTTTTCATTGTTTTCACTCCGTGGTCCATCTCAACCTCTTTGCTTAGGAGACGCTTTGCAGGTGGAACGGATCGGGTGCTGACACACGTGCAGGTCGAAAATCTTCGGTGGCCGAATATTCGGTGCATCCCTAGTTTTTTCTTACATGTCAACATGTCTGCCGTGAAAAAGTGCTATTGAATGTGGAGGCATTTTTCGATATTTTTCCTCTTACTCGATACTTTAGAGCAGTGGTTCCCAACCTGGGGTCCGGGCACCCCCAGGGGGTGCGGCAAAGATCACGGGGTGCAAGTCTTTATCTGGTTTGAGGTTGAGGTAAAAAAATTATATTTGCACATGTTAAACAAATTATGTTAATACATTAGAATATATAATGTATACAAAAGTCTGTATGAAAACTATATATTGTTTTTCCTGCCGCCATGGCGTCACTATTTTATGAATGAAACATGGCGGAAACGTAACAGTGCTGATAACTGCTCTGTATCAAAAAAGAAAGTAAGGCTCTATCTCGAGAGTTACCTCAACTTCGGTTTCGGGGGGAGGGGGGTGGCTCCGCTTTTCTTAGACGTGAGTAGGGGCGCCAAGGAAACAAGGTTGGGAACCACTGCTTTAGAGGCCATTTGGTCGGTGTAGATATACATTTGGTCGTAGATATACATTTGGTCGGTAACGTAGAATAGAGGAGTCTTTATTTCATTTTTACTGGTACGAAATTGAATGCAGTCCTTTTTGTGAAAAACATCAGCAAAAGTGCAAAACGGGTGAATAAATAAACATGAAAGAGCCTCTTAAAGTCACTATACAAATATATAAATGAGGTAGGCTTTTGTTTAAAAAGTCAAAACCAAGGCATACCACACAAGTGAAAGTATCGAAATGCTCAACCCACAGAGAAATACACACAGCCCGTATTCAGAAACTGTCTTTAAACAAGCCTTCACGACTTCCGTATGTGTGATGTCACAACTATACCATATATAGGTAGAAAGTGTCGCTACAGTGCCGTTACAGTTATTCTCCGACTGCAATGACGGTGCATAGAGTGCAGATGCGAAGACCCCGAAATGCTGATCGATCAGAGTGAACTGGGCTTTTTCGAGAGGGGGGCTTAAATAGACAGTCGCTCAAACAGAGTGTTCAGACAGAGGGTGAATACAGGTATAGATTCAGACGGACAGCATTTGGAAAATTATTATTTATTTTTCCAATTAAAGCATGTACACATGTTCTAGTAGTGTAAAAACTACTGGAAACTAGGCCGCTGCAGGGTGTCCGGGCTACACACATCCCTTCCCCGAAGTCCAAAAACGGGGAAAAGAACGTTTAACAACAATTTACAGCTGTTGCGTTCTGTCCTCTTCAGCTGTCGGAGCGCGAGTGATTGGAAAGAGGGCTCACGACACCGATTGTTACCGCCTTTTCCTACAAGTAGGAGAATGAGAATGATATGGGACCTTTAAAAAATATTTTGTATATTGTAATGTTTTACAATAAGATGTCTCGGGTTGTATGTAATGAAGTATTCTTAATGTAATTTCTGTACAAATTATGTAAATAGGAATTGTATTTTTGTACTTTTTAATCTGCCTTTTATATCCTCTACACTGACACAATAAAGCACTTTCTTTGCTTAATTTCAGTGCTCCCTTCATTCACACAATACAAGATGACAACTGATGACACACAAAGTGTGCCCCCTGGTGGATCACTTCTAACAATGCAAAACTTCTTTCTGCTTTGCGTTGTTTTTATCCACTGGCAGCCAGATTTTCAAAATCTTTTTCTTTTTTTTTCTTTTCAAAGCTACATTAATAAATATATTAACAATGGGCAACAGTTTTTACAGCTTGTTGTGCTAAACCAAAAGTTGCCAAAAGAATCTGAATGCAAAGTCTTATGGGTTACTGTTTACTTGAAGGTATCTACATAAGAGCGAAATGACACTGTCATGAATGTGTCATAAACATTATAAACAAGTGAAATGTTTATGACATAACGCTTCTTTTAGTAAGTGTCATTCGTTTTTTGTCATGTCAAGTTAGGGTTAGAATTAGGGTTAGAGTTAGGGTTAGAATTAGGGTTAGGGTTCATGTGTCATGACAGTGTCATGTCACTCTTATGTCGATACCTTCAAGTAAAGTGTTACCGTCTTATGTTTAGGTATTTCCTTAAAGTAATTACAGATTTTCTGAATTGCTAAAACACTAAACCCCATTATCTGAACCAAATGCTCAGCGGCCTAAACCCATTTATCAAATCAATCACTCTTCTTGCAAAAGTCTAAACACATTTCACTCACTAAAACACATTTCACTCTGTGATGCACTTGTGTTGCAAAATGGTTAACACGGCCAGCAAACATTGAACACCGTTGTCATCGTTTACAACGCATGTTTCTACTGAGGCGATCAAACCGGTTGTATAGAATATAACCCAGTTTAGAGTGACTGTTGATGTTCAATTTTGTGGGTTCACGATATTTGTTTAGTGTACCGTCATGTGCTTTTCATTTACTTTTCTTTGTTCTTTGGCCTTTTGCAGTCGGACCCCTGTATTGTTCTACAAGTGCCTAATATACAGACATTCAATATTCAAAATGGGTTTACCGTATAAAATTTCTGTAACATGCCCTGCCAAGCACTGTGTTCTCTCATTTTTTAAGGTAATGTCTAATGAATGCTCTGTAACGTTAAGGTATTGACTGGCTGTGTGTATGATCTGAAAGCATGTTTGACTTTGCCAGGTTTTTTTGTATATATAGTTTGAGTATTTAGTTTTGTGTTTACAGTTTTGAGAAGAATGGGTGCGGGTTTCATGAATTATGTCTTAGCGATCGAGAGGAACTGAAAATGAAAGTGTTTGTTTTGTGGAACTTAATGTTTCATTTAGAGGAAAACTGAATTGTTGAAGTTGTTGCACTTAAGAAGCTACCGTGGCACCTAACGTGAGTGAGGGGGGAGTTTCTGAGGGAGGAAGTGCAGAGATCAGACCACCGGTCCTGTCAGTCGTCGGTGAGACAGGATGCAGTTAACAACATTCTGCCTGGTGCTCTGTGAGTAAACTCTTTGTTTACTGTGTCAAAAACAATCTGTCTTTCTCAAAGTCTTAACATGCTGCTAAAGTGATATTTGACTGTCGTTATGAATCAGAAAGCCCCGATTTCATTTGTTTGTCATTTTCAGCTTCATTGTTTGCCTTCTTGTCTTTATTTGTTGAATTCCTACCTCTCGTCCTATTTTCTTTTCGTCTTTGTGTCAGGAAATGTAAGTAATTTTCAATCATGAAATAAGTATGATTTCAAATTTGTTGATATTTATTTTTGTACACAGTGTGTTCAAAACATGTTCAATACATTTTTTTCTTCTATTTTGTCTTTCTCCCAATCTGTCGTTGTCTTTTCTCTTCTCTCTCGCTCGTTTTCATCACTCAAACCTTTTTCTTTTTCATATTACCATCCTTTTCTCACCTTCCTTTTCATTTTTTTTTATCATTTTTCTTTTTCTGTGCTTTTGTACTTTTTCTGCTTTTATACTTTTCATACTTTGTCTTTGACACGTTTCACACCTTCCTCCACCATCCTTGTCACACTTTCACATTTTTTTACACTTTTCCTTCCTCTACTTTCTTCCTGTCTTCATTTTGTTTTCTTTTATTCTTTCTTTCTTTAAATGCATTTTTCTCACTTTCATATTTTTTTACACTTTCTCTACTTTCTTCCTGTCTTCACTTTTTCGTGTATCCTTTCTTTCTTCCTTTCTTTCTTTCTTAAAATGATTTTGTCACACTTTATTTTGTTACACTTTCTCTACTTTCTTCTTGTCTTTACTTTGTTTTCTTTGATTCTTTCTTTCTTTCTTCCTTTTGTTTCTTTCTTTACATGTATCTGTACTTCCTTTTCATCTGCCTTTCGGCCATTCTTTCAACATGTCTGTGTTTGCTTTTTTCTGTCTCATCTTTTCTCATTGGCTCTTTTTCATAAAATGTTCTCTCCGTCCTCCCTCCGTGCAGCCTGTCTTCAGATCAGCCCTGACACGTCTCAGTTCTTCCGGTACCAGACCGCCACCCTGCGCTGCGAGGATCCGCTCAACTCCACCGGCTGGAAGGTGAAGAGGAAAACGCCGGAGGGCGGGGTCCGACCCTGCACCTCCGGCTGGGGCACCGCCTCCTCGAGCTCTACCTGCGTCATCAAAAACACTTACCCATCAGACACCGGGGTGTACTGGTGCGAGTCTGCGGGCGGGGAGAGGAGCAACGGCGTCAACATCACCGTCACCGGTACTGCACACAACACCCGGAAACAAGTCGTGATGTTTTCATGTTCTGCTCTGAAAATTAGAAGAGACTTAGGGCGTTTTTACACCGACGGCCTTTAGTTCGGTTGAATTGAACTAGAGTTTGTTTGCCCCGCTGGTGTGGTTTGTTTGGGCAGGTGAGAACGCGGCAATCGAACTTGGGTGCGCACCACAAGCGGACCAAACAAGCGTACCGAGACCTGCTTGAAGAGGTGGTTCTCGGTACGCTTTCAGTCCAACTCTGGAGCGGTTCGTTTGTGGTAAGAACGTGATCCGTACTCGAACCGAAAATTGCGGGAACTTGCAATAACTGCGGTTTGATGAAAAGGAGAAAAAAAAGTGATTTCCCCCAACACCCTGCTTTTCGATGTTCAAATCGCATAATTACGTCACTTCATAACATTCCTATGGCAACAGGGGGAAATGGTTGCTCTTGTGTGAAGTAAACTTTCTGCTAAGATATATGTGACTTTTTTGCAACGAAAATGCGGGGATTATGAAATCATGCAAGCCCTGCATATTTTGCGCGGATATCGGCAATTTATGCGGTGTATTTGAAAAAAATGCGGCACCCGCATCAATATGCGGACTTTGGCCGATTATGCATTGAATTATGCGATCGCATAATCGTGTTTTTCTGGAGGGACCGAACAATAGGTGACTGTGAGCCAGCTACGGAGCATGACCTTTCAGCGGCCGTGGCAGTTGAGTTTAGCTGACAAAAAGTGAGCGTCACGCAGAGACGACAGTTATTTAGGCACCAAAACGACTAGTTAAGTTTAGGAAGAAGATTGTGGTTTGGATTAAAACACTCCCGAGGAAAGAACACGCGTTTCCTGGGTGAAAGTCTTGTGTTTTCCTTGAGACACTAACTCTGCTCCCTGGATTAAAAGTCCTGTTTTATGACCCAAACATCCAAACCATCATCCACCCCATCATCCTTCCCAAAGTGGTGCTGACAAGAAATACGTGGAATACATACCAATTACAGTGCCTTACTTTTTCGTAGCTACTTTATATGTACGAAAGCTTCATGTTAAAAGTAAGGGTTGTATTAGAAATTATGAAGAAGTATTTGATGAAAGCACAAACTGACTTTCTTTCTGTTCCAAAGATCGCAATGTGCTCCTGGAGAGTCCCGGCCTCCCTGTGTTGGCGGGCGCTGCTGTGACTCTGCGCTGTAAAGCATACGAACTCTCCCCCAATCACACGTATGATTTCCATAAAGATGGCCGCGTCATCGGCAGCAGCTCTACAGGAGAGCTGACCCTCCAAAGTGTTTCCAAATCTGATGAAGGACTCTACGTATGCAGCATCCCTGGATATGAAGAGTCACTAGGCAACTGGATGGCTGTTGAAGGTAAAATAAACTTTTTACCGTCTCCTTGTTAAATAACTGAGAAAAAGTCTGTCAAATATATAAATAGGTTCTTACACAACAGGGCAACATTTGAGCCCAGATGCCTACAATGTTTTTTAATAAGCAACTCTAAATACTCCTCTGGTTCAGCATTGCATTTCTATACTGATCCAAATCGATGCAGCAGAATCATCTTTTTTCACTCCACGCATTCTTCTTTCTTGTCAAAACCAGGCACCTACATTACCCACAATGCAACTTGACTGCTGGGTGTGTCAGTACACTTACAGGTGCTACAGAGCATTGTTGTAGTACTGAAGACCGGAGAAGTCGCTGCTTTTCAGCCTGGTATTAAAGGGACAAATGGAGGTTTTGACCACTAGTAGCGCTGTGGAGTAATGTTTTTATGAGCAGGCCACCATTTTGTGTGTTTTGATACTTTCAATGGTTTCCCAATGATTTAAAGTTGCAGAGAAACAAAACCGTACGGAAACAAAGTTGGGGAAGAAGACTGCTGAACTCCACGGATTGGAATTATTGAAACTTGTCTTTGCAAATGTTAACTTGATTCATTTTGTGGATTCATTTTGTGTATTTAGGTCTATTTTCTGTGCTGCATTCTTAAATGCTAATGCACTTTGTAACATGTATTTAAAATAATTGCTATACTGCTAAATATGTAGATTTCTTATACATCACAAATCACAACTAGGTAGATTAAAACTTGAATGAGACATAAAAACAAATGTATATAATAATGGAATGTGAGTTTCTTTTTTATTAGTCATTGATTGAGTTTTTCTTCACATTGTTTCTGACATCAGTTTTTCTCTACAGGTCCCCCTCTCTCTTCATCTTCAGCTCCGCCTGCAGCTTCCTTTTCAGTTTCTTTCTCCAGGGTGATGTTTCACCTGCTGGTGGGAACTCCTTACGTGGTGTCCACTATCTTACTGGGACTCATATACAGAGACAGAAACAGAGGTAAGAACACTTCAGCAAGTGTCCACGCAGGCATTCTTGTCTATTCTTTGACAAGAATGTCATATGTCATACTTGTCTACGATGTTTTAGCTAATAAGATCACGCCATGACAACAAAACAGTGCTGTTAGCTAGGTGTGCTATCAGTTAGCTCGTTTGGACCCTGATATACTTTTTTACTTTTGTTTACTACAACTAGGCTATCTTTCAACATTTTAGGGTAATATTTTGATGAAACTTGAATTTAAACCTAAAAGTATCACTTAAACACAATCAGCTGAAAACACTTGTATTATCTGCATAAAAGATGATTCCAGCGATTGGATTCAATCTGGGAATTGTACGAACGTTTTGGATTTTAAGCGGAGTTAGAACTAATTTCTGTTTAAACTAACACGCCCAAACCAAAATATCTTATCAACATTCTCGTATACTGGGCATAAACAAGAGGCAGCATGTATACTCCGCCCGCTGCTGGTAGTTGCCACAGTAACGTTCGTAGCTTTAGTCTCAGAGAACAAGACGTCGTGACCGATAAGATCCAATCAGGCAGTGAAATGTTGGTGTCGATGTTGCCAAAGGTTTCCGTTTGCGAACAAAACGGAAATCAGAAAGCTTCCGAAACCAAAATCTTGTCCTATTGCCTAAAAGATTCGGCCTTTGTATAGATATGTTTGTAGAGATGATCATGGACATAATCATGTATGTGAATAAAGTTTAATATATCATATGATTCAACTGTGACTCACACATTTCACCACTCAGTCCACCTTTTTGACATTTCACGCTAGGCCACAAGCAAACATCCTGTTCTTCAAGAGTTATTTTAGTTCACTTCATTGTTTAGTCTAATATTGTGTTCATGTTGGCTGTATATTGTGTGGGAAGGGGAGTTACTGTCAAAGTCATTTTTAGGAGACATGGTGGCAGTTGCTCGCAGGAATTAACCTAATTCTCCTTTCTTATGTTGGTCAGAAAGAAATACGGCAATTCTAGTTTTTTATGTCAATATGGAACGACGTGTTGTGGTCTGAGGTTGGACGTAAACTCTGCAGCCGTCTGCACATTGCAACACAATGTGCAGGTGGCTTTTACAAATCACTGATCAGTCTCTGTACTGAAAGAGTTGCTCTCAAAGGAAACCCAAACATCTTAATCTTTCGTATAACCTTCAGCTGATTATCATTGATGATTATTAAGACAAAAAATCTCATTATTCTGATGGAAACTTGATGTCTTTCTGCTTGCAGCAGCTCGGGTGGTTGCAGAGAGAAGAGGCAGCAACGATGTCATCATGGAAATAGTTGTGTAGTCCTACAAACTGGTAAAAGTGTCAAAGAAACTCAGCATCACATGCACCACGGGACATCCCCTTGACCTCCAGCGTTCAGTCGTATTATCTGACTACATATAAATGATGTTTTGATGTGTTTTTTTCTTTCTAATCCAAGCTAGAGTTATTTAAATCTGAAGACTGATCTGCAACATCAACCTTACTTTAGCTGAACTAATTGAGAAATACAATCAAGTACTTAAAAATTCAGATGCAAATAAAGAACATTTCAGCAAGCTTTTTCATGTTTGTTGCTTCATCAAACCTCTGTGATAAGCAATTGAAGTGAAGGCAGTTTTTCCCCTAGGTTGACTGCTTTAGCCTGGCGAATGGGTCAGCGAATCAGAGTCCGGCACAGTGCTCACTCAACCTAAAATGCAACATCGCATTATTTCCAGCAAACTTTACAGATACCAATAAGGGTGAAACAGCACCACTAATATGTTAATGGTTTTAAACGAATATACTCTGGTCCAGCTCAGCTGAAATAACCGACTCGGTCTGCACGTTAGCGTGTCGTTTACTACCGAGTCTGTTTGTTACTGTTAGGCTACCAACGTTTCAAGTGACTTTAGCAGTTTAGATAACATACTTGACTGTCCTGCTGTTACCCATGTATGTATACAAAAAATAACTATCCGCAGACAACTGCGTTCATGGACTTATTGCAGTGCGATGCTCCAGTTCATGGGGGTGCACAGAATGAATATAGGGGAAACGTCATTGAAAATTAATTTCTGTGTGAAACTCAATGGATTTTTGCCGTTATTTTGGCTTTAAGAAAGATTCAGGCCCAAGAGAACCCCCGCCAGGCCAGATAAAAGTATGCAGTATTGTAATAATTAAAAATTCAGATGCAAATAAATCACATTTTAAGGTCCAATGTATGGGAATTAAAGAAAAAAGTACGTATTACAGCTACGGTAGCCTTCACACTTCAAAAAGCTGGTCTCTTGCTCTTTTCAATATCCTTTTTCTTTTTCTGGGCGAAGAAATAGAAGACTCCATGTTTCTTTCTTCAAAGTTGCTGGGGCTGGGAAGCGACGATACCCATTAGCAGCATTAGCAGCACCTGTGAGTTTATCATGTGACAACGAAAATGCGAAAGGCGGAGCAGTATGTCCTGTATGTCCCTTACTGGCTAACGCATTTCAAGATGGCGCATGAATATGGAGCGTCTACCCCAGTTCATGCGAATGCAAGTTTAAACTTTCAAGCCAATAGTAATACTTGGAATTGATGGTGGTGGTAAATATTCATGAAAAATGACAAGTTTATTGAACAGGCAACAAAGATTTTGATAATGAACACCTAAACACGTTACACACTGGACCTTTTTAAGTAAGTTTTTTTTTTCATGTATGTTGCTTCATAAATCCCCGGTGATGAGCTATTAAAGTAAAGATTGTATTTGGGCCATCACATCTGGAATAGACTGCTTTGCTTTCCTCCTTATGTCACTCGCTTCCTCTAAGTTACTGCCAGGTAAGAGACAAGTGGGAAACAAAAGAGAAACAGAATGCAGCCTTTATCCCATTAGGGTGTTATGGCCTCTGACCTTTGTGTCTAAAATGTTGCTTATAAAGAAAGTTGTATCACTCAGAACAGTCTGGTTTGGACTGTACATTGGGTTGGTTACAAAATACATAACTGTTGTGTTAAACGCTGCCGAGTGTGAAAAGCAAGGGGAGGGTGTTTGTGGCTTGTTTTCACCCTGCAAATATGAGAGGTGTGAAGTTTTAGTCCAACTGCCTGTTGTTTTGTTTTTTCTAGTTGACATTTAGTCTCTGTCCAGAATCGACTTGAGGAAATCTTTCACAGATGAAATAACTTGTGTCAAACCCCTCATTTTTTTGTTCTTCTGTAGTATAAATGTTACTTTGAAATACATACAGGAAAGAGTCAGACATTTTCCGTTCCAATGTCAGTGATTTACTGAATCAGCCGTTCCTGCCGGTGTCGGTCAGTTGTGGTGAGATTATTCAAATTGAAAGTAGGTCGGTTTGATTTCTAAGAAGTGGAACAGAGATAGAAGACCCTGTTCCATTTTAAAACCACAAAGCCCAAGAGTTGTTCTACAAACATTAATTTAAACTGACAACATTGTCAAATCAACTTAGTGTCTCCTGACAGCAGAGTGGCTGGAAAAACAAGCCGAAATATGTCGGTCAATGGCAGAAATAAATCGTTCACTTGTGGCCATTAACGACACTTTAAAAGAGAAACGGAAACCTAAAGAATAAATAAAAATTTTGTGCATCGTCATGTTTCCTGTATAGAATATCATTGCCAAACATAACAATGTACCTTTTAAAAGTGAAGAATAATATCCTGTCTCCTTCGTATAGCCCCCCCAGTTGGGGCTGTGCTGGACACTCCTCTCTGGTCATCGGGTCATCTGGCTCCATCACTACATTTATGGCACTCTGTTTTCCTGCGAGATGTTGTGCAGAACCCAACAGGCTAAAACAATGTTGCAGACTTTTTCTGCCGTGTATAATAGGGTTCCCACCCACCCCCCACCCCCCATGATGGTAAAGTGGCAACTTGTTGGGACAGTAAAATTTATTTCAAGTTAGTTAGGTTCATCATCGAAACCTAATGAGGGAGGAAATGGTGGGTTCAATGGTCACAACAGGAAGGTCACATTAAAAAATTCCAGTGGTGGAAGAAGTAAAAGTACTAATACCACCCTGTAAAAATACTCTGTTACAAGTAGAAGTCCTGCATTGGAAATGCTAATTTAGTAAAAGTCTGTAAGTATGATCAGGAAAATGTACGAAAAGTACTTAATGATCCAAACAGTTGTGTGTTTAATGGTCTAATCATTTCAGCTGGACTTGTAGGCCGTTATATTGTTGGCTAGTTTAATTTATAAGAAGACATCAGATTTTATAAACCACATGTGTTATAAAGAAATCTTAACGTGTAAAGTAACTAAAGCTGTCAGATGAATGTAGTGGAGTAAAAAGTACAATATTTCTCTCTGAAATGTAGCAGAGTAGAAGTAGAAAGTGGCATGAAAAGAAAAGACTCAAGTAAAGTACAAGTACCTCAACATTTGGACTTAAGTACTTGAGTAAATGTACTAAGATACATTCCACCAAAAATCTTACATGGTTTTAAAAATACAAACTACTTTTTATAACTAAAATGCAAAAAATGCATACACCACACAGAACCATATGAAAAGGGAAAGCACTTTCAAAAATACCTGGCAGGGGATTGAATTGATTTCACCATCTGTCTAAAAATAGCATCCACTGATATAGATGTTTTACGTGTCTAAAATGTGTTTAACTTCTTCCCCGTCCACAGCAGGACATTTCTTAGCTTCTGTGTCGGTACTCCTGCCTGCTTCTCCAAACTCTCCAAACATCTTCTGTAGCTAACGCACTGACTATGGAGAAGAAGCTCAGACAACCACACTTAAACCATTCCTAAATGTTCTTTCATAAGTATTTTTAGACTTGCAAATCAAAGAAATTACTGCTTTCATTTTCTCATGCAACATGTTCTTTTTTACCACGCCAGACCCGGCCTACTTCTCATTACATCATACTTAGCAAGGCTCACTTATAAGCTCTTTGGCAGACGGCCAAATAAGGGCTTTTTTTACATTACTTCTCATTAAGCAGCTGTGTAACACTAAACACAAAAATCACCAGTATTTAAACATTGAAAACAGAAACTCAAGAAAGTTAAGGGTCACACAAAGTTCAGTAAAGCATGAAATACCAGCCCCATTGTCTCTTCTAACTCCTAAAATCTTGACACTTGGCAGAGCCGGCCCTCCCTATTAGCGAACTAAGCGGCTGCGTAGGGAGACTCGCCATTATGGGGCCCTCAAAGTGTTTTGGACAACCCAGTAGGCTAGTGTACATGCCATGGGCATTCAGTTTTGGTTTTTTTTTTGATTGCCCAAAATAGCCATGTCTAGTTTTTGAGTCCCCAAACAACGGTGTTACTGTCAGCGAGAAACAGACTGCATTTCCTGTGGCTGTTTAACAATAAAAGCCACACTGTGTTTTGTAAAATGGAACGATTTTAATTACTAAACCCAGTTTCTGGAATAGGCCTACACCCCTACAAAGGGAGGGGTAAACACAAGCAGGCCTCTGCATATTTCCCTCATGATATCTGTTGTGTAATCCCCATAGCCACATTCACTTAGGTTTCGTTTTCCTCAAAGCAGCCACACAGAGCTAGAATATATGCTGGAAAGAGAAACTAAAAGGCACAACTGTTGCACTTCATCTTCAACACAGCAAGGTAAGTTTTCCTGCTTTAAATATTCTGTACATTACAAGTGAAGATATCAGTTCATATCTTATGAGTAGTTATGTGTTTTATTTGGAATATTCTGCTGTTTGTGTGTTTTTCTATGTATTTTAGATGGATGCAATATTCAACTTACTTGAGCAGCACAGACTGGACTCTTACTACTTTAAATTTGTTGAGTTTGGTGTGAAGGATGAAAGAGATTTCATTGATGGTGTAACAGATGAAGACTTGAACAACATCGGTAAGGATAACTGAAGCATTTACAAGTCTAGATACCAAAGATGTACACATGATAACATGAGTTGTTCTCTGTTCTTGAGACAGTCTTTGCTGAGCAGAATGTTTTTGACAATATGCAAAATATCTCTCTTTTCCTTTGTTTTTCCATATTGTAATATTATCAATATAAATACCTAAAATATCAAATACAAACAAAATACCTAAGCTGGTTACATGCTTTGTTTTCATATGAAACACATTTTCCCATTTACATTTAAGGGTGCCCTGCCACACGTGTTTTTGTGTTATGTGGTGAATGTGGAAATGAACTGCTACCTCCTCTGTCAGCTCTAGCCACTGACTAGAAATAAGCGGAGAAATCCGGCCAATTACAAAAGCTGGTCAGTCTGACATCATACTGCCTGAGCTCATTACTATTCATGAGCTCGCCCAGTTGTGCTGGGTAAAGGATGCTGACAGCCAGGCTCTCATTGGTCAGATTAAAACAGCTTAGCTTTTGAATATTAATGAGAACTGGCAGAAATCAAGTCTTCCTGCAGGCTTTCTATACCAAACTAGAATGGCTTGAAACAAGGTAACCAAGGCATTTTTTCCACAACAAAATGTTATAGAGTCCATGGTAGAACTTCAGACATCACCACAAAGTAATGAAATACGTGTGGCAGGGCGCCTTTAAGTATTTAGTATAGTTTCCAGAAGCAATTATCTGTTGAACTTAAAAGACAACAATCAAAGATTTTTACATTATATCATGAGTTGTTCTCTGTTTTTTCATGTAAAGACATGTACTGTGGTCTTGAATAATAGAAAGCCATGTACTGTTGGAAGAAAGAGAGAAAGGATTGAGGTTTATACAACATACGGCAAACAACAAACCGGCAAAACAGATTTTTCAGAAAACGTTCATCGTCTAATGTGAGTTAATTAAATAGTGTGCCATACTGAGGATTGCCACATGATTCATTTATTTAATTTACATAACCACGAATGGATCTTGACCTTTTGAAAGGCAGTATTTGCCCACTTGAGTTAGTAGAAAGATTAACAAATTGTATTGAAAACAAAAACTATGAAGTGAGGATTTTCATTGATCTAAAAAAAGGTTCTAATCCTATTATAAATACAAAAGTTAAAATAGTAATTGATAACAAAATAATTGAAAGAGTCTATGAAAGTACATTTCTGGGGGTTGTCCTTGACCACCAACTGATATATATGCATGAAGATGGCCAGGAGTATTGGTATATTGAGCAAAACTAGATACATATTAAACCAAAATACACTACATACTCTGTACTGTACACTTATTTTACCATATTTGTTATAATGTGTGGAAGTTTGGGGAAATACCTACAAAAGCACCTTACAAAATATTTGCACATTGCAAAAAAGAGCAATATAATAATACATCACACTGGGTATTATGAGCACAGGAATCATCTGTTTTTAAATTCACATTTGCTGAAATTTATGGACATTCAAAACTGCACAATTTATGTTTAAAGTTAAAGAAAATAATTTACCTGTAACATACGTACAATGTTTAATGAAAGAAACGGGGGATATCATCTAAGAGGACAGTGTATGTTCAAACAACCTTTTCTGCGAACTGCGATTAAAAGCATGTGTGTTTCAGTTTGTGGGGTGACCTCATGGAATGGACTATTTTTTTTATTTTTCTCCAAAGCTAGGTATAAATTATTCTATACTCCAACACATGTTCCTCATATGTTTGGAATATTTATTTATTTTCTAGGCTAATAATATAACATTTGTTTAACACTATAAAGGATACAGTACGTAATGGTCCAAGTAAAACTAGTTTTCCATATTAAAATATAAAGTGATAATCATACATATTTCCAAACAGGATTAAGTCAGGTGGAAAGGAATCGTTTTTCAGCCATGAAAGACAACATTCGCAGACTTAGAGCTCCAGCGGCTGCAGTGTCTGTGAAGAAGTCATTGGAGTCCTTCTGTCTGCAGTACACATACCCCAAATGCCCTGAACCAAAATATATCAGAGGTAAGAAATTCACCTAATTTATTGAATTTTTGAACAAAGCTCTACAGAACTTCTGTGTCATGTCATGTCACTCATGTTGGCATTAAGTTCTGAAAAGGGGAGTGCCTGTCTATATACAAAAATACACAGAACGTGTAAGACGCGTTTTCATTTCCTGGAAATACTCTTTTTGGTTTAGGTGAGAGAATGCAAAAAGAGTTTGGGGAGAGCAGCATCCACATATAGTTTCTACAAGGCTGAAAGTGAAGGGAGGGAGGGAAAGTATGATCTGTAAATCACCCTTCTTCTTCACCCTAAGATGTCTGTTTACTTCCGGTTGGGCGCAAGTCACATGATAGAAATGCCATCAGCATGCCCACTCTTTCGCTTTGAATTTTCCGGACAATGAGCTGCTCTATTCACACATGGACTCAATCGGACATTACACAGACTTTGTATTAAAGAGTTTTCAGGGGAAAGATTTGTTTAATGTCCACCTGATTCGGACATTTTGCAGTTTAAAGGTGCAGTAGGTAAGACTTATAAAAGTAACTTTCTTCTGGAATTTACCCTATATTCCAGTAGAACTACATGAAGCAAGTAATTAAAAAAAATCTGGCTCGTAGTGCGATTTGCAAAAATCCACCACTCCCTGTTCAGATGCACCAATCAGGGCCACGGGGGGTGTCTGACTGTGTGTCAATCACTGCTCATGCACACACAATAATTCTCCCTTGTGGGGGGAGGGGCTTAGGAGACCGTTTTGGGCTTTAGTGGAAAGGGGGGAAGGACTGAGTAGTTGTCGATGTTCAAATTGTTTGGCTGGAAGTCCTGGATCTTCACAATCTTACCTACACCACCTTTACATACAACTCCTCTGAGAAATATCCAGATAAGTTGAGCGCTGCAGTGCATGTGTGAAAGGGGGTTCAGTAGAGCTTTGGATAACTGGCAGAAATACAATGTAATCTGTGTATAACAGTAATTACAGTGCCCTCCACAAGTATTGGAACGGCAAGGCAAATTCCTTTGTTTTTGTTGTTCACTGAAGACATTTGGGTATAAGATCAAAATATGAGTATGAGACAAGAGTTCAGAATTTCAGCTTTTATTTGCTAGTATTTACATCTAGATGTGTTAAACAACTTAGGACATATCATCGTTTGTATTAGACCACTGCATTTTTAGGTGAGCAAAGGTATTGGAACAAATAATCTTAAAGTAAATAACATTTAACATTTGGTGGCATAACCCTTGCATGCAATAACTACCTCAAGCCCGCAACCCATCGACATCACCAAACTGTTGCATTCTTCATTTGTGATGCTATTCCAGGCTTTTACCACAACTTCTTTCAGTTCTTGTTTGTTTCGGGGGGTTTCTCCCTTCAGTCTCCTCTTCACAAGGTGAAATGCATGCTCTATAGGGTTAAGGTCAGGTAATTGACTTGGCCAGTCTAAAACCTTCCACTTTTTTCACCTGATGAAGTCCTTTGTTTTGTTGGCAGTGTGCTTTTGGTCATTGTCCTGCTGCATGACAAACTTCCTCCCAATTAGTTTGACTGCATTTCTCTGTAAATTGGCAGACACTGGTACACTTCTGAATTCATTCTGCTGCTACCATCATTAGTTACATCATCAATACATATTAATGAGCCTGTTCCAGAAGCAGCCATGTACACCCAAGCCATGACATTACCTCCACCGTGCTTTACAGATGAGCTTGTACGATTCTGATGATAAACATTTCCTTTTTTTCTTCAACCCTGCACTGTGGAGGTCGTTGGTGATGTCACTTACTGATGTTTTGGGGGTTTTCTTCACAGCTCTCACAATATTTCTGTCATCAACTACTGTTGTTTTCCTTGGCCGACCTGTTCGACCGTAGTTTTTCTTTTTCAGGACATTCCAAATTGTTGTGCTTGCTATGCCCAATGTTTGTCCAATGGCTCTGGTCGATTTTCCTTCTTTTCTTAGATTTAAAATGGCTTGCTTTTATCCCATACACAGCTCTCTGGTCTTCATGTTGGTTTATCCTCTTTAACAAGAAATGCAGTCTTTATATGTTTAAACCAAGGATGAAAACTTAGCCTAGTCATGCAGAGCTATTTAATGTTTGAACAATCAACCTCAAAGGCAACACCTGGGCAACAAGAAATATCTGTCAGTCACATGTACCAATTCTTTTGCTCACTTGAAAAATGGGTGGGTTCAAACAAAGGGTGATATGTCCTGAGTTGTTTAACACATCTAGATGTAAATACCAGGAAATCAAAGCTGACATTCTGAACTCTTGTCTCATACTCATCTTTTGATCTTAAACCCAAATGTGAACCCAGTGAACAAGAAAAACAAAGGAATTTGCCTTGCCATTCCAATATTTTGGAGGGGACTGTATATGACAGTAATTGTGAAAAATATAGCACCCACATGCCATTTTATACTTTTACCATTGCCATTTTGAATTTGCAGATATGGATCCTGCACAAAATACAGTGGAAGATCTGATGTTGAGGATCTGTCACATGGAAAGTGTAAATCAATCCAAAGGGGTCTGTCTCTACACAGTGGATGGAATGCCTTTGACAGATGATCCCTTCTTCAACACATGTAAGATGGATTCTAGGGGATCATATCAAAAATACAAAATGGAAATATGTTTGTAATTCTTAACACCACTCTGTGTAGGATTTGATCAAAACAGACACAGTGGATAATTATCTGTACACTGAGACTGTAGAAGCTCAGCAATGTTTTTTTCTGTAGTGCAACAAAATATGGAAAGTGTTTTTTGTTTTGTTTTCACCTACAGGGTCTTTAAAAGACAGACATATTGAAAATAAGGATGTAATCTATGCCATATTCACGCCAAAGGAAAACCTGAGAGCAGCTCCTCACATGCTGATGCGAGAGGTTACTGAAACCTACGGGACTGATAAAGTTCGATGCCACATCATGCTCAAGGTAGGTTTATGTACACTACTGTAGGGAATTTCTTCCCCTTAACTGAGCAGCATCGAAGACTTCTGGATATAATAAAATGGCTATCAGTTTACGTTTACGTTTTCGTCCCTGCTGCTTTTCCTTTTGTAAAAGAAAAATATGTAAAAAATATTCCATTAAAGCATGGTTTTAGGATGTAGGATTGACGAGCCCCTGATAATGTTATTGCTGTTAATTTTATTTAGATATTTGTGAATTATCGTGATTAGGAGTGGGAAATGTGAACAGTATTGTTTGTTAAACTGTATAACCTGGTGTTTTGTTTTCCATTAGCATTGAATTCTGTTATTCATTCAATGTTCTATCTACCTGCCCAGGTACTTTGGGCAGAAAATAGCAATTGTGCTAAAACTTGGTACAATGCATCTCCTAATTTTTATACAAGAGTAATGTATGTAATGTAACTTCTGAGGTGTGAACTACTTAAAGGAAATTACTTTCTATCCCCTTACTTTCTCCCTTTCCCCAATTTCAGGGGTGGTACTATATGGACTAAGACACCATAAATTACACACATCCACCAGCAGGTGGTGCTATAATTTTCTATTTTGAATATTTGATTTAGGGAGACTTTGAGGTGACGGTGAATTTGGCAAGCGACACAATAGCTAATTTGAAGAACAAGCTCGCCAATGAAAGTGGAATCCCAGGACATGTTCTTCATTACAAGTATGTCAGAATTATTGCATTGCATATATAGTATGGCTTTTGATCTAAATAATGATACAAATTCTGATGTGCTTATTCATATTTTCAGAGGCGGACACGGTAGTGGCGACACATTGGAAAGTTGTGGAATCTCAGATGGGTCGACAGTGCACTTCTCCCTGTCCACATTTCCTGATGACGTTCCAGACCACAAAACATTCTTCATCGATGATGTTGTGCCCTCAGTGCAACAAACCACTAAAGGAATCAGTGTTTTCTTGTCTTCACTTTATATCGTTGTAAGCACAGTTTCACGATATACGATACACGCCCTATTTATTTATTTCGATGTGTCAAATCGTTCCCAGCAGAGTCACACATGTTTGTCTGAACTGTTTGGGATAAGCCAGCTTTTTCATTACTTATGTTGTCTTTGCCCATTTAAAATGTCTTAACATTTACTATTTGTGAAAAAAAAACATTGATAGGCTTACTGGCCTATAGTTAAGATAGTCGCTAAGGTAGCCATCCACAGATCCAGTATATCCTAAAGATTCACTGTGCATGTTTAACATTAAAACAAAATTTATAATGTCATGCCAACAATTTTTATTTTAATAGCTAAGTATTCTATGCATTATAAAGGTATGAACACATTTACTGCCACATATTTATTTATTTCACACACATGCAATTCAGACAAACAGCAGAAACCTGGATACAATGCTAAAGTAAATTAACTTTGAAGAAAGGTTGTGTAAAAGAAAATGTGTGTTCCTCCTTTGCTCTGTGTATATGTGTTTGTTTTATTGGCATCATAATGGACACACTTTTCAAGAAAGGAACTATAAACTCTTTACATTGTTTAACTCTTTTAGATGCTCTTTCCCCTCTGTATGTGCACAATGTAGTTTGTAATTATTTTGATATTTTCCACTACAGAAAAAAAGGGGTCTAGGAGTTGGATTCAAAAATCTGATTGCATACGTACGAAAACTGACTGGATGTAACCCTCTGGCCCAAAGTTTGTGTCAGTTAACCTGGAGGAATGAGGTCATATCCAGGAATCAGAAGGTAAACTGCAAGATAACTTTCATTACTTTCTTTATGAAAATAAAAAGGCACCTTATTAATAAAGTTACTTTGCATGGACACTTTTTCAGTGGTGAAATGTAACTAAGTACATGCTGTACTTCAGTACAAATGTTGAGGTACTTGTATTGCACTTGAGTCTTTCTTTTCATGCCACTTTATACTTCTACTCCGCTACATTTCAGAGAGAAATTATTATAGACTAAACTAGCCAACAATATAACAGCCTACAAGTCCTGCTGAAATGAATTAATTATTTTAATTAAACACGCAACTTTTTGGATCCTTTACACTTTCTAAAATGGGAGGATTTTTCAACATTGACTACTTTTACTTTTAATACTTTCCTGATGATACATACTTTTATTTAAGTAACAATTTCAATGCAGGACTTCTACTTGTAACAGAGTATTTTTCTACAGTGTGGTAATAGTACTTTTTACTTAAGTAAAGGATCTGAATACTACTTCTACCACTGATCGTTTTGAAGGTTTGAATACATTCACATTAACACTGCATTGTTTTTTAACTGAAGCATAATTATTTTGTTTCATTATTTGGCTTGAAAAAAATATTATTGTCCTCTTCATGTAACAATATGTTTTTTTCTTAGATCGCAGTGGTTGAAGGCTTGTACATGCTCTTTAGAGAGCTTTTGCCCACGCTTGGAACAAAACGTGGAGACAAGATCATTGATGACCTTGATGTCTTTGAGTATTCAACATACTGCTGGGCACACCTCTTATCTGAAGCAAAGGTATTTCTACATTAGTTTGGAGGCAGAATCTGAATTCACAGAGGTGATGAGGCCATTTATTTGACCTGTCTTGACTATGGGGTGAAATTTTGAGCGTCAAACACTTAATTTCCTGCATTCTGATACATTTTAATGCACCAATTTATGGTGGAAACATCTTTATTCATGTAAAATAAAATACAGGTAACAATTCAAAATATAAAAACATAATGTAATGCAGTAAGGGGGCTTTTAACTACTGGTGTATTCGTATTAGGGACCTGGTCCGGATCAGAGTAGAATTGACCCCAAGTCCAGTTTGTTTGATTAGTGTGAACATGTGCCATGTGTTCTCCCGTATGGTTTGCATTCATGAATGTACAATATACGTAAATGTGCAACGTATTTTTTACGAAATATGACCATTTCTATTTAACGTTGTGAAGCGGTCGCAGTTTTAAACACGTCGTTAAATGTTGTCAAACAGAACTGTTTGTTTAGGTTTAGAAAAAGATCATAGATTGGGTTAAAATAAATGTGGCATGTAGTTACATACTTGCGTACGTAACTTGAAAAATAACAACACTGACTTTAGGTTTCCCAGGGGACATAAACAGTGGTGTCTTGGGTGAAAGTCCTGTGTATGTTTGATGACTCATCCCTTCTCCCTTCACAGACTTTGTTGCGCTTTAAACTATATAATATATATATAATAATATAATAATAACTATAATAATTACGAACACTGAATTGAACTCAATACAAAATGTTATAGACTTCCAGTTGAGTGTTACTGCCTAATGCCCCTTGTTTATCCTTATTTTCATAGAAAGAAACGTCAGACCATGAGAACTACGCACCATTTTCTCTGATGTCTGAAGAAGGCAGCCGTTTCTGTGATCCAGTAACTGTACCTGGAACACCAGGTGTTTTTGAAAGAGCAGTTGTACTTAAAAAAATCAAAGGTAAAAGTAAAATCTTATGGTTTAAAATTACATGAGCAAACCTTCCAATACAGTTTCTAACAATTTATGTATTTTGAGTGGACTTAAGGTTCTTGTTATTGTAGTTTTGACCAATTTCAAAAAAGTTAATTGCTAATATGTGTGGATGCAGTTCCACTGTAACAAAGTCCAGTATGCCAAGTAAGCCAAGCAGTTGGGCAGGGACAAAAAGCACAGAACCAGTTCACCTAAACACTTAATGAGATATAGATGACATAACAAAGGTGATAATAGCTGGAGCAGCGATGAACGGGCCCTCGCCCCTTCCAGCACGTTGGGGGTACTGGCTGATAGTTGGTTGCTTATGTGGCCCTAGTGAACACATACTAATTAGACGTTATTTTGTTGTGTATCATATGGAGACCACACTATTAAAATTTAATTTAATGTGTGTGCAATTTGGCAGGGTGAATGTCTTGACATGCTACTGACCCAATTTGAGAAGGTTTTGTTCCATCCTCTAGGAGTACTTTCAAAAAGTCCCATGATCTGCTAGCTGCCTGCCCCCTGAATAAACTGTGAAAAAGCCTTGTCCCGGGAGACAACACAGGGGTCGTAAACAAACAAACACTAGAGCCACAGGCTGTGCACCAAAATACAACAAACCACGTTCCAGCCAATCACCGACAAGATGGTTGGGGGAGGGGGTGGGGGTTAGTGCACATGCGTATAACGGGGGGAACAGTGATCACTAACCCCCACCCCCTTGTTGTATTTTTGTTGTATTTTGGTGCCGAGCCTTTGCCCTTAGTGTTTGTTTGTTGTTTACGACCCCTGTGTTGTCTCCCGGGACCAGGCTTTTTCACAGTGTATTCAGGGGACAGGCAGCTAGCGGATCAAGGAGAGATGCCTATGATTTGAGACAAAAATGAAAACGCGCTGAGACCACGCAGGAACTCATAGTGCACCTTTAAATGCTTTCAACCTTGAAGGTACAAACTCCAGATAGCAAGAAGTAAGTGCAAGTACATTAGCTTTAAAGGGGTGATAGAATGCAAAACCGATTTTACCCTGTCATAGTTGAATAACGACAGTTCGGTGGGTAAATAGGACATACATAGAAGCTCTGGTAAATAGGACATACATAGAAGCTCTAAGTCCCACTGACACCCCTTTACTATGAAAATCTCATATTTTGAAACTGCCGCTGAAAACGGGCGAATCCCAACAAAGCTGAGTTGCTTACGCAAGCATCTCAAAATCCGGAACCTTAAGAGAACTGTCACGCCCCAACATTTACATAGGCTACACAACTGACCTGAGATCAGGTAGTCTTCTGAATCTAGCTAGGTCCATCAACTCGCTTCTATTCCATTACAAAATTCACTTCTGAAACTTTTTATGCGGAAATCAACCATATGAAGCTCAAATATGGGCTGCTTTAACGAAAATGGATGGCTAATTGCAAATTTTCTCCGACTGTGTGTCGGAGTTTAGTGCCGTTGTTGGTGCAGCCTGGGTTGCTACACACCACCCCTGACCGCAGTGTCAGCAAGCTTGTTACGCCCGCAATCTTTTACCGCGCGCCCGCGGGTTCCAGTAAATCTTATAATGGGTATGTGTGTTGAGTTATTTAAACAAACAATCGGGGAAATAAAGCCTCTTTGGCTGCGAGTCTCATTGTTAGAGCCGCGGTGAGATGGAGTCCATCAATGAGAGCTAGCTAGCCTCCTCCTAACTCTGACATACACAAAAATACATTCAATTGAAATCCGAAATCGGACAAGTGTTAGCTAAGCTTTGTAAGACCTTGAGGAACCTGTAATATTCATGCGGTGACGAAATTCAAACTGTAAATATACTTTAGTTATGGCGACAGTGTAGCTAGCTAGCTGCGGTATTTCCCCATTGTAATGAATGGGACATATTGCAAGCAGCTGCTCGTCCTACAAAGATGCCTCACGTTCATAAAAATGCCTTAAAATCAAAGTGGCGTGACGAAATTCAAACCGTAAATATATTATAGTTATGCCGGCAGCTGGCTGCGGAGCCCCGTAGTGCAGTATCCACAAAGGGTGACTTTGCCCTGGGTATGGAGCCCAGCAGGCGCTGCCTTTCGTCCCCCAGACTGTGTGGAGCTCCTAAAGTCCGACACGTCTTATCAAATTTGCAATTAGCCATCAAATTTTGTAAACGGCCCATATTTCAGCTTTATATAGTTGATTTTCCTGCTTAAAAAGTCTCAAAAGTGAATTTGGTAATGAAACATTGCAGTGTCTGGAATATGAGATTCTGTCGCTTCTCTAATGTATGTGTATTGGGGATTCGCTCAACCAATCAGCGCGCAGCTCATCTAAATATTCATGACCAAACCATATTTGGAAGAAAAGCTCTTGTTACAAATAGGGCCAAAACACAGGGATACATAAGGGCCAATAAAATATCAACCAGGCCATTTTCAGCCCAACCAATGTTACATAACCCATTAGGAGACCATAAGGAACAGTGTGAAATAACCCTATATTATCATTCTATCACCCCTTTAAATAAGCCAAACTACAAAGAGCCATATGAAAGTGCTGCTGTAATAAATAAATAAATATATATATATATATATATACACACACACACACACACACACACACACACACACACACACACACACACACACACACACACACACACAGTACAGGCCAAAATTTGGACACACCTTCTCATTCAATGCATTTCCTTTATTTTCATGACTATTTACATTGTAGATTCTCACTGAAGGCATCAAAACTATGAATGAACACATATGGAATTATGTACTTAACAAAAGTGTGAAATAACTGAAAACATGTCTTATATTTTAGATTCCTCACGTAGAACGCTAGCTTTTGAATAATAGCTTTTTTCGCGCAAACCCTTGGTGTTCTCTCAATGAGCTTCATGAGGTAGTCACCTGAAATGGTTTTCACTTCACAGGTGTGCTTTGTCAGGGTTAATTAGTGGATTTTTTCCCCTTATTAATAAAAAAAGCAAAGGGTGGCTACTTTGAAGAATCTAAAAGTCACACTGGAAAACTTGTGTACACGAGTTCCGACCAGACATGGCATCGCAGGCTACGCTCACGTTCAAAATGATAAATGCCTTGCTTTGCGTAGGAATCGGCATATGCCCGTCGTACGCATATTTTAGGTTGTACGCACATTTCATAAATGAGGGCCAGTTTCCTGTTTTCAAGCTGCTGTGAATGTTTGCTTAATTTGGGTACAAACCGTGAAATAGTAAATTCACAGTAATTTAGAAATACTTAAACCGATATAGCCTTGGGCTGGCTTTTAACTAATTGTTCCAGATGTATATGCCACAGGGTTTTTTGTTGAACAATTAATTTGGGATTTATTTAATTGCTATGTGGTATTGGTTAAGGGCTGATTATGCTTAATGATGGGTATACTATTTTGACTTTCTCTATTTTTTTAAGATGGCGAGAAGATTCCAAACTGCCCTGAAGTAGTTTTGAGAGAAACATCCCTCACCAGAGCCACTGACATTGAGAGGATTTTGCTCAGTGTTCATCCATCAATTAAAACATATCATCTCTGGATATCTCATGACAGTGTGACTGGTCAGAAGTATGTATTGTCAAATTTCATATTAATGAAAGGTGATACAATTAGAAAAATGCACATTTGTTGACAAACAATTACCATACACATTCAACATTTAGTACACAGACCTTAAAAATTAAATTAAAATATAGGTAATGATGTTTCCAGTAAGTTGTCCAAACTGATCAATATTAATTTGTTTTACTGATTTTGATTGGTTCTTAGTGTGGGCAATGTAGTAAGCCTATACAAGTCCTAATTGGATATTTAGATATAACAGTGCACTACTTCAAAAACTTACTTAAACAGTGTTGTTTTCCATCTCACCTTGTAATACAGTTCTGACAGCAACTCAATTGATTAAATTACAGCTTTCACATAAATACTGAGAAGACATTTGGAGACATGGCAGAGGAATTGAAAACTTTTCCTCAACTTACTGTCACTCCACCACTGCTTCTGAAGGGACTGGGTTTGGATGATGTACAACTGGTTTACCTGAGTAAAGGTACTGCACTAATCTGAATGCCTAACTTCATGAATTTGATGATTCAATAAATATACTACATTTGTCCAGAGGCTGTTAAAGGAAGCTGCATTGTAGCTCTACCTCCACCTCTATACAGACAGAGAGTCCATGTTTTCCCAAAGACTAGCTGTTCTGCTTTGGTTAGAGGCAGCTTCAAGTCAGTGTTCTTAATCAAATATGTCCAACACCCCCTTTACCTAAATAACAGAATAGATCTATTGTAATGACTCTAAACATGACATCTAAGACTGTTCTGTTCATGGTTAAACCTCATTTGCTCTTACCAGTGCAGTCATTCAGCACCACTCCCCAAATCCTCACTTCACACATGTGTACTTCCTCCACAGCAATCCCACCAATCGGTCCTAAAACGTCCCAGTTATAGAGTAAATGCCAAAACATATTCTTTGTAAATCTTTACAATCATTCCCCGAAAGAACAAATTAGGCCTGCCTTGTTGGCACGATTCTAATTTTCTTCAAAACTCTCAGCGTGTAACGTTAGCTTGCTAGGCGGAGGTTCTGGTTGTTGTTTACCCAAGCGACCAGAGTTAAAATGGCAACACAAAGAAAGCAGAGGGCGAGGGACATACTGTGGAAATTTTGAAGACGCCGTAACTATCCAGTAAATGAATCGTCGTTGATCCAGATTATCTGTATTATAACTGCACCTCTCATGATTACTGTAGTTCAAGTTTGTTGGACTCACTCATACTAGACTGATCACAGATCGTTTGGTTGTTTTTGTTAAATTTTGTTAAAATGTCACTATGGCTCTATGATCCTTGCAAAAATAATGGGTCAGTGAATGACCAGCAATTATGGTTATGAAGTCTTATGATACTTGACCTTAAACCTTTACTTAAGAGTTACTTAAATAAATTAACTTACTTAATCCTTGTGTATTACTTTAATTATTTCTGGCTTGTTCTAAGTACAGAATTCCCCACGTCTCCCATTTTGCTTTTCCTTTTGTGCTCGTAATGTTATGTCTTGCTGTACTTTTATTTTTGGCAGACAACCTTGGTGTCTATTTGTATAAAAATAAGGCATCTCCTACAATGATCGAAGTGCATGATTGTCTGGCTGGCAAAACAAAAACTATGGATGTGGATGTGTTAGCAACTATGTAAGTACTTTAATATTTTTATCTTAAACTAGACAAAAACAAGATCTAACTTTTTTTCATCTTCAACAACACATCTATTATCCCAGTAAAAATCTCAACAAGTCATAAACTTAAGGACATCGAGATATAATAAAAATGTACAGTATGAGACATTTGTCAGACTAATGACATCTAATGTTATCTCTTTTGTTTAAAATGCATATTAGTGTAATATTAAGTTTTTGATGAAATTCTTAATTTTTGTACAGAACTGGTGACCATAGGGATGATTCTTCATTTGTCACAACCAGGACTCCAAAAGAGGCTATACTGGTAATGTTGATTCTCC
Source organism: Perca fluviatilis (assembly GCF_010015445.1). Taxonomy (NCBI): domain Eukaryota; kingdom Metazoa; phylum Chordata; class Actinopteri; order Perciformes; family Percidae; genus Perca; species Perca fluviatilis. The sequence goes on along the minus strand of NC_053125.1, from coordinate 29,437,929 downwards.
ACTACACAGTAAATACACCCACACTAATCTGGTTCAATGTGCTATGCAGTGGGCTGAATGAAACAAGCAGGAGCTGTTTCTGAGATGTTTGTGTTCAAGAACAGCTATACTGTACAAAGATACGACATTGTGGTCCACTCTCATTTCTAAATGTCACTGAGTGTGATCAGATATTGAACAGGAGCTCTGTGGGTTATTCTGCTTACATCATGCATCAACAACAGTAAAAAGTCCTGCTGCTTTCAACTGTGGTCAAAGACCTCTAGTTCTAAGCTGATAACAGTAACTAGACTTAACAGATGCTGGCAGAGAGACATTGTCCAACCGTTTTTTGTCAGATAGTGCTCTTTCAGGATCCCTATGAAGTATTTATTCAAGTTTTGCTTAATTCTTGTATGAAAAGCCAACACATTATTTATTTATTTTTTTTTTTATCACTTCTTGACTTTACTTTCGTCAGGTGATGGTAGATACAAGTTCATCCATGACAGAGAATTGCTATGGAAGTGTGGACATACAGAAAATCCATGCTGTTAAAGAGCTTTTTGACAACTTTGCAACACGGACCATGGCTTATGACTTCCATCATGTCATTGGCCTTGTGAAGTTTGACTCTACAGTGAACACTCTCCACACATTTACAGAATCACTTGAGAAGTTCAAGGTAAATTCAATACATTGCACATTGATCAACATTTATTGTATCAGATCCTTGTTCATTTATGTACTGTACGTGCTGTACTGAAGGTTGTGATCGGTTCTTTCTGTGTGTCATAGAACATGTGCTCCTGTGCCATGAAACAATATGTTATTAAACCTTAATAGACAGTTATTTTTTTACTTTTCCAGGAACAAGTGCGCACCCTTAAGGCAAACGGACAAACTAAGCTGTACGATGCCCTGCAACATGGAATGCTTGAGTTGGACAAAGCAAAGAAGTTTCCAGACTGTAAACTTCGGATTATTTGCCTCACAGATGGAAATGATGTTGGGTAATTCTTTCTTTATGCTATTTTTAAATGATACCTTTGCTAACACGAGGCATCGGTCAATGTAAATATTCTGTCTCAATCAGGTCTTCATTCATACTTTTAAAACCATCATAGTGAGGACATTTCTGCATTGTTAGGACATTTTGGCCAGACAAACTATTTTAAGGAACTGTTTGAAAGTTAATATTAATATAAAATTGGTTTTAAGGTCAAGCTTAGAACAACGGTTAGGTTCATGTTAAAATCTGTGTCACTTAGTTTGTCATGTTGCTTTTTAATATGAAAAATGATTGAGAATGATTCTTTGTTCGTAGATCTTTAAACAAGCCTGATGTTGTTACTGCCAACTTGATAAAATCCAACATCATTGTGGATTCAATTCTTCTTGGAAAAGTGGAGAACAATATTCTCTGTGGAATCAGCAATGCAACAGGTACAGCATAAAAGCTTTAAAGCCGCAGTGGGTACATATCAACAAATACATGGCAGAATTTTAAGTAGAGGCTATATGGTAGAGAAAAATTATTGACCTACAATTTATTTCCCCTTTGCCTTATGCCTTAGCATTGTTACAGCAGAATTTGATTATGGAAACTGGGTCTATTTAAAAGCTTAATAGATAACTTAAGATCCTAGACATGTTGATGTCCGTTAAAGCTGTGGTAGAAACTTTGTTTTTGGCGTTGTTGTGCAAAAGTTCCAAAGAAAAGTTCCAAAGTGTTGCACCAAGTTTTAGGTTTGAATCGTTGCTATCTGAGCTGGTTGATACATTGCCACCGAACAGTCCGAAATTACAAGAGAATGCTGGTGCTTATACACTGTGTACCATCTAACAATTACATTATTTATTATAGTAAAAATAATATATATATATTAAAAGATATATAAAAGTATAAAATATATATATATATATATATATATATAGAGAGAGAGAGAGAGAGAGAGAGAGAGAGAGAGAGAGAGAGAGGTGTTTTTAGCCTTCGGCGAAGATGTGTAGGCTTTCAGCCATCCTGATGTCAATGGGGAGCTCATTCCACCATTTAGGATCCAGAACAACTAGTGGGACTTCATTGAGTCTGATGCAGAGTGGAGTGGGCGGGTTGGGGTATAGGGTTTGACCATGTCCTGGATGTAAACTGGGGCTGATCCGTCCGTGGCCCTGTATGTAAGTACTAGTGTCTTGAAGCGGATGCAGGCAGCAATTGGTAACCAGTGAAGAGAGTGGAGGAGCGGCATAGTGTGAGAGAACTTGAGGAGGTTGAAGACAAGTCGAGCTGCGGCGTTCAGAATGAGCAGCAGGGGCCGGATGGCACATGCAGGCAGGCCATTCAGGAGGGAGTTGCAGTAGTCTAGACGTGAGATGACTAGAGCCTGAACCAGAACCTGAGCCGCCTTCTGCGTTAGAAGGGGACGAATCTTTCTGATGTTATGTAGCATGTATCTACACGATCAGGTGGTTGCAGCAATATTGGCAGTAAAGGAGAGTTTGTTGTCAAGCGTCACACCGAGGTTCTAGCAGTTTTGGTGGGGACTACCATAAGAGTTGTCAATTGTTGTAGTCCGTTCTTGGGTAGGAGAGCCTTTCCCTGGAAGGAAAAGGAGCTCAGTCTTGTCGAGGTTGAGTTTCAGATGGTCTGTGGACATCTAAGAAGAAATGTCAGTCAGACAGGTGAGCGATAGGTGCTGCTACTTGCGTTTCAGACTCCGCAAAGGAGAGAATTAATTGGTTGTCATCTGCGTAGCTGTGATAAGAAAAATAGTGCGAGTGAATGACAGACCCGAGAGAGTTGGTGTACAGAGAAAAGCACCTGTTAAGCACCACTCCCCAAATCCTAGTCTGATTACCCTAAACAGTCTCAGTCACTTCAAGTAAGACCACACAATTCTGGCTGAAAAACACAGCATTTCCAGCAAAACACACAGCAGAAGTATAAGAAGCAGCAGAACCCACAGTAAAAGCAGCAACGACAAGAGTCAAGCAAGAAAAGCAGCAAAACCAAGTAGCAAACCGCAAAAGGCAGCAGAATGAGCAAACTCAGCAAAACAAACACAGTCAATTTAACCTTAAGACAGCAGATCCAATGAGAGTGGGCAGATAAGCCTAATAAAGTAAGTACTTATCTTAATATCTAGCTGTCTCATAGTAAGTCTCCTCAGAAGTCAAATGCACATCTCACACAGAGCCCTGTTTGAGATGCTGGTCTCTGGATGAGATAACGTTTAGGGGAGTGGCTGTACGCTGCTCTACATCGGAGGTGGAAATAGAAATACATGGAGCACGGTCGCAGTGTCTGCCGTCCATTTTGATTGCCTGAAGCTGCACAGACCAGAAGCCGTGCTGCTCATCTCTATTTTTACAGAGAGAGTGGACACAAAGTAACACGGTGGTCTGCTTTAGAGCTCTGTATGTTTAAGCCTGAACTGTAGATGTAGTGTGGTAACAAAATCATTATTATTGTGCACCCAAACTTTGTGTTGCCTACATTTAAAATTACATTCGGGGCTATAGTCAAAACATTAAAAAAATTACCTGGTGACACCTATGTGCCAGACTAGTGGTAAATTAACTTATTTATTTTACTTATTTTTTTATCTATATTGCTTTTAGGGGGTTGCTGTTTCAAACCCGAGACGAGCAAAGATGGTCTGAAGCTTTTTGAGATCGAGACTGTTCTCTCTTTGGAGTTGAGGAAACCCAAGAACAAAGCTGACCCATCTTCCATCACTACAGTGAGTGCACCAATGGAGTGATCTGAGAATTAAACACCATCGCAGTAATGACTTTTGAACATTGTAATGATGTGCTTGTTAATTTCCCACTTTGTATTTTTCAGAGTTTTTTAACAACCATCTCTGCTACTCATGGGTATGATGGATTTCCAGAGACCGTCTTACCAAGTCAGATGAGCAGTAAAGTGACAGTAACAGAGAGGTAAGCAACAGAACTTTCTTGTATAGTTTGGCTTCCTTATCAGCAATCATGTCAGGCCCACTTTTTTAAGTGGTCACATGGAACAGACATGTAAACAAACAAACATTGAAATCAAGCATTAACTAATAAGGAAGATACTGCTTTGAAATTTGTAGAATTGTTCAGTGTTCATAGATTTCACTGTATGAAAATGTAATCTTTTGTTTTTCTTTTCGTCAACCTCTAAAAAACAGCATTTACAATGTTCATTTACAATTTTTTTTAAGAAAGGAACCTTTTGACGGTTTCATTTTAACTGTTATTTTCTTGAATTTAGGGTCAGTAGTTGATTATTTTGACACTCTGCCTCAAACCCAGTCATAAAGTTTCAGACACATACACCTGAAAAGCTGCTCTATTGCAGTTTTACAGATCCAGGAAAGTTGTATATATTACTTATCTTTCTTTATCTTATTTGTAAATATTACTTATCTTTTATATTATACTTGATGTATGTGTTCTTATTACACCATAGGTCGGAGATAAATGTATTTTCAATTGCTCTGTATGTCTGGCACATATTGCAGAATTGACAATAAAGTTGACTTGACTTGACTTGAAGAATGTTGATCATAAAAGGTGGAAAACACTGGCCAAAACCTTATTTATTTAGCCTTGAAAGCATTATGGCAGCCTTATTGTAGCCAGGTTAAGTTATGATTCAAGCCACACCTTGAGAAACATGTCTGTCTTGCATATTATACATTGCAACCCAATGAATTTGGAATAAAGTTATTATTTTGTAAGTATTGGGTATATATTCAAAATATCTACTGAGTACAATAAGATAGTTATGGAAGAACAATGCCAGAAACCAAATGAGAGTTATTCATTGAAAATCTTTGACAGAGGAACACAAAAAATCTAATCTTTCACACTAGTGCTCTGAAAAAGAAGATGCGGGACGCCAAAATTGGGAAATTGATGGAAAAGGACAAACGTATCCTGGAGGAGCTGAGGAGCCTGCATTGTGACCCACACCCCTACTTCACTATCCTCCCATCAGAATCTGACTTCAGTAAGTGGCAAGGATTTTATTATAAATATATTTTTTTTTTTTTTTTGAGGAACTACCCCAACACTGCTTATCAATCATCAAATCACAGATCAGATTCTAACAGCTGTTGCTCTTCTCATCAAACCAACAATAAAAGCACATAACAAAGTGAGCTGTATTAAACCAAAGCGCACACTTTACGACTCCTAAGTGTGGAGCTGAGGAACTTTTAGCTTTAGAAAAATGAGTGGCCATTTCCGGTGTACCATTTAAGCCTGCCCAGGTCAGTTGATTCCTTCTTTGGGAATAGAAGTTCCAACACTGTCCATGTATTCTGCAGTTTGAGAACAATGCAACTAAAGATACATCCACACCTGATAGAGAAGCTCAGTGTGTCAAGTGAAAAGTGCCCATGAGCTTTTGCACTAGTGAGTCCAGTAAACAACTTGAGGTAAAAATAACTACTGCTTTGCAAGTACTTGTTTCCATCCTTTTTCCCATATAATGCATTAAAATCTCTTTTAATACACTTGTCATGTTCAGCATAATGTGTACATCCTCTTCTCATATGTCAACAGTCAATTCATTTAGAGCAATATTGGATAAAGGGCAAACATGTCAATTTTGCCATCTCAAACTTTTCAGCATTCTGGAAGATTCTAATGGATGGACCTCCTGACACAGCTTATGAGAAAGGAGCCTTTGAGTTGTTCTGCCAGTTTGGTCCTGACTACCCAGTGAAGCCTCCACTTGTTCGCTTTGTCACACGTGTATCCTGCCAAATAAGCCAACAGCTTCAGTAGTCTAAACAATGGCAAACCATTGCTTCATAGACAAATAAAATTGCCTGAATTGAAATAATTGTAGAAAATGTATGTTCTTTAAATGCAGTGTCATTTTCTTAACATGAACAAAGGTGTACCACTGTAACATCAACAGTGTTGGGCGCATCTGCCACAACATATTTGACCGGAACTACAATGCCCAAATCACTATGAGAGATATCCTCAATGCTGTATATGGACTGCTCATCATGCCTGAGCCTGATGATCCACTGGACAGGTTAGATTCAAGACCCCACACACACATAATACACCAATACTGTGCATGCCCATATTTTAGTTTTAATCATATTCCAAGAACTGAGTAGGCATTTGTTTTTATTAATTAACCAGCTCTACCTGCTGATTCACAGTCTCAAACCCATACATTGTTTGCTACCTCCACCAAGGAGGTTATGTTTTTGGGCTTGGTTTGTCCGTCTGTTTATTGGATGGTTGCTTTGTCTGTCTGTCAGCAGGACTGCAGAAAAACTACTTACCTGAATTTCATGAAACTTGGTGGAAGGGTGAAGCATTGGCCTTGGAAGAACCAATTATATTTTAGAGCAAAGTTGAATCAAAAGGCGAATACATAAATAATTTTTCACTTTTGTTAACATTGCCACATAGGGCATTTGTGCTGCCTGCACATGGTGTTAAATGATTGAAAAATGATTTTCGATCACATTTCCATGCTCTTCGTTGTCACTCAAATAATGGAAACCGCTATCAACGTGTTGTTTAAACAATCTGAACAACAACGTGTCTGACTTGAATGCTCGTGAACACACCAAAGTCGCAAGAACAACTTCCCAACTTGGGAAATGGGACCATCCGAGGCCTTTGTGGAGGTCTGCAGTCTCCATTTCTAGTTGGGTGTGTGTTTTTTTTAGCTGAACCCTGAAACCCTATGTGAACAAAGTAATACACAAATAAGCGTAACACTTCACATTACTTTAAATACATAATATTGGTGAGAAATTTATCACAAACTTCATGTGGTCAAGAAAAACAATGAGCGGTGGGGCTGGAGGGCTTCATAAGCTCTCTCTGTAACTTAATATTCATTCAGTTTATGTTTTGTGATCTTAATAGGCTAATTGTGTGCTTTTAATAATGTATGCATTTCCAAAGAAGAGACATACAGGCCTCTAGTTTTATGGTAGTAAAGGTAGGGGATTCCAGGACCGTTTGTGTAAATGGAACCTCACATTTGCTCTTGTCCACACCACCGTGCTGGGTGTGTCAGTACAGATAGGAGTGAATAACGTGTGTGTGTGTGTGTGTGTGTGTGTGTGTGTGTGTGTGTGTGTGTGTGTGTGTGTGTGTGTGTGTGTGTGTGTGTGTGTGTGAGAATTTTGTCTTGTCCACACCACCGTGCTGGGTGTGTCTTAAGAGATGGGCGTGTTAAACAGGTGTGTGCGTGCGTGCGTGCGTGTGTAAATAGCACAGACTCACATGTTACTAGGCTATATGATCAATTAATAATAAGATAAAGATTAAATCCTGTCATTAGGTAGAAAGACAAAACTAGTGGATAATGAATATACTGTAAGTTACTGTATTTTAATATATACATGTAATTGTGTTTAAAATTGCAATTAACCATGCAAGTATGTTAAGATCCCAGTGGCAGTGAAGCATTTGATTTAATAACGTGTCTTTTTCCTTCAAGCATTCTGGCTGAGGAATTCATGACCAGCCGTGAGACGTATGAAAAGGAGGCCAAAAAACACACGGAGGAAAGTGCCTCTCAATCACGGGATGATATGGAGAAGGTAAATGATCAAAGTGTCAAAAAGGGCGACAGCTCCTAAAGATTACAATCCTATACAGTCCAGCTGCATTCTTAATTACGAAGCCCCGGAGGTGACATGGAGAAAAAATAAAAAACACATGTACAGGGTGCAAACACTAAACTCGAGATCTCGACTTTCAAACTCGAGATCTCGACTTTCAAACTCGAGATCCCGACTTTCAAACTCGAGATCTCGACTTTCAAACTCGAGATCCCGACTTTCAAACTCGAGATCTCGACTTTCAAACTCGAGATCTCGACTTTCAAAGTGATCCAGATGTCAGTGGGAGGTGGAGATTTCCGTGGCTGGCGGCAGCGTCTCTTCCCCCGGGCAGGAATACAGGAATACGTACTGTTGGGCCCTCTGGAGGGAAGGGAAGCCCGGTAGAACCAGTACTAGGATTTAGCAGAGCGGACTGTCACAGCTTGTTGAAGTTTAAATCACAGGTTTCTTAAAGGGAGTCTGGCGGGACTCGGACTGTGGATGACGAAACATGACCGGGGGACGGGCGCAGCAGCGAGGCGAAGCTGTGTTCCTGCCCGTGGAAAGAGACGCTGCCGCCGGCCACGGAACTCTCCGCCCCCCGCTGCCACTGGAGCTCAGATCAGCAGGTCGAAGGCGATATCATAAAACACATTCTCACCAGGGAAATGTTATCCCTTGCTGTTTTTCTTTCGTTCAAGCATCCATAAGCAGCACAAAAGTCCAGCATCCATATTGATTATTTTTTATTTCTTTGTTTTTTTTTCCTCCATGTCACAAACTCGAGATCTTGAGTTTGATGGTACATGTTCTACCCGGTGAACTACCAGGCGCTCCTGACAATATAGTTTTGTTTCAATTCACATGTTTAAAACTGCAATCATTTAACAATGTGCGCCTGTCGCTGGTACGAATTAGTGTAATCCGGGAGAAGATACTTTTCTCTTAAAACGTAAGTGAGAATCCAGTTACGTTGTATAGGAACATAATTTCTTAGGAGAGAGTTGGTCCAGTAGTTACCGTTTTTAATAAAAGGTAATAGAGGCAATGTTCTGTCGAAGCATCAATGACTTGTCAGTGATGGTTTGGGAATCATTGGGTATACAGTCAAAGCTGTGCACTGGTTTTGTTTCCTGTCAGATAATTGATGGTCTTAGGAGAAGAGGTTATAAACCACCTATGATCAAAAGTTAGGGTTACCATGCAACATGCATATCATTTTCTATGTATCACACTATTGGTACACTTTTACATCAATAAGATGTGTTAATATTTACTGTCTTTACTTCCAATTTAAAAGAAATTGGTGGATCCTGGGAAGCAGCTTGTACCCCAACATCTAATCTGTTCATTCACCAAAAAGATGTTTGTTGAACCAGTGATAACAAAAAACGGAAACGTGTACGAACGGAAGGCCATTGAAGAATACCTCAAAACGTAAGTTTGTGTGTTTTTCCTTCATTATTGTTGGGGTTTCATTTTATTTTAATACCTGAAACATTTATACCATACTCGATACACTACAATCTCATTATGATAGGCAGTTGTGTGTATTTTTGTAACAACCACACAAAAACACAAAAAGAAAGTACCAGGCCAGAATATACATATCTTATAGTTTTTTTTGTTGTGGATGTAATCAGGGTTATCTAGATTTAGACCTGAGACTTAAGGGAAATTTCACCACTGGAAAGCTGACTATATCTGTAAATTGGGTCACTAATGTAGTAGAAATGTGAAAAGAAAATTGAAATTGGTGCCAGATAAGCCAGAAAATGTGTTTTTGGCTCATATGGATGAAAGACACCAAATCCCAGAATGCACTTGCTTTGCTGCTGTATGAGGCCACTCCCAAGCCACGCCTACCCTTTACAGACAGACAGTGAGACGATCAACTCAACAAGTGTGTTTTATTGTCATTTCAACCATATACACGAAAAAAACGTTTCACCGTGGCTCAAGTGGTGTTACACATTTAAAACATGCTTTTTTTTGGCCACAGCTGATACATTATCCGGACTTCTTTCAGCGGATTGATTGATAGCTCCAGAGTGAACAGAACTGTGTCCATGGCAACGCTCTGCTATGCATGGCAACGGTGTGTTATCCTTAGCAACGGTCTGTTATCAAGAAATAACAGACCGCATTCTACATTAGAATTCAAACAAGCCATGTAATAAAAGAAGGCCAACACATAGCTACTAGCATTAGCTCTTGGTGGGCTGTGGTATAAACATAGAGTATAAACACAGCCGTACATTTGCGTGGGATGTAGCTAGAATTGTCAGCATTATACAGCAATATTTCCACAACAACAAAAACACAGCACAGCAGTCTCTGAACTCGCGTTGGGAGTTTCGTTAAAGTTGGATGTAGTCCAGTTTGTTTAATGAGCGGACACTTGCAAGCAGGATTGGTGAACAGATGGCCGGCTAGCGTTAGCTTTCCACCGGCACACTCGTTCAACGCTCCCCGCTGATGAGGTCACTTTACCGTCCACAAGAATCGAGCACCACCGCTGGTCTCCGTGCAGGCAAAGCTCGCGTAGTGTGTGGAGTATTGCGTCTGTAATAAAGTGTCCTGCATATTCTCCGATGTGTTCCAATGTATCCCAGTGGTACACGTGTGTGGTACTTTGAATGCACATAATTGTTGTTCTAAAATTTCCGTCGGGATGAACAGTTTCTGCTCCTGCTGAGAAGCTAAGCGAGGATTCAAGATGGCTGACACTCGTTTTTTCCTCGGCAATCTCCGGAAAAAGCCGACAGTGAACCCCCTTTGGGCTATGCGGAAGTGGCTCCTACTACAGGCTGTAGTCTTTTGCCTCTGGGCAAAAAAAGCCTCAGATGATGCAAAAATCGTCATTTTGCGTCATCTGAGGCTTTTTTTCCAGACCCACAATACAGAGGTCTCCCTTCTCAGGGGGACATGAGGGAGGGAAGCACGGTCATTCAAAAATACTACGAGGTCTCTACTGATACAAAGCTTAATGCTAATCGGTGAAGTTTCCCTTTAAATACAGCAAATCTGGAGGTGGTCCCTCAAACGTTGGAACTGTCAAGACTGCTTGTTATTGATCAAGGTGCAAATCTGTGGTCAAAGTTCACCGAAGTTAAGCGAGTTTGAAAGAAGTTAGAATTTTCTTTGCACAATATTCAGTCAGATAAAGGATCAATGAGTCAGGCAGACTCGATGAACATATATAAAACTAAGCAACCCCGTCTGCCCCTGCACTCTCTATGACACTATGGGATGGAGAGGGGTAATGGTAGGTTAACAAGGGGGATATATATTGGTCATTTTGCTAATGAGAGGGATCCCCCATCATTGAATCATTGAGTTGCATTTTAGGTAATGCAGCATCCAGTGTTTTTTGGAGCTTGACCCATACTGGAGACTTAATTGTTGGGTCTCTGTAAATTATAGTGTGGTCTAGACCTACTCTATCTGTTAAGTGTCCTGAAATGATGATTGGCATGAAATATAAAATTGAATTATGATCACTTGGTAGAAATCTGTTTTCACTTTGAGATTAAAGGTTTTTTTCTGTTGATCAGTGTCAAAAACGTCTCATTAAATTTATTTTAATTTAATGTCATAATACAATAAAACCTGTGAACCATGCAAATGCTTAGGTACAATATGAACTGTATGAGATTGCATGTACGGATAGGTCACAATTGGGCTGATTAGGTAGTGAGCCTGAAACTACACCCATCGTAAAAAGAAGGCCCCAAGGTTTAAATTGGGCATGCTTCCTTGTATTTTCTAGTAACTGAACATCATTTTACAGAAACAAACATGATCCAAAGGGTGACCCAGAAGATTTGCTCACCGTAGCTGATCTCAAACCAGCCAATGACATGAAGAAAATGGTGAAGGAACAGCGTTCGAGACAACTTCAGTAAAAGTAGCAAGAAGTTGGAGCTACAGCTGTTGTGTTTTATATCAGTTTTACAGTAAATATGCCAGTCAAATATGGATAGTTCATGTTGTCCATTTGTCACATTTTATAATCACATTTACATGTTTAGTAATTGAGAAAATGTGCATGCAATATTTTAAATGTTTCACTTTTAATTACTACATATATGCTTGGAGTTATACACAAGAATAGTATAGTTATGACAAAGTCATCATACGACTTTGAACTTTTTTCTCGTCACATTTGAATGAATGACGTAGAAAATCGCCAATTTGAATTAAAATTGAAGAAGTTGCAAGTGCACTTACCCAAAAATAAGCTGCACAATGTCAGATCAAATAAGCTTTGGTGTTTTTAAAGTTAAATCAATCCTATAGTATAATTTAATATATTATGTCTTCAATAATTTACAGCCCATTTTTATTACTTTACATTTAAGGTCAGAAAAGGAATGCTCTACTACCAAAGGCTGCAGAATTTGTAATCTGCTTTCATTGTGAAATTGATCAACAGGTCTTTTAATACAAAGACGGCAATTTTCTGATGCTGTCAGAAAATTCTGTCACCATAGCAATACACAGACCTGTTTTTTTTTCTAACTCAACAACTGTTCAATCATATTGTAAACTCTATATTAATAATCCTTTAACCTGAATGGCAAAATAACCTTTTTTTACATAGGATGTGGTGGAAACTTTTTCAACTAGAAGCCTTACAATGAAATCAAATTCCTTTTCATGTCGTGTCTTAAACACATATTCTCTATTTTTACTCTCGCTGTTTTCTGTTGATTGCTACTGTTAAGTTTTTATTGTTAACTACAAAAAACAGGGATCTTTATTGTTGATCATGCATAAGCAGGCACATTTGCATCATACTTTTAATGTTTGTGGGATAAAAATCATACCTGCCAACACTCTCGATATATGCAGTAGTCTACTTGCTTTTAACCTTTTCTCCTGCCCTGCCCCTGATTGGTAATTTGTCCCGCTAATCTCCTGATTTCATTGTGATATGACTCAAATGGGTGTTTCACAGTTTCTGTAATATGTCCAGACTGTAGGATATGTAACTACCCCGCCTGAGGTGCCGTGCATCACTCGTAACATTCAAGTTTCCATTCGAGTCAAGAGTCAACTGAACTAAAAATGGATCAAACTCTTTTTCACAGCCCAATGTTGGCAAGTATGATAGAAATGTGTTTTTTTGTTTGTTGTTTTTTGGTGAAATTAAAGTAAATGAGAAAAGTTACTGCTTAATTGTGTTCAATTCACTTTTTACAGTATGCCTCATGCCAGCGGTAGCCGTAGCCAGAGGCATTATGTTTTTGGGTTGTCCGTCCGTCCCATTCATGTGAATGCGATATCTGAGGAATACCTAAAGGGAATCTCTTCAAATTTTTGCAGAAACGTCCACTGAGACTCAAGGGGCTTTTCCCAATTCGCAAATTTGTACTTCCTTGACTCCTCGATCCTCCAGCTTGTGACCCGGAAATAATTCTCAGCGCGCCTTGAAGGACATCCCAATTCCTAAAATGCACATCGAGGAGGGAGGATTGAGCATCGAGGAGGCTCCTCTGAGGAGTTAAAATCTAGGATACACTGATATATCCTCGTGGAAGACTTTTCACCCACCGCATGTAAACAAAGAGGCGTACCAGAGTGAACGGAGGAGAGATAGAGAAAAGGGCAGAGAGAGAGAGAGAGAGAAAGGGAGAGAGAGATAAAGGAAAGGAGAGAGAGCGCGATAATGTCCGCAGCTCCGTGGTTAACATTACGGATCAGGCCGATCAGATCATACAAATTAACATTCTGATTGATAGCGGTTGGGTGAAATAATACACAATCAATGAGGAAAATAGTATTAACGTTCTCTAAAATGTGAACATAGCAGAGCTGCTGTCGGACAGATGGACAGAGAGGTTTGAGAAACAGCATCTTAACTTCATTAGGATTATTTCAGAATCTAAAGGTCTAGTTCTGTTTACTCTCTCCAGTTTATATAACTACAGTTGGTTTTGCTGCTTAAATATCCGACGATATCAACTGCAGTGGATGGATGGAAATGTTTACAAGCAGCATCTCTAATCAGTTTAAAGGTGCAGTAGGTAAGACTTATAAAACTAACTTTCTGTCGTATTTGCTGAAACTGATCCTATGTTCCAGTAGAACTACATGAAGCAGGTCATTAAAAATAAAAAAAAATCTGGCTCCTCTGGCACCTCCTACAGCCTGTAGTGTGATTTGCAAAAATCCACAGCTCCCTGTTCAGATTCACCAACCAGGGCCGGGGGGGTGTCTAACTGCGTGTCAATCACTGCTCATGCACACGTATTCATTCTCCCTTGTGGGGGGAGGGGCTTAGGAGACCGTTTTGGGCTTTAGCAGAAAGGGGGGAGGGACTGAGAAGTTGTTGATGTTGAACTTTTTTGATTAAGTCCTGGATCTTTAAACGAAATTGTTGTAGAAAACACTCATAGGTTACATTAAAGCAACACTATATAACCTAGATAACCTGTATACAATACATCATTTAAAATGCAATGGGGACTCCCGAGGGCCAGTTAAACGTCCATGCAGGTTTCTAAATCGGAGAAAATAATTCATTCAGGTGGGTGGAAGGTGGTAGATGTTAAGCTTACAGGTAGATTCGCATAGAGAGCTGATCCATGCATTAATAGTGTGTTTGTGGGTATATAATATAGGACTAGCCTTTATATTTGTATAGTTCTTTTCAAACAAACATTTGTAAATATATAGCCATACTTTGTATGTAGGCAAGGCTGTTATAAATATATAGGCCTGTGTGTGTGTGTGTGTGTGTGTGTGTGTGTGTGTGTGTGTGTGTGTGTGTGTGTGTGTGTGTGTGTGTGTGTGTGTGTGTGTGTGTGTGTGTGTTAAATACAACAAATAAAAATGTATGACCCCCGTACATTCTTATCCACGTTGTGAATTGAATTCAAAGTAAATATATAGAAGTTGTCATGAACACTTCTGCTCCTCTGTCAGAGATCATAAAATGCAGCGTATGACAAAACCACGGACAGCTGATGCAGTGGTGCGGCACGTCATATGTAGATAATTGCCTTCGCTTTTAATGACTGCTTGGAGGCAGAGATGTCTTGTGTTTGTTATGCCTGTTGCCCCGACTCCTCGGCTCGAATCTCCTGTGGGCGGGACTAAGACGCGATGAGATGGGAATTGGGAAAGGACTAAGGATGAACTGATTAGATTTTGGTGGTCAAAGGTCAAGAGGTCACTCTGACCTCACAAAACATGTTTTTGGCCATAACTCAGCAATCCCTGCGCTAATTATGACACAATTTTACACCAATCTCTAATAGGATAAAATAATCAGGTGATGCCATTTTACATCCAAAAGGAAAAATGTAAACTTCAACGTGGCATCATAACGTTCTGCTAAAACGCTCTGCAAAGTGGAGACATTTGTTCGGAAACTAAATGGTTGGCACTAGTCTTGAAACTATGGTGATTGTACAGATCTTCTGTGCTGCCAGGTTAAAGATGGGTGTGAAGCATCCATGTTTCACCAAAAAATACACTTAATACCTTTTATTAAATTGCTTCGAGGTTTTCACTACACATGAGTCCGACAGAAACTCAGTACGTTTACATGCACACCAATATTCCACTATTATTCCAAATATTACAATAGTCCGGATGTGATACAGGTCATGTAAACAGCATATTTTGGTTGGATATTCAGAATGAGGCCTTTTTCCGAATATAGCATTTTCTGATTAAGACATATGGGATATGCCGGTATTATTCGGGTTTTAGAGGAATTCTTTGGACATGTATGCAGAACATTTGGAATATGTGACTCAATCTGGGTTTTTACCACAGGCTTATGGTCAGCTCTGCGCGTTGCTATGGTTTCTGTACACAAACCAACCAGCCAACGGTTTGCAGGGCTGCAGACCCGATAAGAAGGAGAAACACAGCTACTTTTAAACCTTATCAAAGACTTGGATATCAACAGGTTTTTGGATATGAGCACACATCGCTACAACGACCTTTTCGAGAAGCTGGTTGAAGGAATGAAAGAGGGACACTGTGTTCACACGGTCCAACAAGTCAGCCACCACTGGTAAACTTTGAAAAAAATCATATTTTGCATGAATACATTTAAACGTGAATATTAGTGGAATATTCTCTTTCATTAACCATGTAAACTGCTTAGTCGGAATATTGTCTTTTACGGAATTAGGGCAAAAACCGGAATATTATGTCCATGTAAACGTACTGATCGATGTAAACTGCAACTTGACTGGTTGGTGGAAGCAAACAATCGCAAGGTAGTAGTTCTAGTTTCAAAAAGTCAGTCTGCAGGCATTGCGAAGTAGAGCGATGATCTCTGCTCTCTTATTGTTTCTCTCTCTGTCCTCTCTCTCTCTCTTGCTTTTCAACAACAAGCTTCCTTACTCTGCATAGCTGTTACACATTCATGACAAACTGAACTAGAAATCAAGTGAATCTCTTCCTGACAACAACTAATCTAAAACTAAAAGTATCTTTTAGGTGAATTGACTTTTAGGGAACAGACTGCAAATGTCTTCTCCATATATCTGACACGTTTAAAGTGTTAAAAAGAAAAAAAAGATCTTATCATTCAATGAGGAAGGAAATGTTAATTCAATTAAAACTGTAAGAAAAATCTCACGTAGCCTACATGATGAAAACATATTTTTATTAACGAACAATCAAAAATTCCAGCACCTCATCCTGTGTCCAGATATTTCACAGCTTACAAAGCTCACAATTGTTGTGTGATTTTGGTTGTGGAATAAAAGAATGAGCAATTCCAAAATACAACCTTAAGTAGTGCTTTCCAGAACAGATGTAAAGTTCTTCACAGTCAGTAAAAAACAATGATACAATGAAGTGAAGCAAAAGCACTGTTAACGGCAGCACAGTAAGGAAAACTATTTAAAAATCAATATAGACTTTAAGAAATCCCTGAGATGATTTATAAAATCATGATCTAATGTATCAAAAGCTCAAGTATCAAAAAGCACGTATATCAAATTAAACATTTCATGATTAAACTGTAAACTATAACCTAACAGACCTTCCAAACACTGAGGCAGCAGAGTAATCCCTTCTTTCATCCTTCATCCTTGCAACTTAGTTTGTAGGGGTGGGAAGCACCAGAGGCCTTCCTGATGCGATATTGTCACGATATATTCAGATATATTGCAATTTATGACCTTTTTCTTTCAGCTTCAAATTACACCCCCAAACGAAAACTTGGTCAACGTCTGTGTTATCTAAAAAGATAAAACATGTAGTGGACTGTAAACACAATTGATTTCCTTCATCTAGTACCTAAAAGTTAAAATCTCATGTACAATTCAAGCAAAGACCAATACTTTCATCTGTGTATCGATACAGTATTGCCACAAAAAATATGTGCGATATAATGCAGTATCTTATTCTTTTGCCCATCCGTACTAGTTTGTGCAATCTCAGTACTGTAGTCTCAGGTGCATTTTATCTCCCAGAGCAGCTGTATTCAAACAAAATAACAGTACGCCAACAGCACCATCATGAGGTCCAACAGAGGAGCTGCTGCTATCAGGTACATCCAGGATACAGAGAATAAACAAACTATGGGTTGCCTTTTTTTGAGAAGAAAAATAGAAAAATAATGCTTTATCATTGTTGTAGCAACCAGTGTGTTTTCCTGGAGGCACCTGATTAAAGACAAGGATGTAATAAAAGCTTTTTCTTATTTGGTAGCTTATATTGGCTTGTAGCTGAAGAGTTATGTTTAAGTGTTTTTACATATTGTCTGGGCTTAGGTTGGTAGGAATATTAATTTTCTCTTTTCTTGTCTGACCGTTGCGTCCTCTCCTGGCTCTTCTTGAACTCGTACCTATGTGACACAAAACCAGTTTTTATCGTTTTACTCCCATCACTTCCACTGAAAGCACATCAAAGGATCTTTTAATGTCCGATGTGAAAAAAAGGAACGATTATGGCAAGATAAAGCTGATGAATGAAGAGAGGAGAAATGTGTGACTTACTGATCGTTCCATATTTCTCTAGTAATGCAGCAAACACAGCAATGCAAACGTAGCCAATACCAATGTCACTGTCACGTCCTGGAGAATAGATGTGATGTGTCAAGATTAGTTCTTTACTGTGGGATTCCAAAACATATCCTGAACCAACTCATTCAACTGATGAGATATGTGGGTTGTTACTTACTTCAGAGTTTTAAAAAAAAGGAACAAGAAAGACGCAATAAAATCAATCTGAGTAAATATTCCAACCTGTAATAACTGAGTCCTGAACACTTGAAATGTTAATTTGTTAGCAAACTGTTGCTTATTTCCACATCCAGACATTATTAGTCTGTTATTAGTCTGGTTCGACGACTGTTCACTTACAGGATAGTTGCATATCTGCAAACAACCCAGAGCATTTTTTTTACCCCTTTCAAGGAGTGTATGCTCCCGTTGCCAGACCTTCCTCCGCAGCGCTGTGGAGATAGGTCTGGCAATGTGAGACTGAGCCGTTACAGAACAACATGATGATCCATCAGGATTCTTTGTGTTTGTGTTCACCTGATGAATGTCAGTCTAATATTCTCTCTTTTAGCGGTTTTTGGTCTCTACTGTCTGTCCCTTTAGCTGCTGTTGTGGGTTCTTTTTTTCTTTTACTTACCGGGATACTTTTTTGGCTCTGGTTCGGTATCTATGGAAAAAGAAAGCAAAAGAATAAAAAAAAAAAACAGAAAATAAAATACTTAAAGTGCTCATATTATGCTCATTTTCAGGTTCATAATTCTATTTAGAGGTTGTACCAGAATAGGTTTACATGGTTTAATTTTCAAAAAACACCATATTTTTATTGTACTGCACATTGCTGCAGCTCCTCTTTTCACCCTGTGTGTTGAGCTCTCCGTTTTAGCTACAGAGTGAGACATCTCACTTATGTTACATCTTTGTTGGGATTCGCACATGCGCAGTACCTAGGTAAGTACTACTAGCCAGTCAGAAGCAGAGTATGAGGGCGTGCCCTGACAGTACCTAGGTAAGGACTATTAGCCAGTCAGAAGCAGAGTATGAGGGCGTGCCCTGACAGTACCTAGGTAAGGACTACTAGCCAGTCAGAAGCAGAGTATGAGGGCGTGCCCTGACAGTACCTAGGTAAGGACTACTAGCCAGTCAGAAGCAGAGTATGAGGGCGTGCCCTGACAGTACCTAGGTAAGGACTACTAGCCAGTCAGAAGCAGAGTATTAGGGCGTGCCACGCTAGCAGCTAGGCGAGCATTATAACGTTTGTCTCTGAAGTAAAGGCTGGACTACAATAGAGCTGTTTGGAGCGGTTTGTGAACAGTGTTTTCTGTTGGAGATGGTAAGTCCCTTTGGGTGGGAATTTTGGGCTTTTTCACTTTGTAAACCTATAACATGCACAATAAAGGAAAGGCAAAAAGCGTAATACGAGCAAAATAATTATGTGAGCTAATCAAATCAGACTTTCCTGGGGGGAAAAAAACGCATGTTGATTTCCTGTTGCAGCATCACTGAACAGTGTTTCACACAAGTCTCCAAATAGTACGACCATATCAGTCCTTAATTCTAATAAAAAACCAGGAGCGTTTCATAAATTACTTGTTTGATCTCTAAAATTTGTGAAAAATGTGGATAAGCAAACAAGCAGAAAATAAAGATAATTTAAGTGACAATTACAAAAATGAATGCACTTAGTTGTCTGCCATTTCTATTTTAACTTACGGATGGGTATTGGGCTTTGTTCTGCATTCCTGGATCGTCCACTGCAAAAAAGACCAAAGTGATTAGGTAATCAGGAAAGATGGGACACATGGCTTCTTATATTTAGAGAATGTGTGACATGCACCATCAACACCAAAACAAATTCCTTGTATGTGTAAAACGTAAAACGTACTTGGCAATAAAGCTTTTCTGATTCTGACTCTGAAGAGTCTACAGCTACATGCTACATGCTAACAGCTCTGTGAGGCTGTACTGAGTTCTTCCTGCATGTCTTTACGAAATGTAGATGGATCTTCAGGGCTCAACAACAAAAGGTTGCCCGACGGCCCGGGGCAACTAAAACGCCAACGGGCAAGTTAATATAACAACCCACTTGCCTGTTTGAGCGTTATCATTTCATAAATAAATATTTTGATGTTTATATTTCCCGTTTTTTATGCTTTTTTTTAAGCTTTTGAATTTTTTCACCCTTTTTTCGATAAAAACTATTTGTATAGGGGCCAGTAAAAATAGACCTTGGGCAAGTAGAACTTTTTTTTTTCACTTGCCTGACCAGACAAGTGAAAAAGAAAACCTAACGTTGAGTCCTGATCTTGGTAGAAGTGTGTTGCGTGTTTATTGGCTTACTGACAACTGATGAGACTTAAGGCCTCTTTGCAGTCGCCGCACCCGACCTGTCGAGCGCCAGTGTCAAAATGACGTCGCATTGGATAGTAGATCTCGCTGGCGCCAGAGGTCGTGCACCACTCTATTTCTTTCAGCGGTGCACGACAAAGCAGAAACAGGAAGCATGGACGAGTTTGAGGGTAACTGGATGCCAGGGCTCTCAGAGTGACTGCAAGTCTCTCTGGTTAACTCACCGAGTTAAGATGAGTTCTTTTATGGCGAATGAAAGGCTTGATCCGACTAAGTAGGTCATGGAATCGTTGTCGATAACCTATTTCGTCGGATTGAAGTCAATGCTGCTCTTTTCTTTTTTTTGCAGTTTTTTTTTTTTTTTTTTTTTGGGGGGGAGTTTTGTTTTTAGTCCTTTTCCTCCGCAGCCGTATAAATAGTAAAGGCGATCTCGCTGACTTCCTAACGGGTCGGGAATGTCAAGTATACCGGACGTCTTACTCTTTTGGTATTGACGAGGCACTAAATAGCCTTTTGGACAATTTAGAAATCTGGTTTTAAACCTGCAAACTTGTACTTGCTGATTACTTTGCTTTACATGGTTGTACTTTCTTTTGAATCCTTATTATCCTAATTTACTCATCAAATCAAAAAGTTTTAGTGTCTTTCTATCTTCCTTATGACGGTGTCGCTTCTTTTCTGTGGTGTTTTTTTTGTCTTTGTAATTTGACTCGATGTCAGATCATCTCAAGGATCTGTCGAGTATTAGGCAGCTGGATGCCATTAAGTTACTGTAAACGTGTCCCCATTATCACCTACAGTAATGTGTGTATCTACGTGCTCAAGCAATGAAAGTTTACGTTACCCTGTTTGATCTTCAGTTCAGTAGAGCAGGGGAATTTGGGTATTCTAGTTCCAACCCAGCAGTAGTATGTTCCCGCGTCACTTTCTCGAAATGGGGAGATTTTCCACGCTAGTTTCCCTTCGCTTAGTTCCCAGCTGCTGTCAGGAGATACTCTGCCACGGAATCGGTTTGCCTGTTCTTCTTTAGAAAAATCCTCTACTTTTGTAAACCAGGGCATTGTCGGAATTTTGTTTGCATTCAAAAATAAAGGCTTTCCACTTTGTCGCATCGGATCCAGACTCGAGGTGGAAGTCTAAAGTGATGTCGTCTCCGACCGCTGCTTCCAGGCTCTTTGGGCAAATTAATTGAACATTTTCTGTAACGAGAAACAACATGAAACCTTCAGAATAGAAAACTGAAAACGATGTAAACGTATCCTTTAACCCTCAGGTTGTCCTCTATATTTTCATATCAGAAGTTTGGGTTTATGTCAACCAAAGTGCCCAAAAATAACATGAATTGTTCTATAAAATTATGGATCAGTTCACTACTTTCAATGCATTTTGGGTGTTTTATTCAATTTTATAGCTTTTGAAAAAAATTGAAGTGGTTTCAAAACTGTATCCTGACTAAACTTTGACAAGAAAAAGCTGTTTTTCTTTTTTTTTTTTTTTTTAAAGCCAAAAAAACATCAGGAAAAACATCAGAAAAAGTGTTAATTTTTTTAATTTTGACCCGGAAGGACAATGAGTTGCAAAGTCCACAGAAAGAAAACACAAGGGTTAAGAAGTGGAACTATGTTCCTGCATTTATTGCAAAAGTTAAGTTAATAAGTGGAACTTTTGAACAAACATCAAGGTTATTAAAGTTTCTAATTTTCAATTAGTTTCTATTTCATTTTAGTTTTGACTTTTGGATTTCATTTGAGTTCAGTTTGGGTCTGTTTGGTTTAGTTTTTATATATTTAGTTTCAGTTTGTTTTGTCACGGCCAGGGATAATGTCTCAGAAGTACGTAGCTACATAAACATGCAGAAAACTTGGGCTTGGACAATAGCCGTGATGTTTAATGCTTAATCTTTGAGCTACTTTAGTGTCCGATGTGAAGCAGTTACAGCACAGCAGGGGGCCAAAGATCGGAATCGAACCCTGGGCCCCTGCAGTAAGGACTGAGCCTTGGTACATGGGGTGCACTCTCTACCAGGTGAGCTCCCAGGGCATCCTGAGGTTTTAGATTTTGTTTAGTTTCAGTTGACTAGAAATGTTTTTCAAAGCTTATTTTTTGGTTTTGGTTGACTAGAACAGCTCTGCTACTCACCCAGCAACATTATCTTTATTTGGAGAACTTAAATCTGATGACCTTTAACACCTGACTGCTTCAGCATTCAACCGTTTCTTGTAGCAATGAAGCGAGGAGTTACATCGACACTATAAGGGAAAAACAGCTTCTTTTTTAACTTACCGCGCCCCTCTCTTCGCTCTCTTTGCTCTGCCTTTGGCACTGTGAATACAGAAAAAAATGACAAAAACGTGATATTAAAATATAGCATCACATCAGACTGTCCTGGGGAATCCAACATATTTAGCATTCAGACTTCCTGTTGCAGCATCACTCCACACTTTGTTTCACAGTATTTATTAAAACAGATGTCTAAGCAACAGCTGGTCCTAATTGAGAATGTATTTGTATTATTTGTATGCATATGTGCAGGTACATTTCCAGTGTTGTCTCGGCCTCTGTGAGATGACTTAACAACCAACCCAGATAAAGATCTCTTTGGTCACTCCAAACGAGATGAAATTAAAAATTCAGAGATTACATTTAAAAAAAAAAAAAAATCATTACAAAACAAATTAGGCTACAGAAAGAATCAGACTAAACTGGTTGGTACAGCCGGATGAGTCAGCATTTCCTCCATGATTGGCCTACAATCACTTCAGCCTGACTACTTTATGATATTTTATGATAGGTTTATATTTGAATATTCACCACATACTGTGCTTTCTTGTCTTATCTACGAGCTTGTGTATCGGTATCTCTTCTTATCTACATCATGGAGGATTAATGGACAGAACAATGGCACTTGTGGCACTTTCAAGCAAACCATAACTGTAAAAGTGAGAAACCCATTTGACAACTGAGCGGCCGCGTGCCTGCTTTCTTTTCTTTTTTAAGGGTTTTTTAACCAAAGTTCAATCAAGCAACAAATCGCACAATAACTGAAATCAAGTAGGCTACGCAAATTAGCCACGATCCTATTATTAAAAAAAAAAAAAAAAAGAAGATCTAGCCCACAATGATTTAGTCCAAGTTAATGATGTAACGTTACCTGTGGTGGCTGCAATGATGAGCAGATAAATAATGAAAATAGATCCGAACCATAGGATAGTTATCCACTTCATCGCTGTGTCAAAATGTCGTTCATATGTATTTTAAAAGATTAAAACAAAGTGTTACATGTCGTCGGAGCTTTAACAAAGACGGCTGCGTCATTCTAAACGTTTTACTTTCGTTCTGAAGAGGAAATATCAGGCCTAGGATTAAAAAAAAAACAACAGTTTGGATAAAAGTTGGTCTTATTCGTTGTCAAAAAGCTCCTGTCTGATTTAGAGGCGTCCAGTCATAATCCCACAGATGGCATCGGACCACTGGCTCCTCAGCCAAGCGCATATACACCAAATGTGACAGCCCGGTATGCGGGTGCGGAAACCCCGCGGCTGCGTGCCGAAAGAAACAAGCTTTAAAACACTATAAGGGTAAAAGAAACACGATAAATTTACAGCCCAGGAGATTGTGTAACAGCTGTTTTTCCTGCAACAAATTCCAGCACAAAGCACAGTCCCTCGATCCGTCTCTTTATTTTGATTTCTCTCTTTCTCCGTGAAATGATGCTGCCTTCGGTGTATCAGGCCGCCAGGAAGTGCGATGGGCTCAGTGGTGTAGTCTAATGTATTGTAGTGGATATACTGTAGGCCTACTCTATATTGGCCATAATCTGCCTTTGGTAGATATATCATAGTGGGGGGGTCTGGGTGTCCTTCCCTAGGGAATTTTTAAGCATCCACGACTTCATTTCCTGCATTCTGATACACTTGTAAGCACCAATTTACGGTGGAAATCTCTTTATTTAGCCTATGTGAAGAAGAATAGCACAGATGACAATTCAAAAATATGATGGAAAGTATGCTGTTGCGTGTCATTTGGCATTTTTAAGTGGGTATATGGAAATCCTGGAGCTTTCTTAGTGGGTATACTGCGTATACCTGCGTATCACGTAGACTACACCGCTGTATTATATGTAGACTGTTGTTGACAACATGCATTATACAAGAAATCAGGTAAATAGCAAAAGCACGTTGACATCAAGCCTAATTCTTACAGATATATGAATAAAAACACACAAAATAATACAAACGGACAATAAATTCACAGATATGCCTACATTACATACAAAAATAAAGAAATAGAGGTACATGTAAACATATAAATAAATCACATTCAGTCAAAGGTTTCTAAAAGTTTCCTACTTTTTTATATTTAACATTACAATTTAATGTCTTGAGTAGAGATTTTAGTTCAATGACAAAAATTAGGAGTGAATATAAAATTTGGCATATAGAATAGTGCAATTAATTGAATACCCAAGACCTCCATTTCCCTGAATCATCATAGAAACATATAATATATTTATGGTTAAAAGAGTAGACAGAGTTAGTGGGTGCTTTAAAGCAAATTGACCATAGCAGAGCGGCCAAACTTTGGAATTACAACTTCCTGTCTCCTTGGCTGTCACTGAAGATTGAGGATACCGTGAGCTGCATCCAGGGCTGGACTGGCCATCTGGCATACCGGGCATTTTCCCGGTGGGCCGACGGACATTTGGGCCGATTTGCTGATATAAAGAGGCCTTTTTTATTTTTTTGGCCGGGCCGGCCCATAAAAAACTCACAGCGGCCCATTGGTTAATTTTCTTTATTGACACTGGCCTGACCCAATGAAATTGAGGAACCCCCTTCCCCACTCCGGGCCGCAAATTTACGAATCCCACTATGGCCACGCCTCCCGGCCCTGAGACGCGAGCTGTAATAGTTTTGCTGGAAGTTTAGCATTCACGTTGTAATGGACAAACGACCACCAAAGTGCAAGGGAAGTGCAGAGAAATTAGAGGAGAAAAAGATTAAGAATCTACAGGCGGAGTCCTCAAAAAGTTCTGACATGTTTGGGGCTGTAGTAGCTGCTTCAACATCAGCATTACCTGAAGCCGAGGAGGAGGCGAGGTGGCAACAACGATGTCAGGGAAGAAGGCGAGGAGGAGGCGAGTGAGGAAAAGATGGAAGAGAGAGTAGATGACGAGGACTAGACAAATTAACAGGGACTTTCAGGAAGGGAGGGAGGCTGAGTGTGTGTGTGTGTGTGTGTGTGTGTGTGTGTGTGTGTGTGTGTGTGTGTGTGTGTGTGTGTGTGTGTGTTCGTGCTCGCGCGCGTGTCACGTCATAACGACAACAAGCAGTTTGGCTGTATCATTAAAGTTAGTGGCTGTCAGGTTACCTATCTGTTTAAGCTTACATTGAAAATGCTAGCGGTTAGCCTGTTGGCTAGCTGAAAAGTCTGTGTGATCTATAAAATCAGTGTTGATTAGATAATACTTTTATTAATACTTTATTCATCCCACAATGGGGAAATTCACTTATTACAGCAGCAGTGTTTCCACAATAAAAACAAACCAACAAACAACCAAACAAACAAACAACAGGCAAACAGCAGACAATGTGCAAAAATGAATGTAAAGTGGCATTATATAAAAAGTATTTAAGTAAAGTGAGGTGGGCAGTGCAAAAAAAAATACTGTAATGTAATTGACGTGAAATTAGATTGAAAAATATGTAATTACATAATAGCAAAAGTAATTAACCATAATATAAATGATATTTAAGTGTGACCATAATATAAATAATATTGAAAAAGTAAGTACTTGGAATGGAAAAAATATAAATACAGATGGATAAATATAAATACAGATAACAAATATTTACATAGAGCCATGCTGAGTGGTGGGTGATTGAGACAGGACCCGAAAAAACTACAACATTATCGGGTGGTGCAGGTGTTGTAGAGTCTGACAAATTGATACAAGCATCAGTGTTCTTGAATTGCTCAATTAGCTTCTCTTGTATTGGTGCTCTTTTCCAGGGCATATACTGTCCTACTCTCAGCTTTATTGTAGCTTTTAGGAAGGGTTATAGTTATGGTTACAGTATTTAGCAGACACTTGTGTCCAAAGCGACAAAATGTGAATCTTACAATAGTTAAAATTAACAGTAAACTGTTTTTAAAGTTGCTAAGCCAATATTAAGCAAAATAGTAATGAATTTGTCCGACCAATCACGGTGGGTGTGGGCCGCCTGGGCCAAAAATGCCAGGGCCGATTTTTTGTCCCAGTCCAGCCCTGGCTGCATCTCATGTCGCTTCCTTGACTCCCTCACCTGCCTCCCTTCCTCGCGTCTTAGTCCCTCCCACAGAGGAGGCATGGAGGAGACGCGAGGAAATCACGGGAGGAGAGAGGGAACGAGCAAATGTGTTGTTAGAGGGATGAGACAACTCCTTCAGCTGCACGGCTTCTGGGAAGGCTGCTGTCGCGTATCCTCGCCTATGTCTCCTCGATGATCCCTCCTCGTAGCAGGACTAAGAGCTTTGAGATGGTCTTCGCCGAGGAGGGACAGAACTACATCCGGTTCAGCCGAGGACCGAGAAGTCGAGGCGCTATCAAAACAACAACACAAAGACAGAGGAACATATGGCAGAAATCTGATTTGGTTAATCTGACTGTTCTCATTGGTAAATATCATATCTATTGTAGTGGAGTTAAGTGGAGATATTCTAAGCCTTCTTTTTTTTGGTTAATGAGGGAGGAAATGTTGGGTTCCATTAATAATGTAAGACCAATTTCACACGGTGCATGTTAACACCATTTATTTCTTTATTAAATAATCACAGTTTAAGCATCTCATCCTCTTAGTGTCCTGGTGTTTCACAGCTCACAAAAACTGACGACATCAGCGTGTGATTTTTGTTGTAAATAAAAGTATCAGCAATTAAATATGTATACAGTTGTATACAGTAATATTCAAATAAAATAAAAAGATTTTAAAAATATTCCCCCAGTAAGTCCATATGCTTTCATCCTAAAAGTTAGTTTTGCCATCTCCAATGCATTCCCTATCTGGTATGAGACATCGAGAGGCCAGATCTCACTCATTTACACACCCAGTATGACCCGCATCTCTGTATCATTATTTTTGGCTCCTTGGTTCCACGTTAGTATGAAACTGTTGGTTAGTATACAGTATATGGCAGCAAAATAACACTGTCAGAAAATTGGCTGCATCTGCTAATTCGTGAGAATGTGTACCTCAAATAATTAGTGTTTAAATGTTTTGTATTTTCCCCTGCGGTCAGTCAACTCTACAGTGTGTAAGAAGCAGACAGGAGATGCAGAGCTAAATGGAGACACTGAGAAATATATTTTATATCTATGAGACGTTCTTTTGGACAGATGAGATTTAATCTGGTTAAGAGGACCTGAGAACAACAACTTTAATCCCTTAGATGGTTTATTAAATCATGGTCAGAACAAACAAATACTAAAAAAGTGCTCATAATCAATGCCCTCACTCTATTTTAGTCAAGAATATAAAAAAAATTAATTCACATATAAAACATTTCACATTGTTAAAAGTTCTGGATGAGAAGTTTGCACTTTCAATTATTTTATGAAAAACATGCCAACAGTTCTGCTTTTACGTAAAAGCAGAACTGTTAGGCATGTTTTTCATGTTCCTTCAATGCATGGGGATTTATTTTCACAGAAGCAGATTAAGGCATATATTATGAATGTCAGAATGCATTATAAAAACACATATGTCATTGTGCACCATATTCTCATGAACAGGTCAGGGTTGATATCGTACAAAAGATTATGCACAACAATTTGTGTGTTATCCTAAGAAATGATGCCGACTGCCAGCTGGTCACATGACAGTTGAGTTTATCGGTCTTTAGGGTTCATTCTAGCCGACAAAAGGTGACTTTGAGCCGGGTTCAGAGCACCGTGAGTGGACGGTTGTTTAAGAAGAATTTACGATTAAGTTAAGTCGACAAAAAGTCACTGTCCTGCGGCGATGATAGTTGAGGCACCAAAACGACTAGTTAAGATTAGAAAAAAATTGTGGTTTGGGTTAAAACACCGGTCCCTTTAAGTACTACTTGTGAAGTAGTAGTAGTAGTGTTGTGTGTGTGGACATTGGACCAGAAGCTGTGGAATGAATTACTGTTGTATTGGTGTCATGTAATTCCGTGTGGGACGGGCCACTTAGTGGCATGACACGTAACTAATAAATATCAAAATATCAAATCATCAGTACTCCGGGGACATGAATACCTGTTTCCTGGATCAAAGTCTTGTGTTTTCTCCTTTACTTCTTCCCAGACACGAACTCCACTCCCCGGCTCAAAAGCCCTGTGTTTTAGGACCTGAGCGCTCTTATACAGCAGCAGTCATTGTGGTGCTGACCGTTATAAATACATGGAATACATAACAATTACAGTGCTTTAGTTTTCATGGCTATGTGTGTATGTATAGTTCATGAGAGCATCCTGCACTGTGACAGTAAGTTGA
This sequence comes from Perca fluviatilis, assembly GCF_010015445.1. Classification (NCBI taxonomy): domain Eukaryota; kingdom Metazoa; phylum Chordata; class Actinopteri; order Perciformes; family Percidae; genus Perca; species Perca fluviatilis. Next base: position 29,409,544 of record NC_053125.1, on the reverse strand, counting down.
TTTAAATAAAGTTTTTCATTCACAGACTCTTGGCTATTCAGTCATAGTAACAGCAGGCTACTATATGATAACAGTGCCACTATGAGGTCAGCTGCTATTGCTTGCATCCAGTGAATGCAAAACTCTTAAAGGCCCTGAGCACCCATGCAGGTGTTTTCATTTAATCTGGCTGATTTGGCTTCTTCCTAGGACTGTGTGGGTGTGGTTAGACTGAGTTAAGGCTGTTAATTTTGTCACCTATTTTTAACTTAGTTTTAGTCTTAGTCTTGTGCCAAATGTCCTTGTTAGTTTTAGTCATATTTAGTCATTCACATATCTTTTTTTGTTAGTCAAGTTTTAGTCGCCTAAAAGTCTCGTCATTTTAGTCTAGTTTTAGTCAAAACATGTTAGTCTTTTTTTAAAATAAATTATTTCTGATAACCATTTCAGTCAAATAGTTATAAAAATAAATAAATTCTATAAAGTTATATAAATTTCGAGCATCTTCCTTATTTGACCAGTAAATTCCTGTTAAACGACAAAAACAACCACTGCATGGGAAAAGGATATTTTAGTTTGAATGCAGCACAAGGCTGGCGAGGCGAGTTTCAAGTGAACGCAACATGTGTTTTTTTTCAGACAACAGCAGCTAGAGACTGTCGTACGTCTCGGTGTTAGAATCCTCTACAGTGAAATACAGTCACACTTTACACCGTTCAGCTGTCAGCATTTTAACCGTGTTTACTCCAGCTGCTAGCTAATGGTAGGCTAACGTTACCTGCTGTCAGGTGTAGTGTTAACTAGCTAATGGTAGGCTAACATTCCTCCTGTCAGGTGTAGTGTTAACTAGCTAACGGTAGGCTAACGTTACCTGCTGTACAGTGTTAACTACCGCCCCATGCAGCGATGTTTCGGTTGACTCTAATGTCCGTTTAGGAGCATCAGAGAGAAGTGCAGGCATTTAAGTGGCACCGAAGTGCGCGTTGCTATTCCGTCCAGTAGATAACGGGCACCGGTCAGTGCAGTATTAGCACCGGGTCTCGGTACCCAACCCTAGTAACAGCTGAATATTCTATCTCAGGATGGAAAAGTAGAGATGATTGTAGACAAAAATGAAGAGAGATTTTATCTTAGTTTTCATTTTATGCAAAAAAATTTAGTCTCGTCTTTTTTCGTCAACAATAATGCATGTTAATTCAGTCTTAGTCAGCGTTTTTGGACATTGGCGCAGTCTAGTCATCGTCTCGTCTTAGTCATGGAAAAATGTTGTCGTTGACGAACATATTTAGTCTCGTCTCGTCTGACGAAATTAACACTAGACTGAGTGATTGACATCTTCCTGAGTCCCCTCTTAGTGCTGTTGCACCTGTTAGGGCGGGACAAATGACAGCTGTATAATTCTTATTGGAGAGGCTTTAACTCTTATGTAGCTTTTAAGAGATAAATGCTGACACCAGAAGAATAGTTTACCAGGGAGCTGTGCACCTAATTGAATGAAATGACATAATTAGAGCAGTGGTTCCCAACCCATTTCCGACAATGCCATTTAGTGTTCTTCACAAAAATGAGTGATATGCTCTGTGTTGTAGCCAATTTAGACGTGTGTGTGTGTGTGTGGTAGGTTTGTGTGAATGGTTTGTTCGCTACGTCACCTGCGTCCCTGTGTGTATGTGTGCCAATCAGAGGTTAGAAAGAAGATCACAGGCGAGAAGGGGAAGGAGGAATTAGGATCTGGGAGGCTACACAGTTTTTCAACCTCCGCTGTGTGCGAGTGATGTTTTTAGATCTCTCGTTGTTAATCTTGCACAGTCAGTCTTTTTGTAGACGTTTTTAAATGCATTTATAAAATAAAGGATTAACCTTAAGACGATGGCGGAACTCATTATTAGCACCAGCAAGCGTTGGAAATTCCCTCCAGTGGCATTTTTTGTGGTCAGATTGCCACTACAGCCTGTGTTTGATTTTATTATTTCAATAGAATATACTTTCTTTTTTTTTGGTAGTAGTTATACTCAAGGACTAGCTTCACTGGTGCTTTGCATGTTGTCAGAAGTATTGTATTTGTTGTTTCTTCGCCTTCTGCGTCCTCCCCGGGATCGTCTTCCAGTCGTACCTATACGACACAAAACAGATTATTAATCAGTGCTTTGCAAAATGACTCATGAACATTTTCGTTTGCGGGACGCGATCCCCGGGCACAGGGGCACACAACAACGGGGAAATGAAACGCCACAATAACGGGACGGTTGTGGTTAGGACGAGGAACGAGTAAAGGAACTGCAACCGGGTTGAAAGTCTTGTGTTTTCTGACCCATCCACCACCCCGACCAACCTCCCTGCGCGGACTTTCGCCTTATCAATACTACTCGCTACCGTCAGCGTTCTGTGACCACAAAATATGCTTCCCATTAAAATGCATTGCTTTCAATTTCGTAATCGCCACAAGAAAAAAACGGCATTTACGTAACCTGTCCACGACTTAATAGATTCAATAACGTAACCATATAACGAACTGCCATGAGACCTGGCTGGGTAAACATGTGGTTAAGTTTAGATTAGTAAAAACAACTTGGTTAAAGCTCTTTGGCATGATTAAATGGCAGCCTTTAAAGTGATGGTTCGGAGTAATTCACTTAGGTTTGCACCAAGACCTCGAGCCATGAGTCTAACATTGGGAGAGTAAGCGGGTAGCATTATCAGCTGAATAGCTTCGCTTAGCGCGACGTGGACTAACCCGACGAATGATACCAAGCGTCCAAGAAGAAATAGGGATTGGAAAGTTAGTACACCAGAAGTTTATGTAAATAACACTTGCCTGCTGGCTTCTGCTCTCTGTTGTTGTTACGCTGTAAGACGAGTGCTTAGGGACATCTACAAATAACAACCGAAAAGAGATGCAACAAAAATATTTATTAATTTAATTTTTTTTTAAGTAAGTGCTGTAGTATAACTAGCAGGAGACAAGTAATAATTGAGGTAAGTTTGGAGACATTACCTTATTTAGTCATTGAATTAATAAATATTTTTCGTTGTAACTTTTCGGTGTAGTAATTTGTAGATGGCCCTAAGCACTCGTCTAACTGCCGGCAGCAGCAGCAGCAACAGAGAGCTGAAGAGAGCAGGCAGTGTTCATAAACTTCTGGTGTACTTACAAACTTTCCAATCCATCGTTTTATGAGAGCATAACCTATTTGTACTACTTGTAGACGTTTGGTACAATTTCGGCTAATTAGTGGGGTAACTTACAAGATACAAACGTGGTCCATTAGCGCTCGCGCCTAAGCTATTCAGCTGATAACGCTACTCTAGCTAACTCTCCCAATGTTAGACCCAGGTGAAAAAGCTTCTGGGGGGGTGTTTGGCTCGAGGTCATGGTGCAAAGGACCCTAGGGTGAATTACTCCGAACCATCGCTTTAACACAATTTCCTGCATCACATATTAAAAAGAAGAATCATCTATCTGAGGCAGCAAAGAATTTAAAAAAGAGACTAAAAAGACGTTGAGACTGCTGGCAAAAGTGGCCCAAATCTGATGGGTTTTTTTGGGGGGTCAAGTGACCAGGTCAGACTTCTTGAGATCTGATTTTTTTCAAATCAGATTCAGACACCTTCCATATGTGGTCCTGAATCAGACTCAGGTCTGATTTGTTTCATTGTGGCCGCAGTGTGAACAACCGTGGCGGATTTGATGCGACTTTTACGTCAATCTACGTCGACATTTGTCACAATCATGCGCCGGCAGTTGTTAGTCCTAGACACAGACAGTAACATTAAAAACTTGACTAGACCTACAAAATGGAGAACAGTGATGGAGCAAGTCAATAGAGGGAGAGTGAGGTGTAAGACTTTTGTGAGACCTTTGTCTCTCTTTCTCTTCATTCTTCTCCTCCTCAGCACCTGCTCATTAATGTTACTGCTGCCATTACAAAACAACATTTTGAAATAAAAGAGAAAATGCTGACTTCCTCCATAACCTCCCTTTACTACTTTAGTGCAACAGCATGCTGCATCTGATGTCATTGTTATTGGTCTTTTGTGCATTCAAGTTTGAAACAGTTCACACTGGAGTCTGATATAGGCCACATTTTAAAAGGTCATGTGAACAGCCTAACAAAAAATTGGATATGAGCAAAAAATCCAAATTAAGCATTAAGACTTGCGGTGTGAACGTAGCGATGTGAACGTAGCGATGTGAACAGAGTGATCAATTAATTCAGTCATTGACACGCTGTTAGAGACTCCTAATATCTGATTGTTTTTTGTTTTATGCCATTATTAGCACCACGAGGAGGCAGAGGAACATGATTCTTTTTACAGATTATCTGATTCCCGTAGAGCTGTCAGTATTGAAAGTTTTGAGTCTAATGGAAGTAATAACTGTAGCTTTAATTATCAGAGTTACTTCAGTTTCCTAAAGGTCTTTTCTTTTGAAATGTGTTATAATTGCAAATAAACATTTTTGAGGAACTGTATGAATGAGGAAAGAATGGCACAGGAGTTGTATCTGCATGTTCATTATAGTGTACGGGACTTATTTCTTACCGTTATCTGTTTTTGGCTCTGGCTCTGTGGAAGAAGTGAGAAAAACACAGCATGCTTTAATGTTGGCTTACGATAAAAGAAATGAACGAAAACTGATCTTCAATAAGAACGTGTGCATTCATAACAAAAACTATTCATTTCAATACGGGTCTGTTAAAAGTGTTAAAAGGATAGGTTCACAATGTTTGTCTAAAAAACGATAGTGAAAGAAAACCTGTTACACTGTACATATGGCCTCTGAACTGCTGTTTTGAGACAGGCTTAAAAATAGTGAACCTATTCTTTTAAATGGGGAAAATGAAGAGAGGAGACATTTGAGACTTACGGTTGTTTCCACATGGCTTCCATTTGACACAGACAATGACAGCAGCAATCACAAATACACCAACAAATAAAGCTCCTCCTATGCCAATAACTGGTACCAGGTTTTCTGAAAGAATAGAGGAAAGATGTCAAGATTTGTTTTTCACTTTGGATCCAACATAACATCCATCCATTCATTTTTCACACCAACTTTGCCTGCTCAGGGTCACAACTCAATGCACAGCGGTATTACCGTTTAGAATATTCTCCTAAAATATCAGAACAATCAGCTCTCTGAGAATTGCAGGTCCCTAAATTCCCCTGCTGACGCTGTTAAAAGGAATAATGTTCCTTAATGGATCCTAAATCAGGACTTCAATATAGGTCGACTACTGCGTCTTTGCATTGACTTGTATGGAATTGCGCCGCGTAATTCGCAAGAATTTACTTCCTGGTACAAAACACACAGGCATCATGTGTAGTCTTTCCTTTTCTTCAGTATTATACTTTAACAGTTTTATGGCAAACTGAGACTTCATTGACTTGCAAAGGTACCGTTTAAATTGGCAAAAATCATACTGTATGTGTAATGCATGGCTCCATTCAAACGGGGTGAAAAAGTTATTTGTCTCTCTCCATTCACTACAGTACCTATTTCTATCTAAAATAAGGTCTCATAGCGGTTTATCAGAAAAGGAGGGGCTTTGCCTTTACATTATTGGTCAGTCCGGGACACCTAGGCAGGTCCTCAGATTCTCTGCAGGGGGGACTCCAAATTATTGTTATTTTTTTTAAGTTCTTTCAAAAATTTAAATGTCTTAACATGAATCCAACATATTATTAGCAAATATAAATCCCCACTGATACTGGCCTATAGGTAAGGAAGTCACTAAGGCCATCCAGGACATGTATGTTTAACATTAAAAGATAATTTATAAAATCATGCCGACAATTATTATTTTAATAGCTTAGTATTGTATTGTGTAAAGGCTTAAGGCTGCCCTACATGTTATTATAGGCCCAGTTTAATATGCAACTTCATTTTATACAATATATGTAGTAGGGGTCCCTGCTCCATCTCTCTTTCAGTTAAGGGTCCTTAGCTTAAAAAACGTTGAAGACCCCCTGTTATAGAGTACAGTAAACACAGCCCTTACCGCCACTTTTGTTTGGATCTGGCTTTTGCTCTGCCTCTGTGTCTGGGAAAAGAACAAATTGTAATGTTGTGTAAATTGTGTTTAAGAGTTAACATGTTACAATTGTATAACCTAATGGTTTCATTTATGTCATTTTAATATGTATTAGGTTAGATGTAGCCTACTCACCAACAATGAGGGTAACGTTGTATACACTGACTTTATTTGAGCCGGATACGTTTTTAAAGCGAACAAGGCAGGTGTAATTTCCTTCATCAAGTTTAGTTACGTTGGTCAGTTTTAGTGAGATGTTTCCTTTGACCATTTTATCATGGAAGAGAGATGTCCTTTTTCTGAAGTTCTTGTCCTGATCATCCAGACTGTCAGCCTTACTCGATATAAGTGAACTTGTTTCCCATCACGTTTCCACTGCACTATCAAAGTGGTCTCATTGAATTGGGGGCTCCAGGTGGCATGGCAGAATGGCGTCATGACCGACTACGGCTCTGACTGTTTCATTTGAGCCAATCACGTTAGACTGTCCTGGGGGGAAACAAACGATGCATTTAGACTTTCTTTTTCCATCATTTATCTTATTTTGAAAAGTATTTTATTAGTACACAGTACCCAAGTTGGCATCTAAATGTATGTATATTTGATCCAGGAAATCAGGAAAAGAAAATATAAAGAATTTCTATCCATTAATGTTATGCAGGGACTTGGGCATCAAAATCAAGGAACTAAATACCGCATTCTAAAATGACAGCCATAAACACATTGCCCCTGAAAACATTCGTCCGACAAAAATCAAAAAACATACAGGGTTAAATTGGTGTTTGTTCATGTTGTCTTCTTTTTAATATGTGGCTCCAGTATCGACATCCTGAAGTAAACTCTGAATCGTTTAGGATAATCCTGCAGCTCCTTGATAACGAGGTGGACCTCTCCTCGTCCAATCTCAGGATTGGATGGAGCAAATACTTTCCTATTTCTTTTTCTCTTTTTAAAGGTCCCATGACATGGTGCTCTTTGGATGCTTTTATATAGACCTTAGTGTTCCCCTAATACTGTATCTGAAGTCTCTTTTATATAGACCTTAGTGGTCCCCTAATACTGTATCTGAAGTCTCTTTCCCGAAATTCAGCCTCGGTGCAGAATTACAGCCACTAGAGCCAGTCCCACAATGAGCTTTCCTTAGGATGTGCCATTTCTGTGTCTGTAGCTATTGAGGAGGAGAGAGGGGGCAAGGTGGAGGGTGGGGGTGTGGCCTTGACCAACTGCCACTTTGCTTCTTTAAAAGCCATGATGTCTCTCTCTCTCATGGGCAGGTTTACACCTATCACCATTTCTAGCCACTGAGGGACCATAGGCAGGCTGGGGGAACTCATATTAATGTTAAAAAAACTTAAAATTGTCATGCCATGGGACCTTTTAACAAGAGAGGACAACAAAATCATCGTCACTGCTTCAAGACTCCATTTAGTATTTTTTTGTTATGAAATGTTTTGAAACAGATTAATTAACACGCATTGGACTCAGTGTGCAAGTTTCTGTGACACATTTTTACATGACAGATATGAAATACGAAAATTTCCGACCTTGAGCACATAAGCCAAAAAAACTATTCTTGCTTTCCCTGTGTGCGGCCGACTGTACTCCCCTATTACTGTTTGTCCCACTGGCCCCCACCCAAGCATTCCTGCTCATCCTAAAGACTTTACATTGGATGATATAATGCACAAAATCAGTTTTCTAGGCTCTGGGAGTTGAATTGCTGTAATTTGGAACACTGCCTTATGTTGCAATAGTTGTATGAGTTTGTTTAAACAGTTTATGAAGTGGTTGTATTGTTGTGGTTTTCATTTCTGCCTTTATTTTGGACCACTTGATACTGTTGTCTGTGATGGGGGTATTGTGAAATACCACATCGTCTCAAACTGTCGCGGACGGTATGCTCGTGACGTTGCAAAATAACTGCTCCCCAACAGCGCAAGTCTGTTCATTTACAGTCTATTTTAGACTGCTTATTTAAAGAAATGCCCATATATGTCAGGGCGAAACAAGGTATAAAGGTATAAATGTCTTATAAATAAAAACAAGCCTGCTAGTTTTTATCAGGTTATTATCCTAGCTAATGTACCCTTATATTTATTTCAATATAAGAAATGAAAATAAAAAGAGAGTGAAATAAATGTCGTAATTAAGAAATAAAAGTCCCCCCATTTTTTTTTATAAAACTGTATTTATATATTTACGTCTTGTTTATTTATTACAGCATAGTCATGGGCTATTTAATATTATGTTATGTTTATATATTTATTCATTTATGCATTTATTTATTTAATATTGAACTAAATGGCATAACGTAGCCTAGAAGTAGGCTACGATATTGCGTAACCCTATTTTTGAACTAATGCAACTGTAACAATAGCCCCGAGTGGAAAGAGTTTTGACAAAACGCTTTCCTCCAACTCGTTTTTTTTGGCTGATGTTTAAATTCTAAATCCGCCTGACTAAGTTATAACATATTGACAACTTGTCCAGCATTCAAAGGAAACTGTCTTGTAGATGAAATATGTTTCAAAAGGTCTAGCAATGTGAAGCAGATGTAGCTTACTTTGCAGATAAAGCCGAGTCAGATTCAGCAACCCATTAAACAAATCAAAATTACTGAAGCTGATATTTTAAAGTGATCTACTTTGTTGTTATTGACTGACGGGAAGAGCATTAACACACCGGCTGCAAAACTACGAGTTTCTGTATTCGAGTTGCTTCGGTTAAAGTTGGATCTCTACAGTTTAGCCTACATTTACAGTATGTCATTTTAACGTTATCTGGGTCAAAATGAATGTTCTGAACCCGACCGGTCGAATAATATAGTGTCTGATTCCTAAGTGAGGCACACAAACAGCTGATTAAGGTTATGAAGTTTACTTACCGGTAACGCTGTAGACAGCGAGAATAAACGGCCCAACCAGAAGCATTAAGTCCATCGCGGTCGCTGGATAAAGAGGCCGGGATGCTAAAGATCTCACCGAGATGCTTTCACTCTTTAATGAAGGATTAAAACAAAAATCTAAGCCTATTTGTCAGATCGTCAAAGGCTGCACTCGCCAAGGTGATCTTGGAAATAACTTGGCCTATAGCCTACTTTCACTTTTGTGAAGGAAGTAAGGCAAAATCACACGCAAACAGATGACATTCAAGGACTCTCATTCATTTAGTTGTATTGTTATTATATTTTATTATCTGATGCTATTTGATACAGACTATACTGACTCTAAAGTAAAACGGTGATGACTGTCACTGTACCTCCTTGATCCATTTCCTATGCGTTTATTTTCTTTTTTTAAATATTCTACACGGAACTCAGAACCACTCAACCAATAACAAGCATGTGACATATGACATACACATATGCACATATAAGGGCATATACACACCCGTCGCTATGGGCGGGCCATAGGGGGCCGGGCCCGCCCCCAAAAATGCTTGTGCCCCCCCACTTGAGGCACAGACCTCTTAAAAAAATTACTTATCATATCATAGTTATCATAGTTGCTAATTTTGTGTTGCATTAATGTTGCATTCTTTATCATTAAAACATTATAAATATAAATAAACAATGGTGTGATTTTTGTTTGATTGATGGGAATCTACACTGCAACAGCCTATCACGGCCTTAGTAAAAAGAAAGTTAGGCTACGACGTGACGTAGCCTACGTCAGTGTAGCCTAACTTTCTTTTTCTTCCCACCAACATTCTCCTCTGCCAAACTGGATACGACCGACGCCTCCTGATGTTGTCGTTGGAGAAGGAGCCCCTGGACGACAGTCTGAGCCTGATGCTAGTAGCTCCGTGGAGCCCGACCCTGGGCCTGGCAGGACCTGCAGGTCAAGTGCAACTGCGACTGGGGCAGCATTTGGGCCACAACTAACTGTTGAATCAGGGGGTGTGACGGACAAACCCAAACAGGTTGTGTTGAGGAAATATCCAGTCAAAATGTTTGGTTAAAAAAACGATAATTTTCCTCTAGCTGGTATTTGAACAGGGACTGGCTTGCGTAGGCTACTCGGTGGAAAAGGACTCCGCATTTTGTTATGCCTGCAGGAAATTCACATCTGTATCATCGGACGCGACCTTCTTCATTAAGGGGTTTAAGATTTACAGACAAGGGCTTAAATAAGCATGCAGCTTCAAATGACAGGAGGGACTGGAGAGAGGACAGGCTGCCTCCACTCAAAGTACCGGTAGGTTCAAAGTCTGTGTGTGTGTGTGTGTGTGTGTGTGTGTGTGTGTGTGTGTGTGTGTGTGTGTGTGTGTGTGTGTGTGTGTGTGTGTGCGTGCGTGCGTGTGTGTCTCATGGCACATGCATAGCAATGCATATCCTTCTGTTGACTGCTTTAAAATGCAATGTTTGAGAGATGCTCCTGGTGTTACATCTAATATGTTGTATAGTCAAGTGTTTTATGGATATTCATAACATTGCTTCTATGTAATGTGTTGTAGGCTATATAGGCTACCTGGTCATATTGCTGTTGGTTATGTTTAACGTGATGATTACGTGCGAATAGTATAACAAGAGTATATGATTATTATAAATATACGTACTGTACGCTAATAATAATTGTGCCCTCCCATGTATTTCATATGCCCCCCTTAAGACTGAGGTCTGGCGACGGGTCTGGGCATATAGATGCATGCAAGTATGTGAATACATACTGTACATAAATAAGCGAAGAATTGAATTGTTTTGTATATAACTAAATTACAAACATAGAAAAGGGGGTATAGGACCAGAAAAGGTTTTTCTGACTTCTTCCTATTCCTTTTTGAACATGGAAATCCTTAATTGAATCTTTCACAATCATTTTAAAAGTGTTTGCTGAGGATTTATTTATTCATTATTATTTTCTTCCCTGTACTGAAATGTAGGCTACATGTTCTTATTTATCTTTTATTTTAAAAAGAGAACATGTTCTGTTTGGAGGTCGTCTCGATAAGCAATACAAGAAAATACCCAGAGTGGCAAATGGGGACCGGGCAGTGAATGCACCGACCCGTGGCAGAAGTAAAAAAGAAGAATAAAAGGTGTAATGTCGAAGCGGAAATCAAGAGAAGAATGGCACCAGTTAGTGTCAGTCCAAATTACGCACAATAAGCAGTTTGAACTCATTCATGTAATGCCATTTATTTTCTAAGTGTTAATAGTTCAGCGCGAGGGAGACACGACTCAGGAAGAGGAGAGGTTAGTGAGGCCAGCGCCTCCACGGCAGGTGACAGTGCGCACCAGTGGTGTAGTCTAATGTAGTGTACTGGGTATACTGTACTGTGTGTTATATTGGCCAGAATCTGCCTTTGGGGGAGGAGGGGGCATACCATAGTCGGGGGTCCTCCCCCAGGGAAGTTTTGAGCATTAACGACTTCATTTCCTTTATTCGGATACACTTTTATGCACCAATTTACAGTGGAAATACCTTTAAAACTATAATGGAAATTATGTCGTTGCGTGTCATTGAGCATTTTTAAGTGGGTAGGCCTATTTGGAAATCCTGGCGCTTTCTTAGTGGGTATACTGCGTACAGCGTATTACGTAGACTACACCACTTGTGCGCACGGATCTGCTGCGCCACGCATGGATAAAATAAAAGAATACATTGGCCTACAGTAACAGAAATATGTGCAGAATGAAGCCAGTCAAGACGGCCCAGTGTTTGGTGGACCGGGTCGGGTCGGGGTCATTTTCCTACACCTTGTTCAATCTACAATCTGTTACACCACGCCTACACATCATCTACGGGATCAATTAGTTTACGCATCACATGAGTTCGGCCACCCGACACAGCGTTTGTTCCTGGGGAGATGGATCCGTGCGTCCCGCCTCCATGTGCGCCATGGATGCCTGAGCCTCAGCAACTACAGAATCACAGGCACTATTGCATTTTTCTGTAGCAATCTTTTTGTTGCACAGTGAGTTGATATGTCATCTATGGGAAATACAGAGGATGACTGAAAGTATTTTCTAATTCTTCTTCATTCATTTCCCGTCCTCTGTTTGTTGATCAGTGAAAACACTGAAAACAAAACACTGACAATTTCAAAAGGGCATAAAATCTAAAACAACTTAAACCTGTTATTCTTCCCAGATCCCTCGCTGCAATATTCAGCAATGCTCATTATATATTTTGAATACTAAACACAAAAGTAGTATGGTTGTTTCATTAATGTATTACCATTTTCTTGTCACAGTTTTGTCCGCACTGTTGTTTCGGTAATTTCACTTCATCAAAAGATGTGAATCCTCTTACACCTTACCACAAGCATCAAGTGAAACAGTCACTTTCCGTAAGTAATTCTGTATTTATTTCTGTTGGACGGCTGCAAAACCCACCAACAAAATGTTCCTGCTGGTGATCAATAAAGGTGTGTTTTATCTTAATTTCATTGAGTACATGCTGACATCTGGGTCCATTACTTTAAAGGGGTGATAGAATGCAAAACCGATTTTACCCTGTCATAGTTGAATAACGACAGTTCGGTGGGTAAATAGGACATACATAGAAGCTCAAAATCCCATTGACACCTCTTTACTATGAAAATCTCATATTTTGAAACTGCCGCTGAAAACGGGTGAATCTCAACAAACCTAGTTGCTTGCGTAAGCATCTCAAAAACCGGAACCTTTGTCACAGCCATGGGTGTATTAAGAGAACGGTCACGCCCCAACATTTACATAGGCTACACAACTGACCTGAGATCAGTTAGTCTTCTGAATCTAGGTCGTGCAGATCTCAGAAAATGTATACATTGTTCATATGCTATTTTACCATTAAATTCACTTCTGAGAATTTTTTATGTGAGAAATCAACTACTTAGAGGTCAAATATGGGCCGTTTTACGAAAATTGATGTCTAATTGCAAATTTTGTCCAACTGTGTGTCGGACTTCAGAGGCCGATGCTGCCTGTGTTGCTGCCTCGCCGCCCTCGCCTTCCTCCACAGACCCGGCTTGCTGTGAGCTCGATTGAGCCCGAGCACGTGCTGCAGCCCACAGCACCTCATACCCGCGCAAAGTCACCATTTGGGCTATTGGACTACTACCAAACGCCGCTGCTCTGACAGAGCTCCAGGGCCTGCAACTCCCCACTTCCTGCTAGCTAGCTAAATGCCCGGTGTATGTGAGTGAAAGCGCGGTCAGCGAGCTTGTTACGCCATCATTCTCTTACCACAGATTCTTGTTAATCTTATAATGTGTGTAATTATAATGTGTTGAGTTATTTAAACAAACGATTGGGAAAATAAACGCCGCTTGTCCATGAGTCTCATTGATAGAGCCTGCGGCTGGATGTAGCTCTATCAATGAGAGCTAGCTAGCCTCCTCTTAGAATTCCTCTGGAATTCACAAATATTCATTAACTTGAAATTGGACACCGTTGTTAGCTTTATAAAACATATAGTTAGATGTTGTATAAGTGGCGTGACGAAATTCAAACTGTAAATATAATCGAATTACGACCAAAAATGAAGCTAACTAGCAGCAATCTGTACACATAGGATTGCAGGGACAGTCGCAGCTAACAAAACCCTTACAGCTCAGAAATATTCATTAACTTGAAAACGGACACCATTGTTAGCTATATAAAACATTTAGTTATATGTTGTATAGCTAAGTGGCGTGAAATGTGTGTAACATGTGGTAAGAGATTGCTGGTGTAACAAGCTCGCTGACCGCGCTCTCACACACGGGCCATTTAGCTAGCAGGAAGAGAGGAGATGCGGTGTTTGTTAGCCCAAACGTGACTTTGCACGGGTATGAGGTGCTGTGGGCTGCAGCGGCGTGCGAAAATCGAGCTCACAGCAAGCCGGGGTCTGTGGAGAAAGCAGGCCGGGCGGCGCGGCAGCAACACAGGCAGCTGAAATTCGCGACACAGTTTTACCAAATTTGCAATTAGCCATCCATTTTCGTAAAACGGATAAATAAAGCGGCTTGCTTTATATAGTTGATTTCTCGCATAAAAAAGTCTCAGAAGTGAATTTGGTAAGGAAACATTGCATTGTCTGGAATATGAGATTCTGTCGCGTTTCTAATGTCTGTGTATTGGGGATTCGCTCAACCAATCAGCACACGACCTCTAATGCGTGTGTATGGCGAGTCGCTCAACCAATCAGTGCGCATCTCTACGTGTGTGTACGGGACTAAGGCTCAACCAAGCAGCGGGCAGCTCATCTAAATATTCATGACCCACCATATTTGGAAGAAAAGCTCTTGCTACAAATAGGGCCAAAACACAGGGATGCATAAGGGCCAATAAAATATCAACCAGGCCATTTTCAGCCCAACTAATGTTACACACCCAATTAGGAGACCACATGGAATAGTGTGAAATACCCTATATAATCATTCTATCACCCCTTTAAATAATCACAGTTTAAGCATATCATCCTCTTAGTGTCCTGGTGTTTCACAGCTCACAAAAACTGATGACCTCAGCGTGTGATTTTTGTTGTAAATAAAAGTATCAGCAATTAAATATGTATACAGTTGTATACAGTAATATTCAAATAAAATAAAAAGATTTTAAAAATATTCCCCCAGTAAGTCCATATGCTTTCATCCTAAAAGTTAGTTTTGCCATCTCCAATGCATTCCCTATCTAGTATGAGACTTCGAGTGGCCAGATCTCACTCATTTACACACCCAGTATGACCCGCATCTCTGTATCATTATTTTTGGCTCCTTCGTTCCACGTTAGTATGAAACTGTTGGTTAGTATACAGTATATGGCAGCAAAATAACACTGTCAGAAAATTGGCTGCATCTGCTAATTCTTGAGAATGTGTACCTCAAATAATTAGTGTTTAAATGTTTTGTATTTTCCCCTGCGGTCAGTCAACTCTACAGTGTGTAAGAAGCAGACAGGAGATGCAGAGCTAAAGGGAGACACTGAGAAATATATTTTATATCTATGAGACGTTCTTTTGGACAGATGAGATTTAATCTGGTTAAGAGGACCTGAGAACAACAACTTCAAGCCCTTAGATGGTTTATTAAATCATGATCAACACACACAAATACAAAAAAAGTGCTCATAATCAATAATAATCAATTTTAGTCAAGAATACAAAAAAAAAATTCATTTACATATAAAACATTTCACATAGTTAAAGGTTCTGGATGAAAAGTTCGCACTTTCATATATTCTATGAAAAACATGCATTTTTTTTCAAGTTCCTTCAATGCATGGGTGATTTATTTTCCCAGAAGCAGATTAAGGCATATATTATGAATGTCAGAATGCATTATCAAACCCATCATGTCATCATGCAACATATTCTCATATACAGGTCAGGTTTGATATCGTACAAAAAATGATGTACAACAATGTGTATGTTATCCTAAGAAATGATGTCGACTGCCAGCCGGTGACATGACAGTTGAGTTTATCGGGCTTTAGATTTAATTTTAGCCGACAAAAGGTGACTTTGAGCCGGGTTCAGAGCACCGTGAGTGGACGGTCGTTTAAGAGGACTTTACAATTAAATTCAGCCGACAAAAAGTCACTGTCCTGCGGCGATGATAGTTAAGGCACCAAAACGACTAGTTAAGATTAGAAAAAAGATTGTGGTTTGGGTTAAAACACCGGTCCCTTTAAGTACTACTTGTGTAGTAGTGTTGTGTGTGTGGATATTGGACTGGAAGCTGTGGAATGAATTACTGTTGTATTGGTGTCATGTAATCCCATGTGGGACGGGCCACAATATGGTGGCATGACACGTAACTAAAAAATATCAAAAAATCAAATCACTCCACTCCCCGGCTCAAAAGCCCTGTGTTTTAGGACCTGAGCGCTCTTATACAGCAGCAGCCATTGTGGGGCTGACAGTTATAAATACATGGAATACATAACAATTACAGTGTTTTAGTTTTCATGGCTATGTATGTATAGGTCATGAGAGCATCCTGTACTGTGATAGTAAGCTGATTTAAATAAAGTTTCTCATCACAGTCTCTATGCTATTCAGTCATAGTAACAGAAGGCTACTGGATGACAACAGTGCCATCATGAGGTCAGCTGCTATCACTTGCATCCAGCAAAAGCTCCCATCAAAGCCTTGGCCCACCTTCAACCTTAGCAGAGTTTAATCAGCCAAACACATGTGTGGGGGTTCAGAGGCTTTAACTCTGATGTAGCTTTTAAGGCCCAGTTCACACATACATGGTGATTTTGAAAAACTGAGACATTTCCCTTCATTTGTGCCCTTTGTTTACACAGAGAATTTGCCTCTGAAAACAAGTCTTTCTACAAACTCCGGCCAGACGGAGGTTTAGGCAGCCGAGGAAGTGAGATAGAGAAGAGAGGGGAAGTGATTGGTTGCTGTTGTTGCTATTTTCGGGATTCTGATTGGCTGACGTGGGCTTGAGCTTCTCGTTACACTGCCACCTACAGGTCTGCCATGCTATTGACGGCCTTGACGACACATATACACACGGGTCCATGTAAACAAACACTTTTCTGAAAACTGACAGCTGTGCACCATGTTATTTAAAAAAAACGAAGGGATTGAAATGTCTGTTTATGGAAATAGCCGGCCACGTGTAAACATAGCCTAAGAGAGAAATGCTGACACCAGAACAATAGTTTACCAGGGAGCTGTGTGCCTAATTGAAAGAAATGACGTAATTAGAGCAGTGGTTCCCAACCCATTTCCAACAATGCCATTTAGGTTTCGTCACAAAAATGAGTCATATGCTCTGTGTTGTAGCCAATTTAGATGTGTGCTGCGTGCATGCTATGTGTATAGTGTGTGTGTGTGTGTGTGTGTGTGTGTGTGTGTGTGTGTGTGTGTGTGTGTGTGTGTTTGTGTGTGTGTGTGTGTGTTTGTGTGTGTGTGTGTTAATCAGAGGTTAGAAAGGGAATCACAGGTGAGGGGGAAGGAGGAATTTAGTCTTTTTGTAGGTGTTTTTTAAATGCATTTATAAAATAAAGGATTAACCTTTAAGCTCCAGTGGCATATTTTATGGTCAGATTGCCACTACACTCCGACATAGACCAACTGCATACAGTATATAAGTGTTTGATTGTATTGTTGCAATAGAATATACTGTTTCTTTGGTAGTAGTTATACTCAAGTACTAGTGTCACTGGTACTTTGCATGTCAGAAGTGTTTCTTCGCCTTTTCCGTCCTCCCCGGGATTGTTTTCCAGTCGTACCTATACGACATGAAACAGATTATTAGTCAGTGCCTTCCAAAATTAGCTCATGAGCATTTTCGTTCCGACCACTCTGGTAAACGTATGGTTAAGTTTAGATGAATAAAAACAACTTGGTTAAAGCTCTGTGACATGAATAAATGGCAGCCTTTAACACAATCTCCTGCATCACATACACACAAAATTCATCTTTCTGAGGCAGCAAAGAATTTCAAAAAGAGGGGCTAAAAAGGCTACTTTCAGACTACAGGTAAAAGTGAACCAAATCAGATTTTTTGGGGGGTCAAGTGACCAGGTCAGACTTCTTCAGAAGTAGTGTGAAAACTCAAATCTTGCCCAAATCAGATTTAGGGCGTTTTCCTCTTGTTTGCTTTGGTCCGAATCAGTTGGCGAGTTAGTAAACTTGGAGCGATTTGCCATTGTTCGGTTTGGTTTCACAGCTGGAAAAAATCCTAGCGTACCAAAATGCGCCATTACAAATCATGTAAGAATGTCCACTCCTCTTATTGCTCGGATATTTCTGGGGGCGCGAGCATAAAGTAAATACAGGAAGAAGGTCCTGTGTTTTGGACTAGTCCATATTTCTTGCAGCTCCATGGTCAAACCAGCTCATTTCATTAAAATGATCAACATTGTTTAGGGAGAGGCGTTGCTACGTCTGCTCTGGTCACTGAGAATTTGCTCTGCCGGCTGTCTCCAATTTAAGCAGCAGCTGGTTTGACCAGTCGGTGTGAAAACGCCCTTAGACCACTTCCATATGTGGTCATGAATCAGACCCAGGTCTGACTTGTTTCAATGCGGCCGCAGTTTGAACAACCGTGGCGGATTTGATGCGACTTATACGTCAATCTACGTCGACATTTGTCACAATCATGCGCCGGCAGTTGTTAGTCCTAGACACAGACAGTAACATTAAAAACTTGACTAGACCTACAAAATGGAGAACAGTGATGGAGCAAGTCAATAGAGGGAGAGTGAGGTGTAAGACTTTTGTAAGACCTTTGGTTCTCTTTCTCTTCATTCTTCTCCTCCTCAGCACCTGCTCATTAATGTTACGGCTGCCATTACACAAACATTTTTAAATAAAAGCGAAAAATGCTTACTTCTTCCATAACCTCCCTAACTTTAGTGCAACAGCATGCTGCGTCTGATGTCATTGTTATTGGTCTTTTGCGCATTCAAGTTCGAAACAGTTCATACTGGAGTCTGATATAGGCCACATTTTAAAAGGTCATGTGAACAGCCTAACAAAAAATTGCATCTGAGCAAAAAAATCCAAATTAAGCATTAAGATTTGCGGTGTGAACGTAGCCATGTGAACAGAGTGATCAATTCATTCAGTCATTGACACGCTGTTAGAGACTCTGATTGGTTGTTGTTTTATGCCATTAGTAAGGAGGAGGAAGAGGAACGTGATTTTTATTTACAGATTATCTGATTCCTGTAGTGCTGTCAGGATATAGTGGCAGTTTGAGCAAATGTATTTGTCTTATGGAAGTCATAACTGTAGCTTTAATTATCACAGTTACTTCAGTTTCTTCAAGGTCTTTTCTTTTGAAATGTGTTATAATTGCAAATAAAATTTTTTGAGGAACTGTATGAATGAGGAAGGAATGGCACAGGAGTTGTATCTGCATGTTCATTATAGTGTACAGGACTTATTTCTTACCGTTGTCTGTTTTTGGCTCTGGCTCTGTGGAAGAAGTGAGAAAAACACAGCATGCTTTAATGTTTGCTTACGATAAAAGAAATGAACGAAAACTGATCTTCAATAAGAACGTGTGCATTCATAACAAAAACTATTCATTTCAATACGGGTCTGTTTTCAACCCACTTATTAAGTGTTAAAAAGATAGGTTCACAACGGTTGTCTGAGAACAATAGTGAAAGAAAACCTGTTACACTGTACATATGGCCTCTGAACTGTTGTTTTGAGACAGGCTTAGACATTGTGAACCTATTCTTTTAAATGGGGAAAATGAAGAATGAGAAATTTGAGACTTACTGTTGTTTCCATGTGTCTTCCATATGAAATAGCCAATGACGGCAGCAACAACAAATACAACAAATAAAGCTCCTCCTATGCCAATAATTGCTACCAGGTTTTCTGAAAGAATAGAGGAAAGATGTCAAGATTTGTTTTTCACTTTGGCTCCAACATAACATCCATCCATTCATTTTTCACACCAACTTCGCCTGCTCAGGGTCACAACTCAATGCACAGCGGTATTACCGTTTACAATATTCTCCTAAAATATCAGAACAATCAGCTCTCTGAGAATAAATTGCAGGTCCCTAAATTGTCCTGCTGATGCTGTTAAAAGAAATAATGTTCCTTAATTGATCCAAAATCAGGACTTCAATATAGGTCGACTAGTCGTGTCTTTGCATTGACTTGTATGGAATTGTGCCGCATAATTCGCAAGAATTTACATCCTGGTACAAAACACACAGGCATCGTGTGTAGTCTTTCCTTTACTTCAGTATTATACTTTAACTATTTTATGGCAAACTGAGACTTCATTGACTTGGAAAGGTACCGTTTAAATTGGCAAACATCATACTGTATGTGTAATGCATGGTTCAATTCAAACGGGGTAAAAAAGTTATTTGTCTCTCTCCGTACATATTTCTTTCTAAAAAAGAGGTCTCATAGCGGTTTATCAGAAAAGGAGGGGCTTTGCCTTTATATTATTGGGCAGAGATCTTCAAAAGTGGGTCCGGGACCCCTAGGGGGTCCTCAGATTCTCTGCAAGGGGGCCTCCAAATTAGTGTTAATTTTTTGAAGTTCTTAAAGCTCTTAAAATGTCTTAACATGAATCCAACATATTATTAGCAAATATAAATTCCCACTGATGATAGGCTGACTGGCCTACAGGTAAGGTAATCATTAAAGCCATCCACGGATACAGATAATCCTTAAGGATTCACTGTGCCACAGGTATGTTTAACATTAGAAGATTATTTATAAAATCATGCCAACAACTATTATTTTAATAGCTTAATATGCTATGCACTACATGTGTAAAGGCTTTAGGCTGCCCTACATGTTATTATAGGCCCAGTTTAATATGCAACTTCCTTTTATACAATATATGTAGTAGGGGGTCCCTGCTCCGTCTCTCTTTCGGTTAAGGGGTCCTTAGCTTAAAAAATGTTGAAGACCCCTGTTATAGAGTACAGTAAACACCTTACCGAGACTTATGTTTGGATCTGGCTTTTGCTCTGCCTCTGTGTCTGTGGAAAAGAACAAATTGTAATGTTGTGTAAATTATGTTTAAGAGCTAACATGTTACAATTGTATAACCTAAGGGTTTCACTTATGTCATTTTAATATGTATTAGGTTAGATGTAGCCTACTCACCAACAATGAGGGTAACTTTGTATATTCTGACTTCAATAAAGCCGGATTTGTTTTTAAAACGAACACGGCAGGTGTAATTTCCAGCATCCGCTTCAGTTACGTTGGTCAGTTTTAGTGAGAGGTTTCCTTTGACCATTTTATCCTGGAAGAGAGATGTCCTTTTTCTGAAGTTCTTGTCCTGATCATCCAGACTGTCAGCCTTACTTCGATATAAGTGAACTTGTTTCCCATCATGTTTCCACTCCACCATCTGAGGTGTCACATTGAATGGGGGCTTCAGGTGGCATGGCAGAATGGCGTCATGTCCGGCTACGACTTTCACTGTTTCATTTGAGCCAATCACGGTAGACTGTCCTGGGGAGAAACAAACATTGCATTTAGACTTTCTTTTTCCATCATTTATCTTATTTTGAAAAGTATTTTATTAATACACAGTACCCAAGTTACCATCTAAATGTACTGCAAATTTGATCCAGGAAATCAGGAAAAGAAAATATAAAGAATTTCTATCCATTAATGTTATGCAGGGACTTGGGCGCATCAAAATCAAGGAACTAAATACCGCATTCGAAAATGACAGCCATAAACACATTGCCCCTGAAAACATTCGTCCGTCATAAAAATAAAAAATCAAACAGGGTTAAATTGGTGTTTGTTCATGTTGTCTTCTTTTTAATATGTGGCTCCAGTATCGACATCCTGAAGTAAAATCTGAATCTTTTAGGATAATCCTGCAGCTCCTTGATAACGAGGTGAAACTCTCCTCGCTCTCTGCCCAATCTCAGGATTGGATGGAGCAAATATATCCCATTTCTTCTTCTCTTTTTAAGAAGAGAGGACAAGAAAATCATCGACACTGCTTCAAGACTCCATTCTGTATTGTTTTATGAAATGTTTTGTAACAGATTAATTAATATGCATTGGACTCAGTGTGCAAGTTTCAGTGACCATTTTTTACATGACAGATAGGAAATACGAAAATGTCCTTGAGCGCATAAGCCAAAGAAAGTTTTCTTGCTTTCCCTGTGTGCGGCCGACTGTACTCCCCTATTACTGTTTGTCCCACTGGCCCCCACCCAAGCATTCCTGCTCATCCCAAACCTTTACATTGGATTACATAATGCACATACAATTAAAAAAAATCTATTTTCTAGGCTCTGGGAGTTGAATTGCTGTAATTTGGAACACTGCCTTATGTTGGAATAGTTGTATGAGTTTGTTTAAACAGTTTACGAAGTGGTTGTGGATTTCATTTCTGCCTTTTTTTTGGACCACTTGATACTCTTGTCTGTGATGGGGGTATTAATACCACATCGTCTCAAACTGTCGCGGACTGTGTGCTCGTGACGTTGAAATACCTGCTCCCCAACAGCGCAAGTCTGTTCATTTACAGTCTATTTTAGTCTGCTTATTTAAAGAAATGTCAGGCCGAAACAAGGTATAAAGGTATAAATGTCTTATAAATAAAAACAACCCTGCTAGTTTTTATCAGGTTATTATCCTAGCTAATGTACCCTTATATTTATTTCAATATAAGAAATGAAAATAAAAAGAGAGTGAAATAAATGTCGTAATTAAGAAATAAAAGTCCCCCCATTTTTTTTTTTTATAAAACCTTATTCATATATTTACGTCTTGTTTATTTATTACAGCATGTATTTCATAGTCATGGGCTATTTAATATTATATTATGTTTATATATGTATTTATTTATGCATTTATTTATTTAATATTGAACAAAATGGCATTACGTAGGAGTAGTTCAAACCCTATTTTTGAACTGATGCAACTGTAACAATAGCCCCGAGTGGAAAGATTTCCTCAAACTCGTTTTTTTTTTTGGCTGATGTTTAAATTCTAAATCCGCCTGACTAAGTTATAACATATTGACCAGCTGTCCAGTCTTCAAAGGAAACTGTCTTGTAGATGAAATATGTTTCAAAGGGTCTAGCAATGTGAAGCACATGTAGCTATTAGGTAACTTTGCAGATAAAGCCGAGTCAAGATTTTTTTAATTTTTTTTTTTTTTAAGAATGAATGAAGTTTACTTACCGGCAACGCTGTACACAGCGAGAATAAACAGCCAAACCCGAAGCAAGTCCATCGCGGTCGCTGGATAAAGAGACCGGGATGCCTATTCGTCAGGGGGTTATTCAGACGCTGGACGGGGATTTTGCAAATAACTTACTTTCACTTTTGTTAAGGGATTAGGAAATCTCACACGCAAACAAGTTACGTTACAGGACTGTCTTTATTTAGTTGTAGGCTATTATTATTGTATTATCTGATGCAATTTGATACAGACTATTGACTCAAAAGTAACTGTGAAGACTTTCACTGTAGCTGCCTCCCTTTCATCTGAGAGTGTGAATCCTTTTTTCACACTTGCCAAAAAGTGATTGAAGCTACACTTTGTGTATGAAAGGTTGTTTCTGCTTCAAAATACATATATATATATATATATACAATTTTATTATTAAAACAATGATGGCCCAGGTTGACCAAAAGCCTAACCCGTGACAGACCTGTGAACCAATCACGAGAGATTTTTCTTGTTTAAAAGTAGTGGTTTCAGCCAATAGCGAGTG
This sequence comes from Perca fluviatilis, assembly GCF_010015445.1. Lineage (NCBI taxonomy): Eukaryota > Metazoa > Chordata > Actinopteri > Perciformes > Percidae > Perca > Perca fluviatilis. The sequence goes on along the minus strand of NC_053125.1, from coordinate 29,386,420 downwards.
AGGAAATTCCAGCCAGGCCAGACGTTCTCTGGCCAGGCGCAGATCCTTTAACACCTCCGCGGGGGCTCTCCACATACGTCATGGTTCGTTTCCGACAATATGTGGCACAGACGAACGTGACGTTCACAGCCTGTGAATTGTCGATAACTGCCGAAAATTAGGGGGATTTCCGGGCGTTTACAGACGTTTACGAGGACGGACATCCCACTTTTCATGCAGTGATTGTGAGATAGGGCATTTGTACGGAAGATGGGCCACGTGAAATTTTTTTGTTCTGACTTAAATCTCAGTATCGATCAAACCATTGTTCCGTCTTCCTTGATGCATTGTGAGGGCATCCCTTTAGAACTGTTGGCCCTCTCTATTTCGTCCTACCTTCGCGTTCACGTCCCGCTGATTACCCGGGCCGGGTTTCAATGATTTAGTAATGCTTATACGGTGGTTACCACTGATAACACCGTCCTGACCCACGACGACGGGAAGCCAGCTTCATGGAAGTGCAAAGCTGAAATCCAGGTCCCCTAGGAGGGTGAGCTAACCCCCAATAAGAATGATTCAGACATCCTGCGTCTGCCGTCTGACGCTCCTGCAAAAGCGCAGGTCCATTCCATTCATTTTTAACGAGGGTAGTGCGTTAAGGCTGCGGTAGTCCATATCCACGACCTTCCACTTCCGGGATTGCTCCGTTGCCACCGGAAATCCCTCCGGATGTCTTCTTTTTGCTGTTTTCGGTCTGAATGCCCTGTAACCCCGTTACATTAGGTCTGTCAGCACTGTAGCTGTTGTTGGCGATGTTAGCCGCCACAATTTTGGCTCAGCCACATCCATGTTTGCATGTTACGTCAGAGGTGAGACAAGAGGTGCAGGCAATCCGGGCCCAGACTCCACACAGGACTGGTGCGTGCATTTCTGCTGCCGCACTAATCAAAAAAAAATGTGCTGCCCCTCTATTTGCAACGTAGGCTAATATACACCGACAATAACGCGGTGACCTATAAAAGCAAAAAACAGCAACAACACACATCACGCAAATAGAGTGGTACAAGCCACAAAGTGTCAACAACTGTTAAAGTAGGACATGTATACGTAAATGCCACAACAGCACTAACAGATTTGCAGTGTAATAAGTCAAATAGGTTCCAGACCCCTTTACAGCAGAGTCATGACAGCACAGCTATTTTCTAAATAATTACATTTCTTACATATCTTTATATAAACAAAACCTTGTGCATAAAACACACACACACACACACTTAGGCCTACACACAGGTGCGCAGCAAGGCGCATATCATCAGAGGTTCAGAACTTAAAAACTTATCTGACGCTGATTGGTGATTTTGATTGACAGACACACATTCCTCACCACTGGATTACAAGAGGCAAAAAATGAGGGCCAAACTAAACAGTTGATTTTTTTTTTTCTAAGCCCACAGTTTTCTGCCTTGCCAAAGTGCCGCTCCAGGCCGTTGCCTAGTCTGCCTATACGCACATGCCGGCGCTGCCTCTGCTCACAGAAAACTGAACATAATGCATCTTGAAAGTAAACTTTGTTGCACCGGACTGCATTAGATTGTACAGGTGTACCTAATAAAGTGGACACTGAGTGTTTGTTGATCATTGAAAACAGTGACAATTTCAAAAGGGCTTATTAATATAAAACAACTCAAACCTGTTATTCTTCCCAGATCCCTCCCTGCAATATTCAGCAATGTTCATTATATATTTTGAATACTAAACACAAAAGTAGTATGGTTGTTTCATTAATGTATTTCCATTTTCTTGTCACAGTTTGTCCGCACTGTTGTTTTGGTAATTTCCCTTCAGCAAAAGATCTGAATACTTCCTCTAACACCGAGTACTACAAGCATCAAGTGAAACAGTCACTTTCCGTAAGTAATTCTGTATTTATTTCTGTTGGACGGCTGCAAAACCCACCAACAAAATGTCCCTGCTGGTGATCAGTAAAGGTGTGTTTTATCTTAATTTCACTGAGTACATGCTGACATCTGGGTCCATTACTTTAAGCTTAGAGCTCAGGCATGTTTGCAAAATGTGTGAATTTCAAAGTTTCAGGTGACTGTTTTGTTTGATGGGTTGTCTCTCAGCGATGGTCGTCATGGTTTCCTGTGATGGTGAGGATGTGGTCGACTTCTATGGAAAACCTGAAACAGGAAGACTCACAACACAAACAAAGGATGGAGATCGCATCACTCTGCCTAATGCTCTGTAAGTTATTTAACTTTTTCAAAATAATTTATGTTTCTCTGCTCATCTTCCATTTGACTTGTCCTTTTCTTAAAATCCGAGCCTGCTCATAAGTAAACCCAGAACAATGTAGGCTTTTTGTGTTGTTGTAGTTGATGAAACAAAGCCCCAAAGCGTTTCCTGTTCACCCACGTATTGTTAGCAGGTGTGCACAACCTTCAACTATCTGAATATGCTACATGTGTACTGCTAAAAAAGCTTGGGACTCATTTTAGAGATAGCGAGGGAAGCTGTGATGTGTTATCTGAAATAAGTCTTTAAAAAAATGATTATTTTTCTCAGATGCAATCATTTTAAAGCTGCATTGGTCAATTATTGGCTACTGGAGGGCAGAACAACATTAAAACAAGCTGGGAGACAGAGTAATGTTATGATAACAATCCCTGCAAAGCATTCTCATGAACGGGTTTGTATTGATATTTTACGAGAAACGCATGCAACAATTTCTATAATACCCAACGAAATTAAGGCGACCATGATACACATGATAGTTAAGTTTAGCGGTCTTTACAGGTAAATTTAGCCGATAAAAGGTGACTGTAAGCCGGGAACAGAGCACCGTGAGGTGACGGTCGGGGCAGCGGCTGTTACAGTTGAGTTTTACCGACTAAAAGATGACCGTCTACGGTGACAACAATTAAGTTTAGACACCCAAACGTCGAGTTAAGATTAGAAATAAAAGATTGTGGCTTTGGATTGAAACACTGGTCCTCTTTAGCAGTACTCCCGGGACACAAACACCTGTTTCCTGGGTGAAAGTCTTGTGTTTGCTCCTTTACTTCTTCCGGGACATAAACTCTAAACACTGACCAATCAGAGCAGACTGGAGGCGCCTGGGTAGCTCACCTGGTAGAGTGTGCGCCCCCATGTACTGAGGCTCAGTCCGACCTGCGGCCCTTTGCTGCATGTCATTCCCCCTCTCTCTCCCCTTCCCTGTCCTAAACTGTCCTGTCAATAAAGGCTTAAAAAATGCCCAAAAAAATCTGAGCCTACTTGGCTTTTTTCGGGGTGGGGGTCTTAAAAAGACGGGCGATAAAACGGAGCGTTTCAGACAGACGATGAACACAGGAATATTCAGACAGACATTATGAGAAAAATAAAGTGTTATTTGAACAATAAAGCATGTAAACATGTTCTAATAGAAACCCAAAATACAAGTATAAACATGAAAAGGAGCATCATATGGGACCTTTAATACTTTTGATCAGACATGTACACAAACAATAGTTTAAACCGCTCATAACCATTTCTTGTGTCGCCCCACCAGCCGCCTCGCTGATCGTCACTCCCGACAGATCTCAGTTCTTCCAGTATGAAGAAATCTCTCTGACGTGCGCTGCCAAATCCAGCGGCTGGACGGTGAAAAGAAACACCTCCGCTAGGACTTCTCAGCCATGTATGTTTGGCTGGGGGATCCCAGACGAGTCGTCCTGCACCGTTGAGTCCGCCTTCCCATCCGACACCGGAGTGTACTGGTGTGAGTCTCTGCAGGGAGAGTGCAGCAACACCGTCAGCATCAGTGTGGCAGGTCATATATCAAATATGCATGTTTTTTTATTAAATTAACCCTCCCCATGTTTTTTTATTAAATTAACTCTCCCGTCAAACATGCAACTTGTTGTCCTTCAGGGTCAAAATTTATAACTAACACTTTTGTGAAGTTTTCAGCACTTTTTGTCAACATTTTTGTTGTTTTTTCCAAAGTTTCGGCACTTTTTCCCGACGGTTGTTTATTTTTTCTACATTTTTTATGCAATTTTTCAACATTTGTTACTTTTTTTCAAAGTTTTCGAAACTTTTTTCAAAGTTTTCGAAACTTTTTTCAATGTTTTTTATACATTTTTTAGCATTTATGCATTTTTCAACACTGCCGTTTGTTGAAAACGAGTCAAGTCTGACCCGGGGAAAACATGAGGGTTAAAAACGCTTTGCAAACTTGAACTTGAAGTCATGAACAAAATGCAGCAGGTATAGGAAAGTATTCTTCTGCATTTCAGAAGGTGTTGTGATCCTGGAGAGTCCCGCACTTCCTGTGAAGGAGGGAGACAAAGTGACGCTCCGCTGCTCCTACAGAGAGAAAGACGAAGAGGAATCTACATCCGACTTCTCCGCTGCGTTCTTCAAAAACGACGTGTTCATCGGCTCGAAGGGGGGGGAAAAGGGGGGGCCGCCCGCGGCCCAAAAATAGGAAGGCTTCTACAAGTGTCAACACCCAACCAAGGGAGAGTCCCTGCAGAGCTGGCTGGCAGTGAGAGGTGAGAAACCGTGAATCATCTCGGTGGAAGATTAAAACCCCAAAACCCAGGGCTGTAGCCACCAATGAACAGTGGTGGAAGAAGTCTTCACATCCTTTACTTCAGTAAAAGTACTAATACCACACTAAAATACTCTGTTAAAAGTAAAAGCCCTCCATTGAAAATGTTACTTCAGTAAAGTAAGTATCACCAGGAAAATATAGTTAAAGTATTAAAAGTAAAGAATAATATTCCCATTTTAGAAAGTGTAAACGATCCAAACAGTTGTGTGTTTAATGGTCTGATCATCTCAGCTGGACTTGTAGGCCGTTATATTGTTGGCTAGTTTAATTTTTAATAAAACATCAGATTTTATAAACTACATGTATTTTGTGTGCAGGAATCTTAATGTGTAAATTAACTAGTAACTAAAGCTGTCAGATGAATGTAGTGGAGTAAAAAGTACAATATTTCTCTCTGAAATGTAGCGGAGTTGAAGTAGAAAGTGGCTCGGAGTAGCTCAAATTTGTACTTAAGTACAGTACTTGCGTAAATTTACTTAGTTACATTCCACCACTGCCAATGACGACACTGATATCATGTCCACAGTGTTTCTTTATGGAAATGTGTTCCCTGTAAACTGCATATGATGATACCGATTTGTAAAAAGTCTGGATTCATACTTTATCAGGTCTGTCGAGACGACAAGCAAACCACTTTTAAAATGTTTTCTGGATGGAGTTCGGATCGATCGGGGCTCTGCTAACATTGGAGCTGCTCTATAAACACAAAAACAGACATATCATTTCACATCTTACCAGGTAGTCTTACTTCCCCGCTTACCTTTCCCAAAGAAACCTCCTTTTTTAAACACTGGTTGGCTTTTGCTAAACATCTACACATGAATTTCTCACTCAAGTTCAAATATTTCAACTCACGCAAACGAATGAGGTGAATTCGTGCCACGTGCCGCAACTTTACGTCTATTTGCGTCTTTGCATTGACTTTGTATGGAATCACACCACCAATACAGAATATTTAAACAGTAAAGAGGCGATTCTGTCTGATGTCCAAGAAAAATATCTCAATAAAATGTTTTCAAAATGTGCCTATTTTCATGTCCTGACAAGCTACGGTTCTGGACAAACAAGGTTTTCGCCCGACAGTGACGATATATGTGATTTATTTCCTCCCAGCTAAGCCTGCAGATGCTTTTCCTCCTCCTCCTCCTCCTTCTCCTCCTCCGATAATGATGCCTCTGCCCCGGCTGCTCTGCTCCGTCCTGCTCTTCCTCTTCTACACAGCCATCCTCATACTGTGTATCTACAAGTACCGGAAGTGGGCTCAAGGTAAGAACTCCTCTGAGAAGTATACTATGCTGATGACTTAGTCCTGTCTCAGTATATTGCTGGCCTTCAACTTATGTATGTTTTTCCACTACATGGTACCTGCTCCACTCACTTCGACTCTACTCGCCTTTTTTGGTTTTCCATTATGAAATTATGGTACCTGCCAACAGGTACTTTTTTTAGTATTACCTCCGTTGAGGATCCAAGCGAGCCGAGGCGATACCAAAAGGTGACGTGAAAGCCTGCAGACTACTGATTGGTCGGAGAGAATCGTCACTAATCATTGCGGCGTCACTGCTAGCGACAGAAGGGGGTGTCCTGAACCAACCCGCTATTCATAGGAAATTGTTCTTTTTTCTCTAATACAAAAGGAGACCCAGAACATTGGTTTGAATAATGCATTCAATAGCGCTCAAAACAAGTGAGCCTCAAGTGGCAATCCCAATACGCACCGCGTCTGAGGCGAGTTGAGCCAAGCTGATACTGTTATTTATATTTCTGGAAACTTTCACTCCATTACATATCCTAAATAGAATTTTTTGGAACTGGCGACCTCCTGGTCCCAAGCTCGCTTCCTTAACCCTTGTGTTGACTTCGGGTCACATTGACCCATTTTCCATTTATGTTTTATAGCAGAAAATATGGGACTTAGAAGTAAGCACTGAAAATGTGTAGAAGAAAAATTGTACAATTTAAAATGTTGGGTTAACCCCCAGGCCACCACTGAGCCCACTGAAGAATGTATACTTTTACTCCACTACATTTCAAGCATCTTTGTTACTTGTTTCTTGCAAGAAATGTTTTCATACGGTGGAGTAAAAGATTCTTTTCTCACAACAAAATGAAAAATCTGTTTCTGTTTGTCTCTTTGTAGATTTCTAAGATACTTGTGCTTTTACTCAAGTATTGCTTTTTAAGTACTTTATACAAGACTGATGACATCAAAGCACTAAATGTGGTAAAGAAAGTGAGATATTTGGGTCACATCATCAGAAATGATTCATGTGGTGATGATGATGATGATGATGATGATGATGATGATGATGATGATGATAATGACGATGATGTACGCACCAGTGTTGCAAACGCTAACCGTATGCACAAACTTTCCCTGCTGTGGTTTCTCCTGCAGCTCGAGCCGACAGAAAGAGGAGAGTTTCTAATACGCCTCACTTAGGGAATAACAACTTCTATTTCCTGCTTCGGTAACAGAAGAAAAAAAGACAAAGTGCAATTTGTCCCTGACATTATACAGCCTGTTTATAAACTGACCAATATCTCTGGAGATACAACTATAGGCTTTATTTCTTATTATCCATCCTATGTTTATCATTGAGTATTATCAAATTTTTTATAAGCTAATAATGTGATGCTTCCATGAAAATGAACACGTTTCACATCAAACTGTTGATAACCTTGACGTTCTGAATGTTATTAGTTTGTTTAAATTATCTTTCAATAAAGATCGTCTATGGCTGATGTTTTTACGGTGTGGGATATAGATACACACGCTTTGCTGACCAAATGACTTATGTTCCTATAATACACTGCCTAATCATTACAGCAAGCTGCCTAGACTTAACGAGCTAAAAGTATGCTGCACGAGAACAGAACCAAGGCTGCACACAGGTGGCCTGCATCGTGCAAAGGAGGACATGTTCCTCTGTGGAATGCAGTAAGCAAGGACGGAGGACACCAAGACCTGGCTCAGTCACAATCCATCAAAAGCAACAGCCCACTTTGTAGAGACAGATGTTCGTGTGTGATATGTAACTGCCCTTGTTAAACTTCAATAAAAGACAGGCAAAAGAGGAAGAGAGTCAGAGCTCACTGGTGAGAGACAGACTGCGGAGTCTGCCTACGGAGTGATGCTCTCCTCCTATAGGAGCCTATTGTGTGAACTTTAACTTGTGTTTGTGAAGTTATTACTATCTATTGCAGTGAAGAAGTCCTCACCTGGGAGTGCACCTTGGAAGCACGACAATTGGGGGCTCGTCCGGGATGAGAGGAAAAGAGAATTCTTCAAATTGATTGACAAAGGTTCGGTCCAAGGGTGAAAAGTCGCGTTGAACATCTGGCGCCATAAATAAGGTAAGCAGACCATTATTCTGCATTGACTATTCTAAATCAAGGGTGTTCAACGTCTTAGTAACCCACAGACCGCTAAAATTAATTAATTAAATACATAGTGACAACTTCCATTTCTATAAAGGTACAGGAAATATGGTCTGTGAAGTTATTGCTATCTATTTCAGAGAAGAAGTCCTCACCTGGGAGTGCACCTTGCGCGCCAACAACCCGGACAATAGGACAGAGAAGCTGGCGTACAATCAAACCAAAGTTGCAAAAATCTGGGTTGGGTTTATCCCAACTTGGGTTGAAGGCCACAACATAACCCATCAAATATGGACCCGTTATGTTGGAACAACCTTAGGTTGACCCAGTATGTTTCTCATGATTGTGGGTTTTCTGTTGTAGTTTCTTTTCCTGTTTTATTTTGTAGTCTCTCTGCTCTCCCATGTGTTGTCTTGTTTTACTTCCTGTCTTCTGCTGTCCCACCTGTGTGATTACCTGTCCCCGCCCCTATGTGTTGCACCTGTGTCTCATTGTCTCCCCCGTCTTGTGTATTTAAGTTCAGTCTTTCCTTTACTCCTGGGCGAGATCGTCTGTTTTCCGTGTGTGCATCCTTCGAGCGTTTTTTCCCTGTTTCCTGTGTTCTGAGTTTCTGATTCCCGTGGATTTTTGACTACTGCCTGTTTTTCGGGTTTCCCTTTGCCTGTCGTTTTCTGGACACTGTTGCCTGTAAGTTTTATTAGTGCTTTCATAAAACCATTGAACTTTACTCACCTGAGTCGTGCAATTGTGGGGCCATCTCCTGGTGTGCTTGTCAATGTTGGGGTGTACCATCAACCCAAGTTGGGTTAAATTCAATGCAGATTTTTTTGATGTGTAAACCAGGGAATTTTTTTATGAACACACTTTATTTAGCTACAATATAAAACAAACAAATACAGACGTTAATAATTGACAAGGCAACTTATCATCTCAATACATTTTTATAAACATTGACAGCTCAACATACACAGCTTTGAACATTCATGTAATTTAATTTTACTTTTGTATGTATAGTCAAATAAAAGTACCTTAAAGCATGGTTTAGATTTTTGGAGGACTTATGAATATATTTACCTAATAATAACACAAGGTTAATATTTAAAAAATTTTGTAGTTCCTCTTTGTAATCAAAACCAGTGACGACACTCTTACAGTCGTCTTTAACATGGATCTTCGTTTTGCATAGTATAAATTCTTCCAAGTTTGACCAAAGCCTTGTGGAATAATAGCAGCAATCAAACAAAAGATGTAGCAATGTTTCAGTGTCATTATTGCAAAAAGCTACATTTAGCATCAATCTCTGTGAATTTTGATAAGTGAAAGTTGGCTGGAGACAGTGGCCCTCATAAGTTTATGAACCCATGCTAAAGTAGACAAAAAGAGGAAAAAAAAAATCATCTTTGGGAAATTGATCTTAATGCCTTAATTAAAAACATTTCCACCAACCTTTAAGGACACCAATTTTCTTTCTGAATGAATAATGTATCGTAAATAAATGTTCTTCCTTAAAATACAGGGGGCATAAGTATAGACACCCCTGTTAAATTCCCATAGAGGCAGGCAGATTTTCATTTTTAAAGGCCAGTTATTTCACGGATCCAGGATACTATGCATGGTTTTATTTCAGTTAGCCTAATAGCGGGTTTGATTTGCATTGAGAGATGATTTTATGCCAATCTCTAGGTATGGTGCAGGGTATGTGATGATGTGGTGGGGCTATTTTAATTCCAAAGGCCAAGGGAACTTTATCAGGATGCATAGTATCCTGGATCCATGAAATAACTGGCCTTTAAAAAACAAAGGCACAGCCAGCGCATAGTGTTTTTACGGCAGATCATGTGTAGTTAGCTCAACTCACCAATTATATGGGCAAATTCCTTGTACAGTATCTCACAAAAGTGAGTACACCCCTCACATTTTACTAAATATTTCATTATATATTTTAATTACATTTATATAGCGCTTTATGATAGACACTCAAAGCTTGTGGGGACTACTCTCTACTCTCTAGCACCACCAATGTAGCGCACCCACCTGGGTGATGCTTGCGACAGCCTTACAACGCCAGACACTCACCACACATCAGCTTGCTAGAGAGGGAACGTGTTTTTAGTGGTGGGGAAACCGGAGTATGGCGAGTGGATTGTGTCATCCAAAGGATAACCGGAGAAGGATAAGGCGCAGGCTACCCTCCCGTCGTCGCCAAACCGTGTGGAATTTTGAATTGATTTAATTGGGATTGCAGGACGAGAGACCAGCGGCGACCGCGGCGAGTTGTGGCGAGTGCATGTACAAACATTTGCCGACGGCGACGTGGCGACGGCGTATGTTTAGAATTCCCATCAAATTTAGGCCTACTAAAGACGTCTAAACTAAGTACGTCGCCTTACAAACGTGTGAAGCACACGCCCTCACTATCTAAAGACGTCTGAACTATGTAGCTACGTGGTCAGTGTGACTTTTCCCCTAACAGTGATAACTAACTAGAGTACAGTATATTGTCATTGTTTAGACTCACATTTTGTTAGTGTTCTTTTGCTTACTTTCTGGTTCTTATGTGTTACTCATAATGTGTGGCTAATAATATCATCATGCTTATAAAAAAAGTATTAAACTGCTGAATGAACACTCGGAATGTCTCCATGGCAACAAGAGACATGCTGCCAGCATTAGCTACCTTAGCTAAGCCGTCTGAACAACAATCATTAAATAAAATAGCAATTTGTTATATTTAACCAAATCAACCACAATCATCAACTGTCTTACGCCTTAGGACCTTAACGAAGGTATAGTCACAAGATATATGATCAATATCATAAAAATAACAGCTTATATAGCTGGGGAGCTTGCTAGCCTTAATAGTTGTGCCCACTTGTTACCCAAAATGAACATCAATTCACTCAAAAAATACAAACAAATCAACTATTAAGGTTATTCTACTAATGTTAAAACAAATATGAAGGTTCTTGAGTGACATTTATCCATTACAGAATAAATAAGTCAGTGATTTGGCTGGTCATAGCTCTGCTAGGGTTATTGCCAACTAGATAAAGAACAAAGCAGCCCACACAGTGAGATCGTGGTGCCTTTGACTCAAATCAAAATTATTTTTTTTTAAATTGGGGGTATCTGCAAAGATACTTAAGAAATAAAGAACTTACAGTATATTTCGGATTTTTATCAGAAACTGCTTTATTGGCCAAGTAAGTGTAAACACAAGGGAATCTGAGTCTGGCTAGGTGTTGCTTTCAACACAGAAACAGACATAACGTTACGGCTAAAAAACAAAGATAAACAAGGTAACGTTAAACATGAACGTTTGACTACTATGTAGTATGTATAAGTTGTATATAATAAAGTGTATGTGCATACACATGCGTACATGTAAACAGATCTATCGAGCTTAATAAATAGTAAGGCAATTAGTGCTAATGATCCAGTAGATGGCGCCAATGTTCAATCAATGTTTGAGTTACAATACATTCTTCCAACAGTGCATAAGCTGATGAGGTACTACAATTAAATTTTTCGTAATTATTTTTATACTGTCAGTACTTTTAGAGCAACTTATATAATGGCTAAAGGGCCGGGAACATGTATTGAATTAATTGAAATACATTTAAACCTAACGGCTAACTGCATATTGATTAACTTGAATTCAATCAATACATTTGGGGACGTCTTGAAACTTACTTGAAATAAGCCTGTTTGTGATTCTGAGGATGTTTGGCTACAACTGTTTTATAGTGTATGTTGTGACCAGGGCTTAATTTGAGCCGGACCTCTGACATTGGAACCGAAATCTTTTTTATTGAATCCGGCACCTCCTGTGTCACCATGAAAAATGAAACGCCTAAATGAAAAAAATAAACTACTGTTTGTGTAGTGTTCAATGTTGTTATCTGTCTTGTTAGTCTTTATTCCCCATTGAAGTTCCACAAAAATCTTGCCAAAATGCATTTTCGGCGCGTTTTGAGGTGAATTTTCAGGGTAAGACGGAGGGGAGAGGGACGGAGGGAGGGAGACAGAGGGGGGAGGGACGGAGGGAGGGAGACAGAGGGGAGAGGGACGGAGGGGGGGAGACAGAGGGGGGAGAGGGACGGAGGGAGGGGAGGCACTTCAATAGGGCGGCGCTGCACTTCAGGTGACCCAAGTGCTAGTGCTGGTTGAGATTGCTGTTATAACCTCATTTCACTCAGGGGTGGGGGGATGTCAAGACAACAAAGTTTGCTTAACTTGTTCAAATACGCTGGCCAGTCGGCAGGGCCGTACTGGGACATCAGTAATATAAAGAACATCAGTTATAAATATGACTATGAATAAAACATTTTCTAATTCAATCTGTGCTTCAGTCAAGTTATTATCTAGTATGTGGAACTATTGGCATTTTATCCTATATGTAAATATCTGATTGATTGATATGCCTAATATGATTGCCTACCCAGCCCTGCACACTTCCCCTCTACCTGTCTGTTTCCTGCTCTTCCTCTCTCCTCCTCCTCCTCTCTCCTGCTGCTCCTCCTCGTCCTTTCTCCTACTGCTCCTCCTCCTCCTCTCTCCTGCTATCTACCTCACATCACCAAATCCAAACCTGACTGAAAGTAAACTCTTCGCCTTAAGTTTGAGCCAATCGGATGTCAGGAAAAACGAGGATCAGTCCAAGTTAGGAGGGGCCGCTCGTATCCCCTCAAGACTGAAAGTATTGGTTTGGCCCGGTCTGAAACACACACAGACACAGCGCTCCGCTGCAGCTGAACGGCCGGCTAGGCCGGTCGCGAATGACAAAAAAAAAAAAATAACGTATTGACCACCGGCCGGTTCGGCCTGAAATGGACCGGCCGTTTGGGATTGTTCCCGGTTTTCCCGATGGCCAATCCGCCCCTGCCAGTTGGATCCCAAACAAGCAAAAACCGTTTCTGCCAATCAAGAATGTGCAGACCACGGTGGGTTTTTGGTTAATTTAATAGTCCGATGGATAATTGCTGCTTGTGAAAACCATTGTTGCAGTGTATTTTTTATTTTATTTATTTTTTATTTTACATTTCGCACCGATGCAGTGCATGTTCTAAAATAAAAAAATAAACATTGCCCTGATGTACACACAGTGTTGTTTAGGGTTTTTTTAGTCAGAGAAGCTACGTAGGCAGTGTCATTTCTTTTGTTCCGTTACCTCCAATCCCCGTTTTGAGTCACCGGATCCACCCACCTCCGGACCTTCCACTTAACAAATTAAACACTAGTTGTGACATTTACAGGAGGGCAGTGCAAAAATATTTTCCTGAGCTTGTTTCACTGGAATGTTATAATAAAGTCCTTTTGGCAGGTAAAGAGCAGCTACAGACTGGCCAGATGTCCCTGCTCCAGAGGAATCCCTTCCTCTCCCTCGTTGTGGTCGTTTGTTTCTTCGTGAGAAGAGAAGGTGAGAGAAGTTTACGAGGCAGATAATGAAACCCCCAAAAATAAAATGCATTGTCACTCACACATTAGTCTTCTTTAAGGTTAAAATAACAGTTCTAGTTCTGGGGTCAGAGACCAGGTTGCAGTCAATACATTTTGTTTTATTATTTCGTCTTGAATTTGGAGAGATTTCAGTCCCTTGGCTACCTCAGTTAACCAAGGGACACAATATTCTGTCTCATTTTGAATATTTTACTTCCATGTGAAGTGAGAGCAATAAGTGAACAGTGTGAGCCTTGCTGGCTAACAGCTCTTTTGTGTTGATGAATCAACTGTGTTCATTGTTTTTTTTGTAGATCCAAGCACTAAGTTCTCTCAATGTACACATTGTGTATGAGAAACTACATTTTAAATGTTACTTCTGGTAAAATGGGGCATCCAACATGGCCCCTAACCCCACTTCCGCCTCCTGTCTTGACCCACCGCCAGCCAAAATGGGCAGTGTGGCAAAAGCGGAAGGCTAGAAGCTGGTGGGAAAATGTAGTCACCGTGTCATTCTGCAAACCCTGGATTACATTCAATTACAGCTTTTATCAATGTTCAACACTGGGGTTTCCACTAATGAGTTACACGGTGCACCCAACAAAGAGAGAAAGTTGCCCGGCTGTAATGAATGGGGCTGGGTACCGAATTCAATATTTTTTAAGCACCGACCAAAACTGCCTCGAAAGTATCGAGTATTAAAAAAAAATGCCTCTTCATTCAATTCCCAATTTCAATACCTAAGGAGTAAATCTCATCAGCGTCAGTGAGCCAATCAGCACGCAGCGTGCTTCTACCAAGATGTAATAATGTCTGATTGGCTGTCAAACGTTATACAGAGACGGGCTCACGTAGTAGGAGCTGGTACATAAATGAAAACATTTGTGCCGTTCCCGTATGTTGTAATAGCTTTTTGTTTTTAAAAATTGGTACCAAAAAAAAGTATCGTTTAAGAGCAGGTAGCGAAGTCAGACTCGCTCAGCTCACTCAGACTTTTTTTCCACTGGGCATTTTTGTCAATGTCAAACATGGTGTGCTCGCGGCGGCCTCTAGCTCACCCAGTAGGAGCGTACTAGAAAAAAAGGCCCCAAAAAATAATCTTAAAAAAACACATGGTGTGCTCACACAAAGATAACGACGCACCATGGTGACTATACACCGCACCAGAGAAAAAGCATAGCTTTCCCTGAATCAGATGATGTATAACACTTAAAACTGACTGAAAGAAAAGCTCAGAATTGCTAAAAATATGAAAAATATGTCCGCGCCACACAAGGCAGCTTCATAGATAAGGTATGGTTAATGCTACTGAAAGGCACAATGATGTGTTGACTTGCTTAATGTGAAATAACTACTGTTGAACTGAGATGTTTGGGCAGGACATATCACGCTGAGGGTGAGATCCAAAAAGTCACCCAAGATAAGAAAAGCAGTTTGATGGAATAGGAGACACAGAAGAGTTACAGTATTTAACATTATGTGATGGCTTCACCGATTACTTTACCTATTGATTGGATTGGCTTACAGCACATTTTACGCTTCCAGATCACCCCAAGAATGATGATGACGATGATGCCGACGATGATGCCGACGATGCCACCCGGAGGAAAAGTGGAGTCGTTGCCACCACCTGAAAGAATGGAGGAGAGATGTTGAAGGGTAACTACCGTTGTTTGTTTTTTTTCAACCTGGATTTTTATTTTCCTATGTTTTTTGTGTCTAAGTGACTGATGGGAACAACAATCTTTGACATTGGTACAATGTACCCTGATAGGGAAATTGTCAGCCTTGTATTTACGTCCACAAAAGTGCTTGTTTCCGCTTGACCCGGCACAGATTAATATGCTAAGTGTCTGACAACATTATGATGTCCCACCTGGGACTTGTATAACGGAGCAGGTTAACAGTCTTTGTCTTTACCTGGAGAGTTGGTACCGCGTGCTGGTTACTATCTGATAGATTGAGTGGAGTGGAGTTGTTTCCTTCATGTGGACGGACTGTAGAAAAAGAAAAAGTATTGAGACAGCATACAAATTAGTTCTAAGAAAACCAGTGCAGGCATTTTCTTACATAGCTAAAAAGACTGCCATGTTGCACTTTGACTATTAAAAAAAAAAAACTGTTTCCACTACTGTTTTAACTTTAAAACAGATTGTGTACATTTTAGTTAGAAAAGAAAAAAAAAACATCATGATTAAAATGCTTGCAGTAACCTTACTGGTGAGGGATATAAAACAGTGTTTTGTCTCATCTCCAATTCTAACAGAGCAGCGGTATCTCCCAGTATGAGTCATCTTGGTTTTCAAACGCAGTGAACAATTTCCTGTTCCCAGTTGACTGTCGAAAAGAGATGTTCTGTCTTTGTAGTCCTTCCCTGATGATCAAACTCAGGTTTTCCGTTACGGAGCAAATGGACATCAACGGTATCATTAAGCACCCACTTCACTTTGTTGCCGACATCCATTTTGGGCACAGTCCAACACGGTAGAATTACTGTCTTGTCAGCTTCTGCATCAGCCGATGTATCTGGGCACCGTAATTCTGCTGAAGAAACGCACAAAATAAATGTTGGCAACATTGAGCCTTTGTATTGTTTTAAAGGGATACTCCAACCGATTTAGCATTAAGCTCTGTGATCAGTAGAAGCACGGTCATATTTTCGAATGACCGTGTTCTCCCTCATGTCCCCACTGATACGAGATAGCTGTATTGTGGGTCTTGAAAAAAACTTAGATGACGCAAAAACATCATTTTATATCATCTGAGGCTTTTTGTTTATTTATTTGTTGTGTTTTTTTGTTTTGTTTACACTTTTTTTAATTTTTTTTTTTGGGGCTGTAGTCCATTGCCTCTGGCAAAAGCCTCCGATGACGCAAAATGACGATTTTTGTGTCATCAGAGGTTGGTTTTTTCCAGACACACAATACAGCTATCTCGTATCAGTGGGGACATGAGGGAGGGAAGCACGGTCTGATACAAAGCTTAATGTTATCGGTAGTGATATCGTCGAAGCCGCAAACCAGTGTCTTTACTTTTGAGCTCACTAGATGGTGCTCTCTGTTCAACAAAGGGTTTGAAAACCCACTGACTTGCCATTCATTTAACCTTTGTCTTTGAACAGAGACGCCATCTAGTGAGCTCAGAAAGTGAAGACACTGGTTCGCAGCTTCATTTGACCATCAATACTAATCGGTGAAGTATCCCTTTAAGTAAAAAATACACACAACGTCAACCTGATTTTTAAATGCGTTTTAAATTCCATTGCAGAGGGGTTTGTGTTTTTAGACTAGCTATTTTGATAAACAGTGTCTGAAATGGGCTTGCTGAGTACCGTACACTTCTGATTGGTCTTAACAGAATTATGAATCGGCTGATATTTATACCAAAATAAGCTATTTATCATGATGTACTGTGAAGAAACAAGCAACTCTATGTAAAACCAGACATTCAGCTCCTCTATATAGCCCAACTGGAATGATCCTTTGTTTTATAACCACATTTTCAGTTGCTATTCAAGGTCAGGGCTAATTAAAGTCACTTCCATACTGTGCCAAAATGTATTTTTTCAATACAGGGAAGTTAATGATTTGAGAGCTATTTTTACTTTTCAAAAAGCAAAAAATAGATTAAAATGACATGTATTCCTATTGTTGGGGTAAAATTATCAAGCAGCCCCTACTATGAAGATAAATACATCCAAGACACATGCAATGATCATGTCATGATGACACTGCTAAAATCAGGCGCCTTTTGTGGTCCAAATGTAGGTGTTAGTATTACATAAGCCATTAATGTGATTCATGATGTGGGCAACCTTTCATACCGTACCCATGGCACCGGTCGCGCATGCAGTGGTGCATACGTGCGCTGCAACTGTAAATGCACGGCGCAACACGTTTGCAATGCATTTATGACATAGGCTATTCCCTCAGATGCAAATATGTAGGCCTATCGCTAACAGATTTAATATTGACTATTAAAGGACTCTCAAATAAGTTGATTAGCAGTGTTGGAATGTAACTAAGTACATTTACTCCAGTAGGCTACTGTACTTAAGTAGAAATGTTGAGGTACTACTACTGAAAACTACTTTTCAGAGAGAAATATTGTACTTTTTACTCCACAACATTCATCTGTTACAGCTTTAGTTACTATAGTTACTTCACACGTTAAGATTCCTGCACACAAAACACATAGTTTATAAGATCTGATGTTTTATTCTAAAGTAAACTAGCCAACAATATAACGGCCTACAAGTCCAGCTGAGATGTTTATTAAATCCTTTGACAGTTTTGATGGTGTTTTTGGCCAGGGGATGCAGATCCTTGCGGGGAGAGGTGCCTTCATTGGCACGACGCCAGGAAAGACGGCGGCGTGTTGTACAGTCCGCCAGAGCCGTAGATCGGCACTTTCTCCGCAGAATTACAGGTAGGCTACTTAAAAGGGTCAGGCGGTCATACACCAGCAGCGGTGACACATTTCGAGTGACAAGTAGTAGGAACGGGGAAAATCAACCACAGTCTCAGCAAAGGTAAGCGGCACGGCGCCATCATCCCCAGTTCACCGATGCAACGTGACAAGCAGGAAGAGGGGAACTTTTACTAAAGTGATCCAAAAGCGTCCACGTATCTCAAGATAAGTTTCCCCCACTGCAGCTTACCTGTGTTTGAGACCTCCACAGACCATAGAGCGACCAGCAGAAATAGCTTACAGTACTCGATCATCATCATCATCATCCCCATGCCGGGCGCTACCCGGGCCGTTGCGCGCTGAACAAATGACCCACCGAGAGCTGTCCCATCTGAAACTGTGACTGAGGGGCGCTGCAAACGGCGTATACATTAAAACATTACATCCAGAAGCTGTATGATTATTCTCGGTTTGTTATAAATTCCTAAGGAGAAAGAGTAAACCGCTGGAGACCATATCAACCACCTCAGGCATAGTAACATATGTTAATCTGAAAGTAAATAAAATATATCAAGGTACATTTTCTCTGAAATGTTTCTAAACAGGTATTTGTTTTTTGTGACTGCATGCACGAGTTACATGTGTAATAACCCACCCTAAAACCTTACACTGGACCTACATTTAAATCTTAAAATAATCATATTCTACTGTAAAGAAAAGAAAGTAAATATGTAATGGACCAGCACATTGGGTAAATTGTCAGAATGTGTGACCCCACTGTAACTGCTTAATAAAGGAGTTAAACTTCAACATGTTTGGGGTATTTATGTCATCCCTTCACACTAATCTGGACACGTTTTTTTATTTATATTTTCAAACAAAACTAAAAAATACATATACGCATACAGTATACCCATATATACATATACACACATGCATACATACACATGCACATACGTATACACAAAAATACACATATACATACATATACACACACATACACACACACATATGTATATACATATACTGTACATACATACATACATACATGTACATAGGCCTACATACATACATACCTACCTATACATATAAAATAAAAAGTGTGTAGCAACACACAAAGGAATAATCATCAGCCAGAGGTCACCATATATTATTGTAGGACATTTTAAAGGTTCTGGTGCAAAATGAACCTGGGGGTTAATAACACATGGGTACAGAGTTGACTGTTCTCTGGGACATGTTTTCATGCTAATCGAATGTGTTTGTAGCTTGAAAGAAGCTAGCGCGGATCACTGATTAGCTTACAATGCTAGTATTTGGGGCACAGGGAAAGTAAAAATAAATTGCTATTTTGTACCACTAAAAAGGCTCAAAATATCACCACATTTCAACGCTAGCATAATGAAGGTCCCTACATGTTAACCGAAGCATTGAGAACTTTGTAAACGTACAGTTTATTGAAGGAAGAGCTGCAGGAGCTCCGTGAAAGGGCTACGAGAGAGAGAGAGCTATAACCAGTCATAAATTAACCAGCGGTGGAATGTAACTACGTCCATTTACTCCAGTACTGTACTTCAGTCCAACTGTTGAGGTACTCATGCCACTTTCTACTTCTGCTCTGCTACATTTCAGAGAGAAATATTGTTACTTTTTACTCCACTACATTCATCTGTTACAGCTTTAGTTACTAGTTACTTTACACTTTAAGATTCCTGCACACAAAACACATGTAGTTTATAAAATCTGATGTTTTATTCTAAAGTAAACTAGCCGACAATATAACAGCCTACAAGTCTAGCTGAGATGATTAGACCATTAAACACACAACTGGTTGGATCCTTTACACTTTCTACAATGGGAGGATTTTTATTGACTTTTAATACTTTACCTACATTTTCCTGATGATACTTACACACTTTTACTGAAGTAAAATGTTTAATGCAGGACTTTGACTTGTAACAGAGTATTGTTACAGTGTGGTATTAGTACTTGTCCAGGTGGGACGGAGCTTCATGACCTTTCCTACATGTGAAACAAAGAAAGAGCTCATCTGCATTTGTTTTTTTTGTGATTCAACCTGTGATTGTTGGTCGTCACATTTTCCATTGAGGTTAGGATGTGGATAAACTGTTAAAACTGAACTGCAACTGAACAGAACAAAGACGACGTTGAAACAGGATGGAGCTCACCTCACTCTGCCTGATAGTTTGTAAGAAATCTAATTTCTTTCTGTCATTTCAATAGATATACTTTTCTTTCTTTTTCTGGTTTTCCTTTGTTCAGTCAACCGTTGTTTCTTGTTGTTCCTGAGTTAGATTAGATTAGACTGAGCTTTATTTGCAATTACTGAGACCACAAAATGGAGTTTAGCATCCAAGCAGAAGTGAAAGAAAACCGTAAAGTTCAGAGTATAACAGAAAGGGAAAGCTCTGAATGAGCTAAGATATAAGCAGTATGAACTAAAACATATTTAGTGCAGGTTTAAGAACAATGAAAGGCAGGAGATAGGAAGCAACAGCAGTAATGTTTTAAGGTCATTATGTGTGGATAACTAAGTTATCTAAGGGATATTTGATTTCACAGCCAGTGAAAATATAAAGACACTTCTGGAGTATGATCTGGCAATGTGAGACTAGCAATGTGTTGATTTAAAAACCAAGTTTATTGTCTTTTTTTCTTCAAAAAACTGCAATCAATCCTTTTCTTGAAAGTATGAAGAAAAATTAGCATCTATCATCTAATTGACCCTAACCAAGGGCGCAACTTTGGGTCCAACATTGGGGGACATTAAGACATTGAGGACACTTCATTTTCTGCATTCTGTTGAATGTTTCAGCAACAATTTGTGCCTTTTCTCCTTCAATTTAAGGTACAAATGTCCCTATTTATGCAGGGTTTCCACGGGGTCTTAAAAAGTCTAAAATTTCAAAAACAATATTTTAGGCCTTAAAAATTTAAAACATAAAACAAAATTACCAGTATTTAAAATTCGCTGAAGTATTGTGTTCTAGGTCTGAAATAATTTTAAATAGGTCTTAATTTCCCTTATATATATATATATCAAATATAATTTGCTGTATATGTATGGATTATTATTACTTTGTGTCGCTTTTATTCAATTTGAATACACGTATTTACTTTGCATGTACTTTTGTGACTGCATTTTGCTGTACTTTAATGTCATGATGTACAGTTCTCAGCATAAGTGAATACACCCACGCTTAAGTTGACTAAAAAGAGGAATAAAAAAAATCAGTGGTTTTATTTCCGTTAGCCTAATAGCTGGTTTGATTTGCACTGAGAGATGATCTTATGGAAAGTACCCCATGCCAATCTATAATGAAGGTCCTCTTCATCACTAATATTTTGCAGCATTAGTACACTGTAGCTCATTATGTTACGGGTAAATAAAATGAGGCACAAAAGTTTTGAATGGTTATGGGAAAATATTAAGAATCTGTTTTGTAAAGGTTGCAGCTGATGTTGATTGGAGGCCAGACCTATCAAGAGAAACACAGAGTGTTCCGGCTAAAAGAGTCCCCAGCATTTCAAGCCTCGTTTGAGTACTTTACTTGACTGTACTTGCTAAACTAACGGTGTTTGATTGTATTAGATAACATAATGCAAATGAATTGAGATAACAGTAGAGAAGTAAATAATGTATTTGATGTGGTTGTTGTATTTTGTATAATTGTTTAAATTGAGAACATTTCAGATTTATCTTGTACTATGGTAGGGTCGAGATAAGGTCAGGCTATGAAAGGCTGCCAGTTTCCATCTAGCGCTGCTGCTGCTGTCTGAACCACGTGCTGCCTGTGGTGCTCAGTTTGTTGGTTGCGATCATGGCATCCATGTTTGTGTTAATTGTTGGGGAAATAAATACCTGTTGATCTGCACCGTACCTCTGTCTAAAGTCTCCTGATGTAATTATCCAGCCGCTATGCGCTATGGGTTGCATTGGCCGCCCTCCCCTCCCTCCCCTCCCTACAAATTACACCTATGACCCTAACTGTTGATTAATCTCATCGTTAAAAATGTCCAACAAGACCAAACATACAGAAACATTATCATGTCTGTTATTTCCCTGTTTTGAACCAGCTGCAGCCACACTGACCAACCATCCTGATGAATCGCAGTTCTTCCGGTATGAGGACATCTCTCTGGCTGTTCGGCGCCAGCGAACATCAACGGCTGGACAGTGAGAAGAAACCCTTCCTCAAAGACGTCTCAGGCGTGCGAGGGTGACTTTGGAGCCCTGGATGAGTCCTCCTGCACCCTGAGGAACGTGTACCCTGAGGACACCGGCGTGTACTGGTGTGAGTTAGAGCGGGGGGAGTGCAGCAACACCGTCAGCATAGTGAACCGTATGTATTGGCTTGTGTTTTGTCTCACACTTGTTTGTTTTTTTTCTGCTAGTTTGACAAAGGAACCATAAATCAGTGATGTATTTTGAAGCAGATACTGCTTTGTGCTTTCTGTACACTTCTACACACATGTGCTTGAGATTGTGCATAAAAACCGTTGACTTTAAAAACGATGCAATAACATGTTTAGCCATTACCAATCACCCTCTCTATTGAAGGCTTTAACCTAAAACTATCTTGAGCTCTAAAAAGAACTAGAACTGCAAGCAGTTATGAACGGGGTCCAAGCCTCCCGGCGCCAGTCCCCCCTGGTGCGAGTCGCCCCTGACGACGCTAAGAGCCCACGGAAGCGGAGCCTGCGAAAGGAGAACCCAAAGCACGAGGGCGGCGAGGCAAAAGTCAGGAAATTTGACCAAGTGCGAGGTCCAAAGTCTGTAGTGAAATGCAATTGCAAATGTCCTCTTCATTGCATAAAAGGCCAGAACACTTCTACCTCAATTATAGCGCCCCCTAAAGGGTGATCATCACCAAATCTGGTGGAGAGCCACAGAGTGGTATGTCGAACAATAATCTCAAGTTTTGTGATGATAGCATTTACTGCAGCAGAGATATTTCCATTGCAAATTATTCCCATTTAAATGCATTGACTTATTTGCCAAAAGGCCTCTACGTTCATTATAGCGCCCCCTAGCGGCCGATTTTCACCAAATTTGGTAGGGGTGCTCGGAGTGGGATGTCGAACAAAAATACCAAGTTTTGATCTGATACCTATTAATTTGGCCGAGATAGGCTAACGTTCGGTGCGGGGATCTGGACCAATCCTGAAAACGGCAACCCCCCCACCATGTACGGTTTAGGCTGTAGCATCTGTTTTATCGGCGGAAGAATAATAATAAGAAACCTTAGAAAAGCAATAGGGTTCCACAGCCCTGCTGTGCGAACAGCATAGCTTCGCTACCGCCGATTCTTCCAGACTCGGGCTTGGACCCCTAAAAAACAGTCTCCTCTTCAAATTTACAATCATCGCTGTCACTTTATTAGGCCAAATGGGAAACTTCATCTGCAGTCAGGAGTGCAAGATAAAAAAAACACATACAAATGTACAAATTACAAGACATCAATACAATCACAAAAGGACAAAAATGTTACCTGTATTTAATATTTACTGTACATCACAATTTTACACCACAGGAGCAATATCTACAAAAAAATTCAACTTCACACGTCCTTCGGCTTTACGCTGTTTCATTCCTCAGACAGTACAAATACAAAATAATGTTCATTCGGACAATATAAATACATTTCAGTAAAAAAATACATTCAAAAAATAGGTCCGTTCACATTTCTAGTTCCTAAACAGGCACCTTTGGTCAGTATCTGGACTCGTACTGTTCATGTGCATAATTATGAGACTTTAAAAGCCAGAGCAAATTATTTCATAGAAATGCTGCTTGTGCAGGTAGCAGCCATTCCTGGTTTTTGTGCCAATCAACAAATAAAATGGGCAAGCAACGTGGCCGTGTTACTTCCTGGTGTGCTACGTAACACGGCCTGGCCCTCAGAAAGCTGAGTTTGTTCTAAACATTTGGATAAGAAACACATTAGTACACTCTAAAAAGTCCTTCAGTGGAACTGTCCATATGACTTTATTTTAAAATGTACATGACCCTGCTGCTGTCCACGTTTTTTTGCAGAGCTTGCGGAGGACATTACTTCTCAAAACATATATATGTAACAATTTTTATCTGTGAAAGATTATACTCAAAATTAAATGTCTACTTTTCTCTATCTCATGCTAAAATAGCACTTGGTTTCCTCTATCATATGTTTGTCTAACATTAACATTACCAATTGTGAGGATGCCACGAGGCTCTTCCAAATGTGCACTAACGTTAAGATCAAACATTAGCTAACGTTAACCTTACAGTCTATGTTAGTCAAATGTGGTTTCTACTTTGTGTTTTTTTTTTTTTTATTAACATCAAATGGTATCCCCTTTTTAGTAGAACATTTCAATAAATCGACCATTCCTCTTGTGGCCGCAATGTCTGAATGTCTGGACTTAAGATGGCGGAGTAACGGTCAGTTTTAATCTAGTCTCAAACAACTCGCCTCAAGCTAAGCAGCCATAAAGAGAAAATTAAAGGATGTTAATTACTAGCTTTGAACAAACTGTTGCAAGTCATGTTGCTGCATGTGCTTCTTGACACGTATTATCCAGATAGCCTGCATGGTAACGTTAGTGGGAGTAACCTGTGGCATAGAACAGAACTTTAACTGAAAGAATGTCCATTTAGAGAAAAAACGCAGGCAATGCATGTTTTTCTGTTTCGTAAAGATAGTTTTTTTGGCTTTCAGCATCAGCAAACAGATTGTATGTTGTGCAAAGTTTTGTCATAGCATTTATGAAATCATATAAGCTTGTTCTTGTAACATTACAAGAACACGTTATAACAGAACTAGAACATTTTTCTTTAAGTCATAACAGGTTTGGTAAATAAAAAATTCTAACAGAGTGGATACGTAACTCTGGTTTACTGTGCAAACTCAAATGTACATTTCTTGTATAATATTTCCATATGGTTATATTCACCTTTGATTTTTGTTTCTCAAGGAGACCATCAAATCTACTCCAGAGAGCACAGCAGCTACCCCCACAAAGCTCTGTCTCATTCAGATACATATTAGGTAAGCAATCAGAGTAACATACATCTTTTAAAGGTTTTTGCAATACATGTTTTTGTGTCAAACTGTTATTATGAGAAATTATGTAATCCAAAAGTGGTTAAAATAAGTTTTAAGTTTTAGGAACACATGCATTAAACAAGTTTGTTGTTTTGTTTTCTTTCTCCATTTGGATGGACATGGCAAGTGTTTTATAAAAAGTTACAACTGGTTTACAGCTCGTAACAAATTTGAAGGTTAAAAAAAAGCTACACTACCAGTCCATTCCCAAATAAATTATCCTATGTCCTAAATACATACACTGTCTTAAACAGACAGTTTTGGAAGTCAGTTTGCATTAAAGCTTAATTTACTTCTTATAGGTTACTTGATACCTGAACATTTTGATTACATTTATCTTTCAGTTTTGGTGACCTACACTTCAAGTACTTAAATTATAACACAAAATAAAAAAACGGGGGATTCCTAAAACCTTTTAATGGTAGTGTATAAAAACAATATTCAGACAGCAGTGATGATGAGGTTTGGAGTGGCATTGCTATTTTTTTCATTATTCACTTATTAACTCTAGGACCCTCTTCCATCATTACTGCTGGAAAAAAGGGCATACTGGCTTTTCAATCAGTAGCCTATAAATGTTTGTAATTTTAAATAAAGTGTTGCTAACTGATGAACATGTATGTATGTAACCTCATATGTGCATCAGGTGATCCTTGCACGCACATTTAACAATCTGTAAGTCTATGCAAAATAAAAGTCAAAGCAAAAATGATTGGCTATCGTTATGGTATATGACCATAACATTTTAATATTGATTTAAATGACAATAAATAACCGTTTCTTAATTTTGGTATTCTGATTGTCTGTCATACAGGGAACTGCAGAGAGCAGTGTGCACGAGGACCTGAAAATGCACTGAGGATCTATGGTTGCCATGAACCAGATGCAGTGGAGCGAGAGAGAGAGAGAGACCCAGTGCTTAAATCTCTGCAATCTGGCCAGAGCATGCTGTTTGTGTACTTGATGCACTGCGCCCAAAACAAACTTCCAAGTTCATAAGCCTCAAAAACATGCTTCTTGCAGTGAAACATGATTGTTGGCCTTGGACTGAAGACTGTTTAGTTTTTTCTCTTCAAGGATGTTAAATTTTTCTGGGCCTGATGAGCGTATTCTTGAGTTGTACATGAAGGCCTTTCAAGCACTTTGTGGGACTCTGCACTGGGTCCAAAACTAACTTGAACCGTGATCATTTCTTTTCATGAACATTTTTCTGTTATTTCGAAATTATTTAACCGATGTACTCACTGAAAGACACTGAAGACATTGTACCAAGCTGCAGTTGGAAAGCTGAGGTCACATGTTCTAGTATGTAAACTAGTAAGTTTTAAAGGAATGCATGTGCCAATTTAAATCCATGATGTCAAATGATGCATTCACTGTTAAGCCGTGATGTTTAAAATGGTCAAATGTGTCCCTTCAAGATTACGAGTTGTACACAGGAAGGTTGCTGTACTGTGGAGGTACTCAACTACACATTCATATCACATAATTTATTTCCATTTAGTTTTGCCATGACTGGATTTAATAGCTGTTTAATAAATGCTGGAATTAAATACCTCTTTTCTTTGGTAAATGTATGTCAATGCTAACTAATTATTTGAAGTAAATTGTACTTTAAAAAACAGAAAAAAATAATTTGACAACATAAAAAAATAAGTACATGATTTGATTTAAATAAACTTTTTATTTTAAATGTAACTTAATTTAATTAGGTGTTTGTGGTTAACATGCTCTCTATATTAACAATGGTTGAACTTAATTTTATTTATTTATTTTGTAGACTTTACTTAATAATTTAGCATATTCCAAAATGTTTATTACTGAGTTTTACCAACTTAGAAAAACAAGATGTTCGCTAAACTTACAAAAAGTGGTTGGACAATGTTGTCTTAATTTTCTTAAGTTATATCTAAGTAGTTTTTAGAGTGTATCAGGTTATATGCTAATGCAATTAAAAGGTGAATTTAAGAAGATATGTAAAACTTGCGGCGATGACGATGATGATGATGATGATGACGACGATGACGGCTGTGGCTGTGTCTCTGCCGGTGACGTCCCCGTCCGGACAAAGTGTTGGTAGGGTCAGTCCTGGTACCACCATCTGAAAGAAAGAAGAAGAGATATTAAAGTTAGTGATACTGCAAACTCCCAACATTACACTCACATTTCTCTACCAAAAGACAAGTTTTGCTACTTATGTATGGATCTAGCTTTGGCTTTGACTATGTGTCTGTGGAAAAAAACTAATTTTAATGTTGTATAAATTGTGTTTAAGAGCTAACATGTTACAATTGTATAGCCTAATGGTTTCTCTTATGTCATTTAAATATGTATTAGGTTAGATGCAGCATACTTACCAACAATGAGGGTAACGTTGTATATTCTGACTTCAAATAAGCCGTATTCATTTTTAAAACGAACATGGCAGGTGTAATTTCCAGCATCCACTTCAGTTACGTTGGTCAGTTTTAGGGAGATGTTTCCTTTGTCCATTTCATCTTGGAAGAGAGATGTTCTGTTTCTGAAGTTCTCGTCCTGATCATCCAGACTGTCAGCCTTACTTCGATATAAGTGAACTTGTTGCCCATAACGTTTCCACTCCACCATCTGAGTGGTCACGTGGAATGGGGGCTCCAGGTGGCATGGCAGAATGGCGTCCTGTCCGGGTCCGACTTTCACTGGTTGATGGGAGCCAGCAACGCTGTGGACAGCGAGAAAAAAGAGCCCAGCCTGAAGCATCAAGTCCATCGTGATTGTTGTGTGTCTATATTAATACTGAATTAAATAATTATCATAAAACACAATACGTAATTTTGTAACTGTGCAATGTAAAAAGTGTTTGCCCAAGTGTTTGCTTATATAGGCAAACGCTTTTTACATTGCACCACGTCATTTGACATCGCACACATTTCATTTTACATTGCACACGTTTTCTTTTAAATTGACATTGCACATATTTCATTTTACATTGCTGTTGACGAAGGTGCGTCGCTTTACGGTAATCGCATTGTGTCACTTCCGGTGTTCCCGTGTTACAGACGCTAGTCTGCTGCTCCAGCAAAAACTTCCTCAAATCTGCTTTATTGTCTTAATCAGCGGCTATTTGCCTGGATTGCATTTGAATTACACTTGTTCTACACTAGCACTTATACTTCGCTTCTCTTACAGCGACTGCCTCGCTGATCTCACAATTGTTAAAACGCTGCTAGCTACT
This sequence comes from Perca fluviatilis, assembly GCF_010015445.1. Taxonomy (NCBI): domain Eukaryota; kingdom Metazoa; phylum Chordata; class Actinopteri; order Perciformes; family Percidae; genus Perca; species Perca fluviatilis. The sequence goes on along the minus strand of NC_053125.1, from coordinate 29,358,285 downwards.
TTAGCTTAGCCATTAGCAATGGCTAATTCCTCTCCCTCTCCTGCTCTCTCTTGCTCTGTGTGTCAAATGTTTAGCTATTCCTCTGCCTCCTTTAGTGATAAAAGGTACATGTAATAAATGCAGAGCTGGATTAACCATTAGGGCAACTGGTCACTTGCCCAGGGGCACAGGACATCTAAGGGGCCCTGGGGATTTTTGCAACCCGTTCAATCCAAATATTATGTTAAATCACGTCAGAAACAGTGTCTGTAGCTTAGCTTCCTGGCGGAGGACGAGCGCTATTAGATCCGTGGTAAAGTTGGTTCTATATTGGAAGGTCAAGCTGCATAATAAGATTTTTCGAATGTGTCGAATATCCAACGTTCAATATAAAACCAACTTTACCACGGTATGTCACAGCGAGTCTGCTGTGTGGTGGCACTGTAACCTCCGCAAAGACTGGAGCGACTGAGCTGCACCCTGACCCGAGCCTCTGAAAGTGAGGTCAGTTTCCCCAGGTGAAGTTTAAACACGTTTAATTTAAAGTAAAATTTGTAATGAATGTAACGTATGCTAAAGCATCAAACAGCGCGTCTATTACGTTAGCGAAAAAGTCAAATCGCTTTCAGCCCTTTGATTAGTTTTGATATTAGTAAAGACAAGAACAGCATAATTGAATTTTCTTTGGTAAATGTATGTCAATGCTAACTAATTATTTCAAGTAAATTGTACTTTAAAAAACAGAAAAAAATAATTTGACAACATAAAAAAAAAATAAGTACATGATTTGATTTAAATAAACATTTTATTTTAAATGTAACTTAATTTAATTAGGTGTTTGTGGTTAAAATGCTCTCTATTTTCACAATGGTTGAACTTAATTTTATTTATTTATTTTGTAGATTTTACTTAATAATTTAGCATATACCAAAATGTTTATTACTGAGTTTTACCAACTTAGAAAAACAAGATGTTCGCTAAACTAACAAAAAGTGGTTGGACAATGTTGTCTTAATTTTTTTCTAAGTTGTTTTTACAGTGTATCAGGTTATATGCTAATGCACTTAAAAGGTGAAATTAAGTAAAATGTAAATCTTGCGGCAATGATGATGATGATGATGATGATGATGATGATGATGACGACGATGACGGCTGTGGCTGTGTCTCTGCCGGTGACGTCCCCGCCGGACAAAGTGTTGGTAGGGTCAGTCCTGGTACCACCATCTGAAAGAAAGAAGAAGAGATATTAAAGTTAGTGATACTGCAAACTCCCAACATTATACTCACATTTCTCTACCAAAAGACAAGTTTTGCTACTTATGTATGGATCTAGCTTTGGCTTTGACTATGTGTCTGTGGAAAAAAACTAATTTTAATGTTGTATAAATTGTGTTTAAGAGTTAACATGTTACAATTGTATAGCCTAATGGTTTCTCTTATGTCATTTAAATATGTATTAGGTTAGATGCAGCATACTTACCAACAATGAGGGTAACGTTGTATATTCTGACTTCAAATAAGCCGTATTCATTTTTAAAACGAACATGGCAGGTGTAATTTCCAGCATCCACTTCAGTTACGTTGGTCAGTTTTAGGGAGATGTTTCCTTTGTCCATTTCATCTTGGAAGAGAGATGTTCTGTTTCTGAAGTTCTCGTCCTGATCATCCAGACTGTCAGCCTTACTTCGGAATAAGTGAACTTGTTGTCCATCACGTTTCCACTCCACCATCTGAGTGGTCACGTGGAATGGGGGCTCCAGGTGGCATGGCAGAATGGCGTCCTGTCCGGGTCCGACTTTCACTGGTTGATGGGAGCCAGCAACGCTGTGGACAGCGAGAAAAAAGAGCCCAGCCTGAAGCATCAAGTCCATCGTGATTGTTGTGTGTCTATATTAATACTGAATTAAATAATTATCATAAAACACAATACGTAATTTTGTAACTGTGCAATGTAAAAAGTGTTTGCCCAAGTGTTTGCTTATATAGGCAAACGCTTTTTACATTGCACACGTTTTCATTTGACATCGCACACATTTCATTTTACATTGCACACGTTTTCAATTGACATTGCACATATTTCATTTTACATTGCTGTTGACGAGTGCTGACGTTTACGGTAATCGCATTGTGTCACTTCCGGTGTTCCCGTGTTACAGACGCTAGTCTGCTGCTCCAGCAAAAACTTCCTCAAATCTGCTTTATTGTCTTAATCAGCGGCTATTTGCCTGGATTGCATTTGAATTACACTTGTTCTACGCAAGCACTTATACTTCGCTTCTCTTACAGCGACTGCCTCGCTGATCTCACAATTGTTAAAACGCTGCTAGCTACTTTAGCTTAGCCATTAGCAATGGCTAATTCCTCTCCCTCGCTGCTCTCTTGCTCTGTGTCAAATGTTTAGCTATTCCTCTGCCTCCTTTAGTGATAAAGATACATGTAATAAATGCAGAGCTGGATTAACCATTAGGGCAACTGATCACTTGCCCAGGGCACAGGACATCTAAGGGGCCCTGGGGATTTTGCGCAACCCGTTCAATCCAAATATGTTAAATCACGTCAGAAACAGTGTCTGTAGCTTAGCTTCCTGCGCCGAAGCGAGAGCGAGTTGACAGGACCGTGGTAAAGTTGGTTCTATATTGGAAGGTCAAGCTGCATAATAAGATTTTTCGAATGTGTCGAATATCCAACGGTCCAATATAAAACCAACTTTACCACGGTATGTCACAGCGAGTCTGCTGTGTGGTGGCACTGCATCCCGCAAAGACTGGAGCGATGAGCTGCACCCTGACCCCGAGCCTCTGAAAGTGAGGTCAGTTTCCCCAGGTGAAGTTTAAACACGTTTAATTTAAAGTAAAATTTGTAATGAATGTAACGTATGCTAAAGCATCAAACAGCTGCGTCTAATACGTATAGAAAAGTCAAATCGCTTTCAGCCCTTTGATTAGTTTTGATATTAGTAAAGACAAGAACAGCATAATTGAATTTTCTTTGGTAAATGTATGTCAATGCTAACTAATTATTTCAAGTAAATTGTACTTTAAAAACAGAAAAAATAATTTGACAACATAAAAAAAAATAAGTACATGATTTGATTTAAATAAACATTTTATTTTAAATGTAACTTAATTTAATTAGGTGTTTGTGGTTAAAATGCTCTCTATTTTCACAATGGTTGAACTTACTTTTATTTATTTATTTTGTAGATTTTACTTAATAATTTAGCATATACCAAAATGTTTATTACTGAGTTTTACCAACTTAGAAAAACAAGATGTTCGCTAAACTAACAAAAAGTGGTTGGACAATGTTGTCTTAATTTTTTTCTAAGTTGTTTTTACAGTGTATCAGGTTATATGCTAATGCACTTAAAAGGTGAAATTAAGTAAAATGTAAATCTTGCGGCAATGATGATGATGATGATGATGATGATGATGATGATGACGACGATGACGGCTGTGGCTGTGTCTCTGCCGGTGACGTCCCCGCCGGACAAAGTGTTGGTAGGGTCAGTCCTGGTACCACCATCTGAAAGAAAGAAGAAGAGATATTAAAGTTAGTGATACTGCAAACTCCCAACATTACACTCACATTTCTCTACCAAAAGACAAGTTTTGCTACTTATGTATGGATCTAGCTTTGGCTTTGACTATGTGTCTGTGGAAAAAAACTAATTTTAATGTTGTATAAATTGTGTTTAAGAGTTAACATGTTACAATTGTATAGCCTAATGGTTTCTCTTATGTCATTTAAATATGTATTAGGTTAGATGCAGCATACTTACCAACAATGAGGGTAACGTTGTATATTCTGACTTCAAATAAGCCGTATTCATTTTTAAAACGAACATGGCAGGTGTAATTTCCAGCATCCACTTCAGTTACGTTGGTCAGTTTTAGGGAGATGTTTCCTTTGTCCATTTCATCTTGGAAGAGAGATGTTCTGTTTCTGAAGTTCTCGTCCTGATCATCCAGACTGTCAGCCTTACTTCGATATAAGTGAACTTGTTGTCCATCACGTTTCCACTCCACCATCTGAGTGGTCACGTGGAATGGGGGCTCCAGGTGGCATGGCAGAATGGCGTCCTGTCCGGGTCCGACTTTCACTGGTTGATGGGAGCCAGCAACGCTGTGGACAGCGAGAAAAAAGAGCCCAGCCTGAAGCATCAAGTCCATCGTGATTGTTGTGTGTCTATATTAATACTGAATTAAATAATTATCATAAAACACAATACGTAATTTTGTAACTGTGCAATGTAAAAGTGTTTGCCCAAGTGTTTGCTTATATAGGCAAACGCTTTTACATTGCACACGTTTTCATTTGACATCGCATAATCATTTTACATTGCACACGTTTTCAATTGACATTGCACATATTTCATTTTACATTGCTGTTGACGAGTGCTGACGTTTACGGTAATCGCATTGTGTCACTTCCGGTGTTCCCGTGTTACAGACGCTAGTCTGCTGCTCCAGCAAAAACTTCCTCAAATCTGCTTTATTGTCTTAATCAGCGGCTATTTGCCTGGATTGCATTTGAATTACACTTGTTCTACGCAAGCACTTATACTTCGCTTCTCTTACAGCGACTGCCTCGCTGATCTCACAATTGTTAAAACGCTGCTAGCTACTTTAGCTTAGCCATTAGCAATGGCTAATTCCTCTCCCTCTCCTGCTCTCTCTTGCTCTGTGTGTCAAATGTTTAGCTATTCCTCTGCCTCCTTTAGTGATAAAGATACATGTAATAAATGCAGAGCTGGATTAACCATTAGGGCAACTGATCACTTGCCCAGGGGCACAGGACATCTAAGGGGCCCTGGGGATTTTTGCAACCCGTTCAATCCAAATATGTTAAATCACGTCAGAAACAGTGTCTGTAGCTTAGCTTCCTGCGCAGCGAGCGAGGACGAGCTGTCACAGACCGTGGTAAAGTTGGTTCTATATTGGAAGGTCAAGCTGCATAATAAGATTTTTCGAATGTGTCGAATATCCAACGTCCAATATAAAACCAACTTTACCACGGTATGTCACAGCGAGTCTGCTGTGTGGTGGCACTGCATCCCGGCAAAGACTGGAGCGATGAGCTGCACCCTGACCCCGAGCCTCTGAAAGTGAGGTCAGTTTCCCCAGGTGAAGTTTAAACACGTTTAATTTAAAGTAAAATTTGTAATGAATGTAACGTATGCTAAAGCATCAAACAGCGCGTCTATTACGTTAGCGAAAAAGTCAAATCGCTCCCTCGTGATTTGTAAGAGCTTTCAGCCCTTTGATTAGTTTTGATATTAGTAAAGACAAGAACAGCATAATTGAATTTTCTTTGGTAAATGTATGTCAATGCTAACTAATTATTTCAAGTAAATTGTACTTTAAAAAACAGAAAAAAATAATTTGACAACATAAAAAAAAATAAGTACATGATTTGATTTAAATAAACATTTTATTTTAAATGTAACTTAATTTAATTAGGTGTTTGTGGTTAAAATGCTCTCTATTTTCACAATGGTTGAACTTAATTTTATTTATTTATTTTGTAGATTTTACTTAATAATTGCGCCAAATCAACATTACTGGGTTTCAGCTTGAAAAACAAGATGTTAAGCTAAACTAACAAAAGTGGTTGGACAATGTTGTCTTAATTTTTTTCTAAAGTTGTTTTACGAATAATATCAGGTTATAATGCTAGAAAATGCACTTAAAAGTGAAATTAAGTAAAATGTAAATCTTCGTGATGATGATGATGAGTATTGATATTGATGATGATGGCCCGATGGCCGGCTGTGGCTGTTTAAATCTCTGCCGGTGGCGTCCCGCTTGGAAAGTGTTGGTAAGGGTCAGTCCTGAGCACCACCATCTGAAGAAAGAAGAAGAAGAGATATTAAAGTTGATATAAAACTCTAAACGTATACTCACATTTCTCTACAAAGACAAGTTTTGCTACTTATGTATGGATCTAGCTTTGAAAAGCACGGCCATGTGTCTGTGGAAAAAACTATTTTAATGTTGTATAAATTGTTTAGAGTTAACATGTTACAATTGTATGAAAGCCCTATTGGTTTCTGCCTCCATAGATCTCAGTTCTTCCAGTATGAAGAAATCTTCTGACGCCGGCCACAAATCCAGCGGCTGGACGGTGAAAAGAAACACCTCGGCTTGGACTTTCAGCCATGTGTGTTTGGCTGGGGATCCTAGACGAAGTCGTCCTGCACTCGTTGAGTCCGGCTTCTTCCATCCGGACACCGGAGTGTACTGGTGTGAGTCTCTGCAGGGAGAGTGCAGCAACACCCAGCCAGCATCAGTGTGTGCAGGTCATATATCAAATATGCATGTTTTTTATTAAATTAACTCCTCCCCATGTTTTTTATTAAATTAACCTCCCCGCACAAACATGCAACTTGTTGTCCTTCAGGGTCAAAAAATTTATAACTAACACTTTGTGAAGTTTTCAGCACTTTTTGTCAACATTTTGTTGTTTTTTCCAAAGTTTCGCACTTTTCCCGACGGTTGTTTATTTTTCTACATTTTTATGCAATTTTTCAACATTTGTTACTTTTTTCAAAGTTTTCAAACTTTTTTCAAAGTTTTCAAACTTTTTTCAATGTTTTTTATACATTTTTAGCATTTATGCATTTTTCACCTACCGCTTGGTTGAAAACGGAGTCAAGTCTGACCCGGGAAAACATGAGGGTTAAAAACGCTTTGCAAACTTGAACTTGAAGTCATGAACAAAATGCAGCAGGTATAGGAAAGTATTCTTCTGCATTTCAGAAGGTGTTGTGATCCTGGAGAGTCCCGCACTTCCTGTGAAGGAGGGAGACAAAGTGACGCTCCGCTGCTCCTACAGAGAGAAAGACGAAGAGGAATCTACATCCGACTTCTCCGCTGCGTTCTTCAAAAACGACGTGTTCATCGGCTCCGAGCCTGCGGGAGAGATGATCCTCCCAGCGGTGTCCAAAAATGATGAAGGCTTCTACAAGTGTCAACACCCAACCAAGGGAGAGTCCCTGCAGAGCTGGCTGGCAGTGAGAGGTGAGAAACCGTGAATCATCTCGGTGGAAGATTAAAACCCCAAAACCCAGGGCTGTAGCCACCAATGAACAGTGGTGGAAGAAGTCTTCACATCCTTTACTTCAGTAAAAGTACTAATACCACACTAAAATACTCTGTTAAAAGTAAAAGCCCTCCATTGAAAATGTTACTTCAGTAAAGTAAGTATCACCAGGAAAATATAGTTAAAGTATTAAAAGTAAAGAATAATATTCCCATTTTAGAAAGTGTAAACGATCCAAACAGTTGTGTGTTTAATGGTCTGATCATCTCAGCTGGACTTGTAGGCCGTATATTGTTGGTATAGTTTAATTTTTAATAAAACATCAGATTTTATAAACTACATGTATTTTGTGTGCAGGAATCTTAATGTGTAAATTAACTAGTAACTAAAGCCTGTCCGATGAATGTAGTGGAGTAAAAAGTACAATATTTCTCTGAAATGTAGCGGAGTTGAAGTAGAAAGTGGCTCGGAGTAGCTCAAATTTGTACTTAAGTACAGTACTTTGCGTAAATTTACTTAGTTACATTCCACCACTGCCAATGACGACACTGATATCATGTCCACAGTGTTTCTTTATGGAAATGTGTTCCCTGTAAACTGCATATGATGATACCGATTTGTAAAAAGTCTGGATTCATACTTTATCAGGGTCTGTCGAGACGACAAGCAAACCACTTTTAAAATGTTTTCTGGATGGAGTTCGGATCGATCGGGCTCTGCTAACATTGGAGCTGCTCTATAAACACAAAAACAGACATATCATTTCACATCTTACCAGGTAGTCTTACTTCCCCGCTTCCTTTCCCAAAGAAACCTCCTTTTTAAACACTGGTTGGCTTTTTGCTAAACATCTACACATGAATTTCTCACTCAAGTTCAAATATTTCAACTCACGCAAACGAATGAGGTGAATTGCGCCACGCGGCCCAACTCTACGTCTATTTGCGCTTTGCATTGACTTTGTATGGAATCACACCACCAATACAGAATATTTAAACAGTAAAGAGGCGATTCTGTCTGATGTCCAAGAAAAATATCTCAATAAAATGTTTTCAAAATGTGCCTATTTTCATGTCCTGACAAGCTACGGTTCTGGACAAACAAGGTTTTCACCGGACAGTGACGAATATATGTGATTTATTTCCTCCCAGCTAAGCCTGCAGATGCTTTTCCTCCTCCTCCTCCTCCTTCTCCTCCTCCGATAATGATGCCTCTGCCCCGCTGCTTTGCCCGTCCCTGCTCTTCCTCTTCTACACAGCCATCCTCATACTGTGTATCTACAAGTACCGGAAGTGGGCTCAAGGTAAGAACTCCTCTGAGAAGTATACTATGCTGATGACTTAGTCCTGTCTCAGTATATTGCTGGCCTTCAACTTATGTATGTTTTTCCACTACATGGTACCTGCTCCACTCACTTCGACTCTACTACGCTTTTTGGTTTTCCATTATGAAATTATGGTACCTGCCAACAGGTACTTTTTTAGTATTACCTCCGTTGAGGATCCAAGCGAGCCGGAGGCGATACCAAAAGGTGACGTGAAAGCCTGCAGACTACTGATTGGTCGGAGAGAATCGTCACTAATCATTGCGGCGTCACTGCTAGCGACAGAAGGGGGTGTCCTGAACCAACCCGCTATTCATAGGAAATTGTTCTTTTTTCTCTAATACAAAAGGAGACCCAGAACATTGGTTTGAATAATGCATTCAATAGCGCTCAAAACAAGTGAGCCTCAAGTGGCAATCCCAATACGCACCGCGTCTGAGGCGAGTTGAGCCAAGCTGATACTGTTATTTATATTTCTGGAAACTTTCACTCCATTACATATCCTAAATAGAATTTTTGGAACTGGCGACCTCCTGGTCCCAAGCGCGGGCTTCCTTAACCCTTGTGTTGACTTCGGGTCACATTGACCCATTTTCCATTTATGTTTTATAGCAGAAAATATGGGACTTAGAAGTAAGCACTGAAAATGTGTAGAAGAAAAATTGTACAATTTAAAATGTTGGGTTAACCCCCAGGCCACCACTGAGCCCACTGAAGAATGTATACTTTTACTCCACTACATTTCAAGCATCTTTGTTACTTGTTTCTTGCAAGAAATGTTTTCATACGGTGGAGTAAAAGATTCTTTTCTCACAACAAAATGAAAAATCTGTTTCTGTTTGTCTCTTTGTAGATTTCTAAGATACTTGTGCTTTTACTCAAGTATTGCTTTTTAAGTACTTTATACAAGACTGATGACATCAAAGCACTAAATGTGGTAAAGAAAGTGAGATATTTGGGTCACATCATCAGAAATGATTCATGTGGTGATGATGATGATGATGATGATGATGATGATGATGATGATGATGACAATGATGACGATGATGTGCAGCACCAGTGTTGCAAACTGTACCGTATGCACAAACTTTCCCTGCTGTGGTTTCTCCTGCAGCTCGAGCCGACAGAAAGAGGAGAGTTTCTAATCGCTTCACGCAGGAATAACAACTTCTATTTCCTGCTCGGTAACAGAAGAAAAAGAAGACAAAGTGCAATTTGTCCCTGACATTATACAGCCTGTTTATAAACTGACCAATATCTCTGGAGATACAACTATAGGCTTTATTTCTTATTATCCATCCTATGTTTATCATTGAGTATTATCAAATTTTTTATAAGCTAATAATGTGATGCTTCCATGAAAATGAACACGTTTCACATCAAACTGTTGATAACCTTGACGTTCTGAATGTTATTAGTTTGTTTAAATTATCTTTCAATAAAGATCGTCTATGGCTGATGTTTTTACGGTGTGGGATATAGATACACACGCTTTGCTGACCAAATGACTTATGTTCCTATAATACACTGCCTAATCATTACAGCAAGCTGCCTAGACTTAACGAGCTAAAAGTATGCTGCACGAGAACAGAACCAAGGCTGCACACAGGTGGCCTGCATCGTGCAAAGGAGGACATGTTCCTCTGTGGAATGCAGTAAGCAAGGACGGAGGACACCAAGACCTGGCTCAGTCACAATCCATCAAAAGCAACAGCCCACTTTGTAGAGACAGATGTTCGTGTGTGATATGTAACTGCCCTTGTTAAACTTCAATAAAAGACAGGCAAAAGAGGAAGAGAGTCAGAGCTCACTGGTGAGAGACAGACTCGTGGAGTCTGCCCACGGAGTGATGCTCTCCTCCTTATAGGAGCCTATTGTGTGAACTTTAACTTGTGTTTGTGAAGTTATTACTATCTATTGCAGTGAAGAAGTCCTCACCTGGGAGTGCACCTTGGAAGCACGACAATTGGGGGCTCGTCCGGGATGAGAGGAAAAGAGAATTCTTCAAATTGATTGACAAAGGTTCGGTCCAAGGGTGAAAAGTCGCGTGAACATCTGGCGTAACAATAAGGTAAGCAGACCATTATTCTGCATTGACTATTCTAAATCAAGGGTGTTCAACGTCTTAGTAACCCACAGACCGCTAAAATTAATTAATTAAATACATAGTGACAACTTCCATTTCTATAAAGGTACAGGAAATATGGTCTGTGAAGTTATTGCTATCTATTTCAGAGAAGAAGTCCTCACCTGGGAGTGCACCTTGGAAGCACGACAACGGACAGTAAGGACAGAGAAGCTGGCGTACAATCAAACCAGAGTTGCAAAAATCTGGGTTGGATTTATCCCAACTTGGGTTGAAGGCACAACCCAACATAACCCATCAAATATGGACCCGTTATGTTGGAACAACCTTAGGTTGACCCAGTATGTTTCTCATGATTGTGGGTTTTCTGTTGTAGTTTCTTTTCCTGTTTTATTTTGTAGTCTCTCTGCTCTCCCATGTGTTGTCTTGTTTTACTTCCTGTCTTCTGCTGTCCCACCTGTGTGATTACCTGTCCCCGCCCCTATGTGTTGCACCTGTGTCTCATTGTCTCCCCCGTCTTGTGTATTTAAGTTCAGTCTTTCCTTTACTCCTGGGCGAGATCGTCTGTTTTCCGTGTGTGCATCCTTCGAGCGTTTTTTCCCTGTTTCCTGTGTTCTGAGTTTCTGATTCCCGTGGATTTTTGACTACTGCCTGTTTTTCGGGTTTCCCTTTGCCTGTCGTTTTCTGGACACTGTTGCCTGTAAGTTTTATTAGTGCTTTCATAAAACCATTGAACTTTACTCACCTGAGTCGTGCAATTGTGGGGCCATCTCCTGGTGTGCTTGTCAATGTTGGGGTGTACCATCAACCCAAGTTGGGTTAAATTCAATGCAGATTTTTTTGATGTGTAAACCAGGGAATTTTTTTATGAACACACTTTATTTAGCTACAATATAAAACAAACAAATACAGACGTTAATAATTGACAAGGCAACTTATCATCTCAATACATTTTTATAAACATTGACAGCTCAACATACACAGCTTTGAACATTCATGTAATTTAATTTTACTTTTGTATGTATAGTCAAATAAAAGTACCTTAAAGCATGGTTTAGATTTTTGGAGGACTTATGAATATATTTACCTAATAATAACACAAGGTTAATATTTAAAAAATTTTGTAGTTCCTCTTTGTAATCAAAACCAGTGACGACACTCTTACAGTCGTCTTTAACATGGATCTTCGTTTTGCATAGTATAAATTCTTCCAAGTTTGACCAAAGCCTTGTGGAATAATAGCAGCAATCAAACAAAAGATGTAGCAATGTTTCAGTGTCATTATTGCAAAAAGCTACATTTAGCATCAATCTCTGTGAATTTTGATAAGTGAAAGTTGGCTGGAGACAGTGGCCCTCATAAGTTTATGAACCCATGCTAAAGTAGACTAAAAAGAGGAATAAAAAAAATCATCTTTGGGAAATTGATCTTAATGCCTTAATTAAAAACATTTCCACCAACCTTTAAGGACACCAATTTTCTTTCTGAATGAATAATGTATCGTAAATAAATGTTCTTCCTTAAAATACAGGGGGCATAAGTATAGACACCCCTGTTAAATTCCCATAGAGGCAGGCAGATTTTCATTTTTAAAGGCCAGTTATTTCACGGATCCAGGATACTATGCATGGTTTTATTTCAGTTAGCCTAATAGCGGGTTTGATTTGCATTGAGAGATGATTTTATGCCAATCTCTAGGTATGGTGCAGGGTATGTGATGATGTGGTGGGGCTATTTTAATTCCAAAGGCCAAGGGAACTTTATCAGGATGCATAGTATCCTGGATCCATGAAATAACTGGCCTTTAAAAAACAAAGGCACAGCCAGCGCATAGTGTTTTTACGGCAGATCATGTGTAGTTAGCTCAACTCACCAATTATATGGGCAAATTCCTTGTACAGTATCTCACAAAAGTGAGTACACCCCTCACATTTTACTAAATATTTCATTATATATTTTAATTACATTTATATAGCGCTTTATGATAGACACTCAAAGCGCTTTGGGGGACTACTCCTACTCTCTAGCACCACCAATGTGTAGCACCCACCTGGGTGATGCTCGACAGCCTTACAACGCCAGACACTCACCACACATCAGCTTGCTAGAGAGGGAACGTGTTTTTAGTGGTGGGGGAAACCGGAGTATGGCGAGTGGATTGTGTCATCCAAAGGATAACCGGGAGAAGGATAAGGAGCAGGCTACCCTCCCCGTCGTCGCCAAACCGTGTGGAATTTTGAATTGATTTAATTGGGATTGCAGACGAGAGACCAGCGGCGACCAAGCGGCGAGTTGTAGGCGAGTGCATGTACAAACATTTGCCGACGGCGACGTGGCGACGGCGTATGTTTAGAATTCCCATCAAATTTAGGCCTACTAAAGACGTCTAAACTAAGTACGTCGCCTTACAAACGTGTGAAGCACACGCCCTCACTATCTAAAGACGTCTGAACTATGTAGCTACGTGGTCAGTGTGACTTTTCCCCTAACAGTGATAACTAACTAGAGTACAGTATATTGTCATTGTTTAGACTCACATTTTGTTAGTGTTCTTTTGCTTACTTTCTGGTTCTTATGTGTTACTCATAATGTGTGGCTAATAATATCATCATGCTTATAAAAAAAGTATTAAACTGCTGAATGAACACTCGGAATGTCTCCATGGCAACAAGAGACATGCTGCCAGCATTAGCTACCTTAGCTAAGCCGTCTGAACAACAATCATTAAATAAAATAGCAATTTGTTATATTTAACCAAATCAACCACAATCATCAACTGTCTACGCTTAGGACCTTAACGAAGGTATAGTCACAAGATATATGATCAATATCATAAAAATAACAGCTTATATAGCTGGGGAGCTTGCTAGCCTTAATAGTTGTGCCCACTTGTTACCCAAAATGAACATCAATTCACTCAAAAAATACAAACAAATCAACTATTAAGGTTATTCTACTAATGTTAAAACAAATATGAAGGTTCTTGAGTGACATTTATCCATTACAGAATAAATAAGTCAGTGATTTGGCTGGTCATAGCTCTGCTAGGGTTATTGCCAACTAGATAAAGAACAAAGCAGCCCACACAGTGAGATCGTGGTGCCTTTGACTCAAATCAAAATTATTTTTTTAAATTGGGGGTTCTGCGAAGTAGCCAATACTTAGGAAATAAAAAACTTACAGTATATTTCGGATTTTTATCAGAAACTGCTTTATTGGCCAAGTAAGTGTAAACACAAGGGAATCTGAGTCTGGCTAGGTGTTGCTTTCAACACAGAAACAGACATAACGTTACGGCTAAAAAACAAAGATAAACAAGGTAACGTTAAACATGAACGTTTGACTACTATGTAGTATGTATAAGTTGTATATAATAAAGTGTATGTGCATACACATGCGTACATGTAAACAGATCTATCGAGCTTAATAAATAGTAAGGCAATTAGTGCTAATGATCCAGTAGATGGCGCCAATGTTCAATCAATGTTTGAGTTACAATACATTCTTCCAACAGTGCATAAGCTGATGAGGTACTACAATTAAATTTTTCGTAATTATTTTTATACTGTCAGTACTTTTAGAGCAACTTATATAATGGCTAAAGGGCCGGGAACATGTATTGAATTAATTGAAATACATTTAAACCTAACGGCTAACTGCATATTGATTAACTTGAATTCAATCAATACATTTGGGGGGGGGGGCACGTCTTGAAACTTACTTGAAATAAGCCTGTTTGTGATTCTGAGGATGTTTGGCTACAACTGTTTTATAGTGTATGTTGTGACCAGGGCTTAATTTGAGCCGGACCTCTGACATTGGAACCGGAATCTTTTTTTATTGAATCCGGCACCTCCTGTGTCACCATGAAAAATGAATCGCCTAAATGAAAAAAAATAAACTACTGTTTGTGTAGTGTTCAATGTTGTTATCTGTCTTGTTAGTCTTTATTCCCCATTGAAGTTCCACAAAAATCTTGCAAAATGCATTTTCGATGCGTTTTGAGGTGAATTTTCAGGGTAAGACGGAGGGGGGAGAGGGACGGAGGGAGGGGAGACAGAGGGGGGAGAGGGACGGAGGGAGGGGAGACAGAGGGGGGAGAGGGACGGAGGGAGGGGAGACAGAGGGGGAGAGGGACGGAGGGAGGGGAGGCACTTCAATAGGGCGGCGTGCACTTCAGGTGACCCAAGTGCTAGTGCTGGTTGAGATTGCTGTTATAACCTCATTTCACTCAGGGGTGGGGGGATGTCAAGACAACAAAGTTTGCTTAACTTGTTCAAATACGCTGGCCAGTCGGCAGGGCCGTACTGGGACATCAGTAATATAAAGAACATCAGTTATAAATATGACTATGAATAAAACATTTTCTAATTCAATCTGTGCTTCAGTCAAGTTATTATCTAGTATGTGGAACTATTGGCATTTTATCCTATATGTAAATATCTGATTGATTGATATGCCTAATATGATTGCCTACCCAGCCCTGCACACTTCCCCTCTACCTGTCTGTTTCCTGCTCTTCCTCTCTCCTCCTCCTCCTCTCTCCTGCTGCTCCTCCTCGTCCTTTCTCCTACTGCTCCTCCTCCTCCTCTCTCCTGCTATCTACCTCACATCACCAAATCCAAACCTGACTGAAAGTAAACTCTTCGCCTTAAGTTTGAGCCAATCGGATGTCAGGAAAAACGAGGATCAGTCCAAGTTAGGAGGGGCCGCTCGTATCCCCTCAAGACTGAAAGTATTGGTTTGGCCCGGTCTGAAACACACACAGACACAGCGCTCCGCTGCAGCTGAACGGCCGGCTAGGCCGGTCGCGAATGACAAAAAAAAAAAAATAACGTATTGACCACCGGCCGGTTCGGCCTGAAATGGACCGGCCGTTTGGGATTGTTCCCGGTTTTCCCGATGGCCAATCCGCCCCTGCCAGTTGGATCCCAAACAAGCAAAAACCGTTTCTGCCAATCAAGAATGTGCAGACCACGGTGGGTTTTTTGGTTAATTTAATAGTCCGATGGATAATTGCTGCTTGTGAAAACCATTGTTGCAGTGTATTTTTTATTTTATTTATTTTTTATTTTACATTTCGCACCGATGCAGTGCATGTTCTAAAATAAAAAAATAAACATTGCCCTGATGTACACACAGTGTTGTTTAGGGTTTTTTTTTAGTCAGAGAAGCTACGTAGGCAGTGTCATTTCTTTTTGTTCCGTTACCTCCAATCCCCGTTTTGAGTCACCGGATCCACCCACCCTCCGGGACCTTCCACTTAACAAATTAAACACTAGTTGTGACATTTACAGGAGGGCAGTGCAAAAATATTTTCCTGAGCTTGTTTCACTGGAATGTTATAATAAAGTCCTTTTGGCAGGTAAAGAGCAGCTACAGACTGGCCAGATGTCCCTGCTCCAGAGGAATCCCTTCCTCTCCCTCGTTGTGGTCGTTTGGTTCTTCTGTGAGAAGAGAAGGTGAGAGAAGTTTACGAGGCAGATAATGAAACCCCAAAATAAAAATGCATTGTCACTCACACATTAGTCTTCTTTAAGGTTAAAATAACAGTTCTAGTTCTGGGGTCAGAGACCAGGTTGCAGTCAATACATTTTGTTTTATTATTTCGTCTTGAATTTGGAGAGATTTCAGTCCCTTGGCTACCTCAGTTAACCAAGGGACACAATATTCTGTCTCATTTTGAATATTTTACTTCCATGTGAAGTGAGAGCAATAAGTGAACAGTGTGAGCCTTGCTGGCTAACAGCTCTTTTGTGTTGATGAATCAACTGTGTTCATTGTTTTTTTTGTAGATCCAAGCACTAAGTTCTCTCAATGTACACATTGTGTATGAGAAACTACATTTTAAATGTTACTTCTGGTAAAATGGGGCATCCAACATGGCCCCTAACCCCACTTCCGCCTCCTGTCTTGACCCACCGCCAGCCAAAATGGGCAGTGTGGCAAAAGCGGAAGGCTAGAAGCTGGTGGGAAAATGTAGTCACCGTGTCATTCTGCAAACCCTGGATTACATTCAATTACAGCTTTTATCAATGTTCAACACTGGGGTTTCCACTAATGAGTTACACGGTGCACCCAACAAAGAGAGAAAGCGCCCGGCTGTAATGAATGGGGCTGGAACCGAATTCAATATTTTTAAGCACCGACCAAAAACTGCCTCGAAAGTATCGAGTATTAAAAAAATGCCTCTTCATTCAATTCCCAATTTCAATACCTAAGGAGTAAATCTCATCAGCGTCAGTGAGCCAATCAGCACGCGCGCGTTTCTACCAAGATGTAATAATGTCTGATTGGCTGTCAAACGTTATACAGAGACGGGCTCACGTAGTAGGAGCTGGTACATAAATGAAAACATTTGTGCCGTTCCCGATATGTTGTAATAGCTTTTGTTTTTAAAAATTGGTACCAAAAAAAGTATCGTTTAAGAGCAGGTAGCGGCAATCAGACTCGGTCAGCTCACTCAGACTTTTTTCCACTGGGCATTTTTGTCAATGTCAAACATGGTGTGCTCGCGGCGGCCTCTAGCTCACCCAGTAGGAGCGTACCAGAAAAAAAGGCCCCAAAAATAATCTTAAAAACACATGGTGTGCTCACACAAAGATAACGACGCACCATGGTGACATATACACCGCACCAGAGAAAAAGCATAGCTTTCCCTGAATCAGATGATGTATAACACTTAAAACTGACTGAAAGAAAAGCTCAGAATTGCTAAAAATATGAAAATATGTCCGCGCCACACAAGGCAGCTTCATAGATAAGGTATGGTTAATGCTACTGAAAGGCACAATGATGTGTTGACTTGCTTTAATGTGAAATAACTACTGTTGAACTGAGATGTTTGGGCAGGACATATCACGCTGAGGGTGAGATCCAAAAAGTCACCCAAGATAAGAAAAGCAGTTTGATGGAATAGGAGACACAGAAGAGTTACAGTATTTAACATTATGTGATGGCTTCACCGATTACTTTACCTATTGATTGGATTGGCTTACAGCACATTTTACGCTTCCAGATCACCCCAAGAATGATGATGACGATGATGCCGACGATGATGCCGACGATGCCACCCGGAGGAAAAGTGGAGTCGTTGCCACCACCTGAAAGAATGGAGGAGAGATGTTGAAGGGTAACTACCGTTGTTTGTTTTTTTTCAACCTGGATTTTTATTTTCCTATGTTTTTTGTGTCTAAGTGACTGATGGGAACAACAATCTTTGACATTGGTACAATGTACCCTGATAGGGAAATTGTGCAGCTTGTATTTACGTCCACAAAAGTGCTTGTTTCGCCGCTGACCGGCACAGATTAATATGCTAAGTGTCTGACAACATTATGATGTCCCACCTGGGACTTGTATAACGGAGCAGGTTAACAGTCTTTGTCTTTACCTGGAGAGTTGGTACCGTGTAGCTGGTTACTATCTGATAGATTGAGTGGAGTGGAGTTGCTTCCTTCATGTGGACGGACTGTAGAAAAAAGAAAAAGTATTGAGACAGCATCAGATTAGTTCTAAGAAAACCAGTGCAGGCATTTTCTTACATAGCTAAAAAGACTGCCATGTTGCACTTTGACTATTAAAAAAAAAAAAAAACTGTTTCCACTACTGTTTTAACTTTAAAACAGATTGTGTACATTTTAGTTAGAAAAAGAAAAAAAAAACATCATGATTAAAATGCTTGCAGTACACTTACTGGTGAGGGATATAAAACAGTGTTTTGTCTCATCTCCAATTCTAACAGAGCAGCGATATCTCCCAGTATGAGTCATCTTGGTTTTCAAACGCAGTGAACAATTTCCTGTTCCCAGTTGACTGTCGAAAAGAGATGTTCTGTCTTTGTAGTCCTTCCCCTGATGATCAAACTCAGGTTTTCCGTTACGGAGCAAATGGACATCAACGGTATCATTAAGCACCCACTCCACTTTGTTGCCGACATCCATTTTGGGCACAGTCCAACACGGTAGAATTACTGTCTTGTCAGCTTCTGCATCCAACGATGTATCTGGGCACCGTAATTCTGCTGAAGAAACGCACAAAATAAATGTTGGCAACATTGAGCCTTTGTATTGTTTTAAAGGGATACTCCACCGATTTAGCATTAAGCTCTGTATCAGTAGAAGCACGGTCATATTTTCGAATGACCGTGCTTCCCTCCCTCATGTCCCCACTGATACGAGAGATAGCTGTATTGTGGGTCTTGAAAAAAAACTTAGATGACGCAAAAAACATCATTTTATATCATCTGAGGCTTTTTTGTTTATTTATTTGTTGTGTTTTTTTTGTTTTGTTTACACTTTTTTTTTAATTTTTTTTTTTTTTGGGCTGTAGTCCATTGCCTCTGGCCAAAAAAGCCTCCGATGACGCAAAATGACGATTTTTGTGTCATCAGAGGTTGGTTTTTTCCAGACACACAATACAGCTATCTCTCGTATCAGTGGGGACATGAGGGAGGGAAGCACGGTCTGATACAAAGCTTAATGCTAATCGGTAGTGATGGTCAAATGAAGCTTCGCAAACCAGTGTCTTTACTTTTTGAGCTCACTAGATGGTGCTCTCTGTTCAACAAAGGGTTTGAAAACCCACTGACTTGCCATTCATTTAACCTTTGTCTTTGAACAGAGAGCGCCATCTAGTGAGCTCAGAAAGTGAAGACACTGGTTCGCGAAGCTTCATTTGACCATCAATACTAATCGGTGAAGTATCCCTTTAAGTAAAAAATACACACAACGTCAACCTGATTTTTAAATGCGTTTTAAATTCCATTGCAGAGGGGTTTGTGTTTTAGACTAGCTATTTTGATAAACAGTGTCTGAAATGGGCTTGCTGAGTACCGGCACTTCTGATTGGTCTTAACAGAATTATGAATCGGCTGATATTTATACCAAAATAAGCTATTTATCATGATGTATTGTGAAGAAACAAGCAACTCTATGTAAAACCAGACATTCAGCTCCTCTATATAGCCCAACTGGAATGATCCTTTGTTTTATAACCACATTTTCAGTTGCTATTCAAGGTCAGGGCTAATTAAAGTCACTTCCATACTGTGCCAAAACGTTTTTTTCAATACAGGGAAGTTAATGATTTGAGAGCTATTTTTACTTTTCAAAAAGCAAAAAAATAGATTAAAATGACATGTATTCCTATTGTTGGGGTAAAATTATCAAGCAGCCCTACTATGAAGATAAATACATCCAAGACACATGCAATGATCATGTCATGATGACACTGCTAAAATCAGGCGCCTTTTGTGGTCCAAATTAGGCATTTGTGATTATGACATAAGCCATTAATGTGATTCATGATGTGGGCAACCTTTCATACCGTACCCATGGCACCGTCGCGCATGCAGTGGTGCATACGTGCGCTGCAACTGTAAATGCACGGCGCAACACGTTTGCAATGCATTTATGACATAGGCTATTCCCTCAGATGCAAATATGTAGACCTATCGCTAACAGATTTAATATTGACTATTAAAGGACTCTCAAATAAGTTGATTAGCAGTGTTGGAATGTAACTAAGTACATTTACTCCAATAGGCTACTGTACTTACGTAGAAATGTTGAGGTACTACTACTGAAAACTACTTTTCAGAGAGAAATATTGTACTTTTTACTCCACAACATTCATCTGTTACAGCTTTAGTTACTACTTCACACGTTAAGATTCCTGCACACAAAACACATAGTTTATAACATCTGATGTTTTATTATAAATGAACCTAGCCAACAATATAACAGCCTACAAGTCCAGCTGAGATGATTATTAAACCCTTTGACAGTTTTGATGTTGTTTTGGCCAGAAGATGAAAATCCTGGCGGGGGAGAAGTGCCCGCACACACCGGTATGGACACCAGGAAGGCGGCGTAGCCTATTTGACAGTCCGCCAGAGGCGTAGATCGGCACTTTCTTTGCGCAGAATTACAGGTACTTAAAAGGGTCAGGCGGTCATACACCAGCAGCAGTGACACATTTCGAGTGACAAGTAGTAGGAACGGGGAAAATCAACCACAGTCTCAGCAAAGGTAAGCGGCACGGCGCCATCATCCCCAGTTCACCGATGCAACGTGACAAGCAGGAAGAGGGGAACTTTTACAAAGTGATCCAAAAGCGTCCACGTATCTCAAGATAAGTTTCCCCCACTGCAGCTTACCTGTGTTTGAGACCTCCACAGACCATAGAGCGACCAGCAGAAATAGCTTACAGTACTCGATCATCATCATCATCCCCATGCCGGGCGCTACCCGGGCCGTTGCGCGCTGAACAAATGACCCACCGAGAGCTGTCCCATCTGAAACTGTGACTGAGGGGCGCTGCAAACGGCGTATACATTAAAACATTACATCCAGAAGCTGTATGATTATTCTCGGTTTGTTATAAATTCCTAAGGAGAAAGAGTAAACCGCTGGAGACCATATCAACCACCTCAGGCATAGTAACATATGTTAATCTGAAAGTAAATAAAATATATCAAGGTACATTTTCTCTGAAATGTTTCTAAACAGGTATTTGTTTTTTGTGACTGCATGCACGTGTTACATGTGTAATAACCCACCCTAAAACCTTACACTGGACCTACATTTAAATCTTAAAATAATCATATTCTACTGTAAAGAAAAGAAAGGTCTAAATATGTAATGGACCAGCACATTGGGTAAATTGTCAGAATATGTGACCCCACTGTAACTGCTTAATAAAGGAGTTAAACTTCAACATGTTTGGGGTATTTATGTCATCCCTTCACACTAATCTGGACACGTTTTTTTTATTATAATTTCATTTCATTTATTATTTCAAACATAACTAAAAAATACATATACGCATACAGTATACCCATATATACATATACACACATGCATACATACACATGCACATACGTATACACAAAAATACACATATAAATACATATACACACACATATGTATATACATATACTGTACATACATACATACATACATACATAGGCCTACATACATACATACCTACCTATACATATAAAATAAAAAGTGTGTAGCAACACACAAAGGAATAATCATCAGCCAGAGGTCACCATATATTATTGTAGGACATTTTAAAGGACAATTCTGGCGCAAAATGAACCTGGGGGTTAATAACACATGGGTACAGAGTTGACCATTCTCTGGGACATGTTTTCATGCTAATCGAATGTGTTTGTAGCTTGAAAGAAGCTAGCGCGGATCACTGATTAGCTTACAACGCTAGTATTTGGGGCACAGGAAAAGTAAAAATAAATCGCTATTTTGTACCACTAAAAAGGCTCAAAATATCACCACACTTCCACGGTAGCATAATGAGGGTCCCTACATGTTAACCGAAGCATTGAGAACTTTGTAAGTGTACAGACAGTTTATTGAAGGAGAGCTCCGTGAAAGGGCTACAAGAGAGAGAGAGAGCTATAACCAGTCATGATTTAACCAGCGGTGGAATGTAACTACGTACATTTACTCCAGTACTGTACTTCAGTCCAAATGTTGAGGTACTCATGCCACTTTCTACTTCTGCTCTGCTACATTTCAGAGAGAAATATTGTACTTTTTACTCCACTACATTCATCTGTTACAGCTTTAGTTACTAGTTACTTTACAGATTCCAGATTTAAGATTCCTGCACACAAAACACATGTAGTTTATAAAATGTTTTTATTCTAAAGTAAACTAGCCAACAATATGACGGCCTACAAGTCCAGCTGAGACGATTAGACCATTAAACACACAACTGGTTGGATCCTTTACACTTTCTACAATGGGAGGATTTTTATTTACTTTTAATACTTTACCTACATTTTCCTGATGATACTTACACACTTTTACTGAAGTAAAATGTTTAATGCAGGACTTTGACTTGTAACAGAGTATTGTTACAGTGTGGTATTAGTACTTGTCCAGGTGGGACGGAGCTTCATGACCTTTAAAGAGCTCATCTGCATTTGGTTTTTTTTTGTGATTCAACCTGTGATTGTTGGGCGTCATTACATTTTCCATTGAGGTTAGGATGTGGATAAACGGTTAAAACTGAACTGCAACTGAACAGAACAAAGACGATGTTGACGCAGGATGGAGCTCACCTCACTCTGCCTGATAGTTTGTATGAAATCTAATTTCTTTCTGTCGTTTCAATAGATATACTTTTCTTTCTTTTTTTTGGGTCCAACAATGGGCGGGGGGGACATTAAGACATTGAGGACACTTCATTTTCTGCATTCTGGTGAATGTTTCAGCAACAACTTGTGCCTTTTCTCCTTCAATTTAAGGTACAAATGTCCCTATTTATGCAGGGTTTCCACGGGGTCTGAAAAAGTCTAAAATTTCAAAAACAATATTTTAGGCCTTAAAAATTAAAAACATAAAACAAAATTACCAGTATTTAAAATTCGCTGAAGTATTGTGTTCTAGGTCTGAAATTATTTTAAACAGGTCTTAATTTCCCTTCGTCCATGCAACGCTATCTTTCATGCTCATTGGAATGCTTTTTCTTATTCTGTGGTGTTGTAGTTGTTATTATATATAATAATAAAAAAATATATATATATATATACAAATTATATTTGAGATATATATATATATATATATATCTCAAATATAATTTGCTGTATATGTACGGATTATTATTACTTTCTGTCGCTTTTATTCAATTTGAATACATGTATTTACTTTGCATGTACTTTTGTGACTGCATTTTGTTGTACTTTAATGTCATGATGTACAGTTCTCAGCATAAGTGAATACACCCACGCTTAAGTTGACTAAAAAGAGGAATTAAAAAATCAAATTCAGTTAGCATAATAGCTTGATTGATTTGCATTGAGAGATGATCTTATGGAAAGTACCCCATACCAATCTGCAATGAAGGTCCTCTTCATCACTAATATTTTGCAGCATTAGTAGACTGTAGCTCATTATGTTATGAGTAAATAAAATGAGGCACAAAAGTTTTGAATGTTTATTGGAAAATATTAAGAGTCTGTTTTGTGAAGGTTGCAGCTGGTATTGATTGGAGGCCAGACCTACCAAGAGAAACACAGAGTGTTCAGGCTAAAAGAGTCCTAAAAAGAAATACTTTTTCCCGTAGACTTACGTGGAGAAAGAGACATCTGTAAATAAGCGGATACATTTATTAGAATTACAATTATTATTATTATTTACATTTAACCATTTTTTTTTTATCCATTTAGTCTGTTAAAATTTGGAAAGTCTAGAAGAGACGCAGGATTAAACCATTTAATCGCCGTTTGAGTTAGCCGTCACTACCTGATGTGAGTCGAGTGCAGATGTGAGTTGCGTACGCGTCACTTTGCGACAAGTAGCCTACAAGAACCTGCTGACGAGAGACTTCTGTAATGTCAATACAATAAAAACGGACCTACGTAACGTAGTTAGTTCACTGCTGGCTACAAGTTAGCAATCAAACACAACAAAGGCTGTCAACTTGAATGGCGTTTTGAGCTAACATTAGCAATCTAACAATCATAGATAGATAAAACGTTTTTGAAATTATTTTCATCTTCTGTTATTGTTTGTAATGAGAAATGTTTATTATCTATCTATAAATTGCAGGAATGTCTGTGTGTGTGTGTGTGTGTGTGTGTGTGTGTGTGTGTGTGTGTGTGTGTGTGTGTGTGGGTGGGTGTGGGTGTGTGTGTGTGGCGCATATCTCTCGAACCGTTAGTCCGATGGATTTCAAACTTGACAGGTGTCTTGCTACGGGCACGAGTAAGTGCCGTGCCAAGTCTGACGTTGTTTGGATAAGAAACGCAAAAGATCTCGTTAAATATATATATTAATTTTTATATATATATATATATATATATATATATATATATATATATATATTAAAAGAAGCACACTCCCCCTCTCACACTGCATGCAAACACTGACTGAGCACCTGTTTGTGTCGTGACTCACTTACACGAGACAACACTGTCTCTCTCTCTCTCTCGCTCTCTCTCTGCATGCGCGCGCACACACACAACACACACACACACATTTTAACCCCTTATTTATGTCCGCATAAAGACAAATATTACAGGGACACAAATACTACAGATGCAATACTATACAAGACACAAACTCATGGACCAGTGGCACGCAGCAGGTCTTCACAATATCACTTACAAGCACAAAACTCACTTCTTAAGAGTATAAGTAGCACAAAACTCACTTCTTAAGAGTATAAGTAGCACAAAACTCACTTCTCGAGGGTATAGGTAGCACAATACTCGGTTCTTAAGGATATAAGTAGCAGCGTCTTCGCCATATGTGGCGGCTGCCAATAATAGCAGATATGGCACAGTATTTTGCAAGCCGTTTAGCCCTCTTTTTGGCCATTCCAAGTTGTTGCAGCCCTCTTATCCTGTGTGTGTTTCCTAGGCTACCAAATATGAAAACTAGTAGTGCGCACATACACACACACACACACACACACACACACACACACACAGAGGTTCTGGTGGCTGATGATCGCAGATATGTGCTGTTTAGCTCTCATAATGGGCCAGGTGGGTAGCGCACTGCCATGAGTCCATGACGCTAATGTCTGATTACTCCACATTTTCAATGTGATATTTTGTGATTACATTCTGAATCTGCAAAGTTCTCTGTCATGTAGCCTAAATCAGTAAGTCAGTAGTAGGGTGTACAGGGGAGTTGCATTTGAAGTGGTTTGGCGTCCACAGAGTTCTTTAAATCTGTAGACTGGTCTGCAACATCAATCTGAACTAATTGAGAAATACAATCAAGTACTTACAAAATCAGATGCAAATAAAGAACATTTCAGGAAGCTTTTTCATGTTTGTTGCTTCATCAAACATGGATGTATACAAAAAAAACTATCCGCAGACCGCTTCATTCATGATGCAGTTCAAGGGGGTGCGCAGAATGAATATAGGGGAAAAGTCATTTAAATTTTATTTTTTTTGTGAAACACAATGGATATTTGCCGTTATTTTGGCTTTAAGAAAGAAATTTTTTTCTGGCCTGGCGGGGGTTCTCTCGGGTCTGCCAGGCATGCGATATTGTTATAAATAAAAATTCAGATGCAAATAAATAACATTAAGTAAGGTTTTTCATGTATTTTGCTAAATAAAACCCTTGTGATGAGCTATTAAAGTGAAGGATGTATTTGGGCCATCACATCTGGAATAGACTGCTTCGCTTTCCTCCTTATGTCAGTCACTTTCTCTAAGTTACAGCCAGGTAGGAGACAAGCCTTTATCCCATCAGGGTGTTATGGCCTCTGACCTTTGTGTCTAAAATGTTGCTTATAAAAGCTCAGGGGTCTCATTTATAAAACTGTGCGTAGGATCCTTACTATAAGGGTACGTGCGCCCAAAAGCCCAAATTGGCGTACGCCGAAAAAAAGTCAGATTTATAAAACCATGTGTACGCACACCTGTGAGCAATGTTCCCTTTATAAATCAGAGATTACCTTCAAGTGTGCGTACGTGGATCAGCCTCTTATCCCGCCCTGTACACGCCCATTTTTAACCATAAATAGTCAATGTAAAGCACCTCGTGAATGCTGATAAGTATGTTAATGACCCTTGCAGTTGTTCTTTCGTTACACCGAATCATGCCGAATCATGACGACTGGCGGAGAAAACAAACAAACAAAAAAAAACTCTCAGACGCCCGGGTATTGCTGCCAATTGAATTATAATTTCGGCCTGTTGTCGCACAGTGTAGGGAAACCGGATCTAGAATACCTTTCATTAATAAAATCTTCCAAAACAGCAGGCATTACGGCACTCGGGGACAGCTTCGATATACCAGACGTATATAATAAGATTTAACAGAACTAGGCCTATATATTATATCCAAACAAGCCTTAGTGATGAAGTTGAAGATTATGTATAATATATATTTTAAAAAACACTCAGCTGTCTGACATTTCCCTCTGGAAATAGCCGGTTTCACCCAGAGTGGCGAGGACCTGTATTTGGACCGGATGGCACAGTTCCGGCACGTTGCCCTCTCTACTGGACCCACTTCAGTACATACAATACAGGCCAAAAGTTTGGACACACATTCAATGTGTTTCTTCATTTTCATGACTATTTACATTTTAGATTCTTTTTTTATAAATAAGGGAAAAAATTCCACAAATTAACCCTGAAAAGGCACACCTGTGAAGGTAAAACCATTTCAGGTGACTACCTCATGAAGCTCATTGAGAGAACACCAAGGGTTTGCAGCGCTATCAAAAAAAGCAAAGGGTGGCTACTTTGAAGAATCTAAAATATAAGACATATTTTCAGTTATTTCACACTTTTTTGTTAAGTACATAATTCCATATGTGTTCATTCATAGTTTTGATGCCTTCAGTGAGAATCTACAATGTAAATAGTCATGAAAATAAATTAAAAAACGCATTGAATGAGAAGGTGTGTCCAAACTTTTGGCCTGTACTGTAGATCAAAGAGCGCAGCTTACTATTACAGCTATATTAGGGAATTTAAATCAGCATATTAGCCAGTCATCGGCATGGTCCCTGAAGTCTCTTTTTCTCCTGATTCTTCCATTGCTGTCCTTCTGCAGGGCCAGCAGTGCCATCATGGCACTGCTGGCTTCTGTGTTGTACTCCTGCCTGCTTCTCCAAACTCTCCAAACATCTTCTGTAGCTAATGCACTGGCTATGGAGAAGAAGCTCAGACAACCACACTTAAACTATTCCTAAATGTTCTTCCACAAGTATTTTTAGACTTGCAAATTAAAGAAATTACTGCTTTCATTTTCTCATGCAACATGTTCTTTATTACCACGCTAGACCCAGCCTACCTCTCATTACATCATACTTAACAAAGCTCACTTATAAGTTCTATGACCGACGGCCAAATAAGGGCTTTTTTTACATTACTTCTTATTAAGCAGCTGTGTAAACTAAACACAAAAATCACCAGTATTTAAACATTGAAAACAGAAACTCAAGAAATTTAAGGGTCACACAAAGTTCAGCAAAGCATGAAATACCAGCCCGTTATCGCTCCCAACTCCTAAAATCTTGACACTTGGCAGAGCTGGCCGTCCCTATTAGCGAAATAAGCGGCTGCTTAAGGGAGACGCGGCCATTAGGGGGCCCTCAAACTTTGGTCCGAGCATAGACCCGGACGCAAAATTTTAGTTCCTACTATGGCCACGCAAAGACCCGCCCTTCAATAGCAGCTCGATTGGTTGGGGTTAGGCATTGACCTCGAGTGGTTATGGTTAGGATAGCTGATTGGTCAGGGAATAGGACCTGTACATAGTAATAGTAGTGTGTGAATGCTATTGAAGGGCGGATCTTGTCGTGGCCATAGTAGGAAAAAAATATTGCAACCTGGACCGTGACCCATCTAACTTTTAACTTATTCTGACTGATCTGGCAACCCTATGAATGTTGGTAATAAAACGTTCGGTGTTGGGCGTTGCTAATAGAGCGACAAGCAAGGGTCATGGTGTTTGCTTGATGTAAAACTGGCAATAACGGTGACCTACATACAGAGCGAAGTCCCGTTCTTGTGCCGCATGTCAGTTCCCGACCCAGAGCGACAAACATTGACGGCAAGAGTCCCGACCAATTGGTCTAAATGACACCAAAGATCTAGGCGTGAGTCCCGAGAGCGTCAAAAAGTGAAGCAAAGAGTCCCGACCAAGGGCGTCTAAATATGATCATTAACAAACACCAGAGACATCTGACCAAGCATCGCTTTTTGACGCGATGGGATTGAGAATGTGTTGGAAATAGTTTCCACGAATACCAGGCATGGCAACTGTCTATTAAAGTACATTAACGTACCTTCTGAGGCCATGGTAGCTTGAGTAAGCAGCAAAATAATTAATCATACTTTTTCCTTCATTACTATTATTAATATTATTATCATATACAGTGGTATACATAAAGTTGACTAAAAGAGGAGTTACAAAAATAATCTTTTGGAAATTGAAATAAAAATGTATTGAAAAAAATGAGGAAAAATCTGACCTTTAAGAACACCAATTTTCTTTGTGAATGAATAATGTATTGTAAATAAATTAATTTTCTTCTTTAAAATACAGGGGCATAAGTATAGACACCACTGTGATTAAATTTACAGAGGCAGAGCTGATTTTTGTTTAAGGCAGGTTATTTCATGGATCCAGGGTTCTGGCATCCTGATAAAGTTCCTTGGTGCTTGGAATAAAAATACCCCCTCATCACCCTTACCATTCACATCTACGCATGGTTTTATTCGAGTTAGCCTAATAGCTAACTGGAAATAAAATCCATATCAATGCAAATCAAACCAGCTATTAGGCTAACTGAAATAAATCCATGCCAATCTCTAGGTATGGTGAAGGGTATGTGATGATGTGGGACTATTTTAATTCCAAAAGACCAAGGAAAATATTATCAGGATATTTCTGGATCCAATAAAAAATCCTTTAGAAATAAAAATCTATCCTGCCTCTAAATGAAATTAACATAGTGTCTATGCCTGAATTTAAAGGGAAGAACATTTATTTATTTACAATACATTATTCATTCACAATGAAAAATTGGTGTCCTTAAAGACAACTGGATTTTTCCTCATGTTTTTAATTAAGGCATTAAGATCAATTTCCAAAGGATGATTTTTTATTCCTGTTTTTAGTCAACTTTACTGGGTGTCTAAACTTACGCATGCCACTGTATTATTAAGCTCAATCAAAACAGAGTGCTGAATAGGATCTGAAGGACAGATACACTGGATATATTAAGCTTATGTTATCACACCGCCACCACAAAAACAACTTTTCTGCTTAGTAGCATCACAAGGTAACAGATTGGATGTTAAAGCTATGGGAGGAGAAGGAATATTTTGTTCTTTTGTTAGTTAGGGTTGGTCTACGTCAGCCAATGTCAACTGGCGGCCCCGCGGAGTACATCCGGCCCAACAAAGCTTTTTGTCTGGCCCGAATAATCATGATTTCACAAAATGTAAAAAGAAAAAATTGCGTTCTGTTATTTATCATTTCAAGCATTTATAGCAAAAACCCAGCCCCCTGTATTAACATCTCTATTCACATGCCAGGATTCTGTACAGCGATGCCCGAAGCTCCACACATACAGCTGAGCCGGAGATGTGTGTGCATTAAACAAACCCCCGCGGCACCTGACTGGGGAACGATACAGAGAGGATAACCAACGGCGCTGGGGCAGACAAACTCACGCTAGTCTCTTTTCTGTAAATAGGCTACAATTAAAACTTCATGAGTAAAAAGTCAATACTTATCAATACACTCACCCGTTAGACCGGCATAAACATGTAGAAAGCGATATTTCAATCTGCTCTGTCTGCTCAGTCCGCTCTTGTCCACCGTACTGTTTTACGCAACCACGCTCTACTCTGCAAATAGCAAATTTTACAAAACAAGCTAAAACAAAAACTGTCTGTTTTTAGTCTAACTGTTTATCTTAGTTTGCCGGGAATCTGGAAATTTGGACAAATTCTTGTAAACCTCACAGCTGGCTGAACAAACCAAACTCTCCGCTAGGAGCGATCAATCTATGGAGGTAATATAAGTCAAGTCAAGTCATTTTATTTGTATAGCACATTTAAACGAACAACAGTTGACCCAAAGTGCTTTACAGGTAGAACAGGGAAGGCAGAGACAATATGCCTTAAGAATACATAATCGTATGTGCGAGGTACCATGAATATAAATAGGCAAAGAAAGAATTAATAATGTAACAGAATAAAAACAACAAAGGAACAATGTTTGTAAAAAAATAACTAGGAATCAAGGAGAGTTAAAAGCAAGAGAGTAAAAATGCGTCTTCAGATTTGATTTAAAACTAGCAATTGTATTACATGATTTGATATGGAATGGGAGGGAATTCCAGAGTTTGGGGGCTACTACAGAGAAGGCTCGGTCCCCTGTGGTTTTAGGGCTGTCCGGGGATAACGAGTAGTTGTTGGGTTGTGGACCTGAGTGCCCTGGTGGCAGAGTAAGTAGACAGGAGATCGGAAATATACGGAGGGGCTTGACCATGGAGTGCTTTAAAAACAAAAAGTAAAACTTTCAAATTGATTCTGAATTTCACTGGCAACCAATGAAGCTCAGCTAAAACGGGAGTTATGTGGTCATACTTTTTGGTGCCAGTGAGGAGTATTGCAGCAGCATTCTGGACTAATTGGAGTCTGTTCAAATTATGTTGGGTTAGGCCTGTGTATGGTGAGTTACAATAATCTAGGCGTGAAGTAAGAAAGGCATGAGTGATTAGCTCGAGATCCTTCTTTGATAAAAAGTATTTCAGCTTTGCTACTGTTGGTAAAAACTACCTTTAACAACAGAGCTGACTTCTTTATCAAAATTAAGAGAGCTGTCAAAGAGAACACCTAGGTTTCTGACCTCGCACTGTAAATTTGATGACCAAGGGCCAAGGGCATTGCTCAGGTTTTTTGTAGAGGTGGGGGATCCAAATAAAATCTTCTCAGTTTTCTTGTCATTTAACTGGAGAAAATTTGCTGCCATCCAGGATTTAATGTCCTCCAAACAGCTAAAAATGTTATTAATTGATGAAGTGCAACCAGGGGAGATGGGTAAATACAGTTGTGTATCGTCAGCGTAGCAATGGTAATTTAGGTTGTGCTTTTCAATGATAGAACCATATAAGACCAAAACAGATACATCTGGCTACTTAATATGCACGTGAATGACGCGATCGTTATGTTCGAGTTCTTCATTCTTGATGATGATAATGCTGGTTGTATTATTTTGCAACAGCATCTTTCATTGCAAATGAGGCATACATGATGAGCACATAGCCTGCTTATCAGTCCATTCATCATTAAACCTGGGCTTTTGGCTTTTCCACGTCAACTTTTCGCTTCAGCCTCTTTGATAGTGACATGTTTACCTGACAACAGCCATTTCTTTATGCAAGCATTTTCCACCAATCAGGACGCTGCATGCTACAATAATGTTTCCATAATCACAGACTTTAACCATCACTCCTCAGTGAACTGCCTCCTAGTCTGAGATCTTTTTCTAGTTAAAGAGCCAGAGTTTGCTCACACTAATACATGTAAAAAATTAAAAAAATAGCATTAATTCAGTAAGAAAGTGAACATTTAGAATAGGCGTATTAGGTATAAATTCATTTTATTTTCTTTATTTGAAAGTCCGGCCCCCGGAGTGTCTGCTTAGAAAAATTCTGGCCCTTGGAAAAATGTAGTTGATGACCCCTGGTCTAAGTTGATCTTTTCCAGAAGACTGTGGTTCTGTTGAAATGAAATATATTTTGAGTAACAATGCAATACATGCAGATCTATCTTTTTTTCACAAACAATCCCACAATCATGTTGCATAATTTATTGGTGCTACAATGATAGTCATACAGAAATAAAGCTTAATAATGATTATTCATAATTCACAATTTGCTACTCGCTGTTAAGCGTATATTAAAGGGAGTTAAGTGTTTTGGACAACCCAATAGGCTAGTGTACATGCCATTGGCATTCAGTTTTGGTATTTTTTTGAGTACCCAAAATAGCCATGTCTAGTTTTTGAGTCCCCAAACAGCGGTATTAATGTCAGCGAGAAATAGACTGCATTTCCTGTGGCTGCTTCACAATAAAAGCCACACTGTGTTTTGTAAAATGAACGCTTTTAATTACTAAACACAGTTTCTGGAATAGGCCTACACCCCTACAAAGGGAGGAGAAAATACAAGCAGGCCTCTGCATATTTCCCTCATGATATTGTTAGATCCCCCAAGTTACCCCCGTAAAGGAGATACTGGACTAACTCTCTGTTTAAAGGGTCCGAGCCTCTTTGCCTATGGGTATTACCCTACTAGGTTAAAGGGACTATTTAAGCTGGTGGCGAGGAGACACGCCTAGCTTCTAACTGCCTTCATCCGTACGTCTACCCTGCTTACACTAGCCCGACCGAATGGCCCCAGAGTCAGGTACCGCACCAGTCACGCATGTTAACGGCAGCTCTCCTCTCAATGATCTCTGCACTTGTTAGTTGCTAGGATTGGTTTTAGTAGCTCGTACAGTGAGCCAAAAGGGTCTGTTTAATTTCTATGGCACTGCAACTTTACTCGAACCAAAGTTCAAAAAACCTGTTGATGTATGTCTTCTTTAGTCTGTTGGCTATTTAGGTTTTTTTCTTGGAACACGTCACTTGCACATTTTGCACTTACTGCGGCGTCTTGTGTAGACTGTTTACATATTTGTGCTCATCATCTTATGTACATTTATTGTACCAGTGTTATGGTTGAATACATTGTGAATTCATATTTCTAAAATTGTATGATGTTTTTGTTGAGTTATTATTACACAATACTTTTTTCTGACCTTTTTTAATCTTGCCCCTGACAAATAACCCATATTACAAAAGAAACTAAGACTAAAACTAATAAAAACTAAACTAAAACTAAGCATTTTCAAAAAATTAAAATAAACTAAACTAGCAAACCTGCTTTAAAAACTAATTAAAACTAAACTGAATTTGAAAACAAAAAGTCAAATAAAAATAAAAACTAATGAAAAATGCAAAACTATAATAACCTTGGTCTGTACATGTGCACGAGTCACTTCCTCTCTCTCTTGGTGTACATGTCTTCTCCCTCATAGCTTCAACATTTCAACCTATTTCCTAATAATTACTTTCTCTTTGCTTAATAAATTTTGTCATATGATTTTTATCATTGTCATACACTTAATAATCAATCAATAATCATTCCTCAAATGGTTATATTCTTCATATAATCATTTTTGAATTACCATACATGTTTTGCTTGTAGCATTAAAATCACCTTTTAACTTTTAGCTATTATTCATTTTGTAATTCATCACCTACTCAGGCGGAGAGTCCCCAATCTTCCTGGGTAGATACTAATGATGGAAAGTCCCTTGTTTACTTGACAATATCTGTTGTGTAATCCCCATAGCCACATTTACTTTCATTTTCCTCAAAGCAGCCACACAGAGCTAGAATATATGCTGGAAAGAGAAACTAAATGGCACAACTGTTGCACTTCATCTTCAACACAGCAAGGTAAGTTTTCCTGCTTTAAATATTCTGTAGATTATAAGTGAATATATCAGTTCATATCTTATGTGTAGTTATGTGTTTTATTTGGAATATTCTGCTATTTGTGTGTTTTTCTATGTGTATTATAGATGGGTGCAATATTCAACTTACTTGAGCAGCACAGACTGGATTCTTACTACCTTAAATTTGTTGAGTTTGGTGTGAAGGATGAAAGAGATTTCATTGATGGTGTAACAGATGAAGACTTGAACAACATCGGTAAGCATAACTGAATCATTTACAAGTCTAGATACCAAAGATGTACGCATGATAACATGAGTTTTTCTCTTTTCTTGAGACAGGCGACATGTGCTTTTGTTTAGTGCAGCTTCGCTGAGCAGAATGTTTTTGCCAATATGCAAAATATCTCTCTTTTCCTCCTGCATTTTGTTTTTCCATATTGTAATATTATCAATTTAAAGACCTAAAATATAAACAAAATACCAAAGCTGGTTACACTCTCTTTTTGCTTTCAAGTGAAACACATTTTCCCATTTACATTTAAGTATTTAGTCTAGTTTCCAGAGGCAATAATCTGTTGAATTTAAAAGACAACAATCAATGATTTTTACATTATAACATGAGTTGTTCTCTGTTTTTTAATGTAAAGATGTGAACTGTTGTATGAAGCCTAAATATAATAATAGAAATCCATGTACTGTTGGAAGAAAGAGAGAAAGAATTGGGAGGTTTATACAACCTACGGCTAAAAAAAACCCAGGTTTTTCAGGAAACGTTCATCGTCTAATGCAAGTTAATTAAATACTGTGCCATACCTACTGAGGATTGCCACATGATTCATTGGTTTAATTTACATAACCACCAATGGATCTTGACCTTTTTGAAAGGCAGTATTTGCCCACTAAAACATAGAGTGAATTTTGATAAGATATAAGTAAAAACAAAATTAGAGATTTAGACAAAAATACTTATTCTCTACTTATTAATTCTTTTTTTTATTTTTCTTCTCCAAAGCTCGGTATACGTATATTACTCTAAACTCCAACACATGTTCCTCATATGTTTGGAATATTTATTTATTTTCTAGGCTAGGGTGGTGATGGCGCAGTGGATATGCCACATGCTTTTGGTGTGGGAGATCCGGGTTTGATTCCCATTGCAATACATCAACCAATGTGTCCCTGAGCAAGACACTTAACTGGATAACTGGCCTCTGGATAAAAGCGTCAGCTAAATGACATGTAATGTAATGCTAATTATATAAAAAAAATGTTAACACTATAAGGGATATAGTACTCAATGGTCTAAGTAAAAAATAGTTTTCAATATTAAAATATAATGTAATAATCATAAATATTTCCAAACAGGATTAAGCCAGGTGGAAAGGAATCGCTTTTCAGCCATGAAAGACAACATTCGCAGACTTAGAGCTCCAGCGGCTGCAATGTCTGTGAAGAAGTCGTTGGAGTCCTTCTGTCTGCAGTACACGTACCCCAAATGC
Organism: Perca fluviatilis; assembly: GCF_010015445.1. Classification (NCBI taxonomy): domain Eukaryota; kingdom Metazoa; phylum Chordata; class Actinopteri; order Perciformes; family Percidae; genus Perca; species Perca fluviatilis. The sequence continues at coordinate 29,323,324 of NC_053125.1, read as the reverse complement.
CCTGAACCAAAATATATCAGAGGTAAGAAATTCACCTAATTTATTGAATTAAAAATAAAAAAAATACTTATTGTACAGAAAAAGTGAGCATACTCATGTCGGTATTAACTTCATTAACTTCGTAAAAGGGGACTGATATATAAACATACACAGAACAGCTAGGGTGGAGGATGATGTTGGTAATATATAAGAAGACAAAACTAGGAGTGGCACTCACTGAGAACATCATGAGGCAGGTGTGGAATGACAAAACCAGCAGAACAAACACAAACACAACTGCTGCTGTTCTTAAGTAATTAAGAAGCAGGGAAATTAATTAAGATATACCAAAGGTTTAAATAACTTAGCTCCTAGTGTGACTCTTGGTATTGTTTTCCTTCAGGGTTAGGGCCAAATTCTGTCGTATACTATCAAGCCTGTCTCATATGAACTCTTGACATTGTCTGGAGAATCTGGTCTGGACATTTTCTGCAGTTTCCCTTTCTCACATGTAGCACACAACAGGAGATTGCTCTATGCACACATGGACTCAATCGGATTACACAGACTTTGTATTAAAAAATTGGCAGGGGGTTCAGTATAGCTTTGGATAACTGGCAGAAATGCAATGTAATCTGTTTATAACAGTAATTATATGACAGTAATTGTGTAAAATATCATAGCACCCACATGCCATTTTATACTTTTACCATTGCCATTTTGAATTGTCAGATATGGATCCTGAACAAAATACAGTTGAAGATCTGATGTTGAGGATCTGTCACATGGAAAGTGTAAATCAATCCAAAAGGGTCTGTCTCTACACAGTGGATGGAATGCCTTTGACAGATGATCCCTTCTTCAACACATGTAAGATGGATTCTAGGTCTTTATTCAGTGTGATCATGCGCTACAGTTAATTACTTTTAAACAGTTATTAAGCCTTCATATAATAATATATCTTAAGATTTCAGTGTTTTGTCATTTGTACATTTTGTGCATAAAATTTACTGTTCTGCCAGTCAGTGAAAACAAGTGTGTGTATATATATATATATATATATATATAGAATTGAGAAAAAAACAGACACAGTGGATCAGTCTCTGTACACTGAGGCTCAGCAATGTTGTTTTCTGTAGTGCAACAAAATATGGAAAGTGTTTTTTGGTTTTGTTTTATACCTACAGGGTCTTTAAAAGACAGACATATTGGAAATAAGGATGTAATCTATGCCATATTCACGCCAAAGGAAAACCTGAGAGCAGCTCCTCAAATGCTGACGCGAGAGGTTACTGAAACCTACGGGACTGATACAGTTCGATGCCACATCATGCTCAAGGTAGGTTTATGTACACTACTGTAGGGAATTTCTTCCCCTTAACTAAGCAGCATTGAAGACTTCTGGATATAATAAAATGGCTATCAGTTGTAAATACTGCTTCTTTTGTCTGGACTGGAGGTGTTAAAGTTGACCTAAATACTTTGTATTAATTCCTTTTGTAAAAGTAAAAGATGTTAAAAATCTTCCATTAAAGCATGGTTTTAGGATGTGGGAATGACAACTTTTTAGATATTTGTAAATTATTGTGATTAGGTGGTTTGGGAAATGTGAACAGTATTGTTTGTTAAATTGAATAACCTGGTTTTGTATTCCATTTGCATAGAATTCTGTTATCATTTGGTGTTCTATCTACCTGCCCAGGGACTTTCGACGAAAAATAGCAAGTGTGCTAAAACCTGGTACAATGCATCTCCTCATTTTTATACAAGGTTAATGTTCAGTTGTGCACTGTCCCCGTCTAACCTTCTTATGTGTGACAGCACGTTCCATCTCTTTGATTTACTTTTTAACCTTTTATCAGTTTTGCAAGTGAGAATTTCAGGGTGGTACTGTATAGACTGGTGTACGTACCTAAGACACCAACAATTATACACCTCCACCAGCAGGTGGTGCTATAATTTTCTATTTTGAATATTTGATCTAGGGAGACTTTGAGGTGACAGTGAATTTGGCAAGCGACACAATATCTAAATTGAAGAACAAGCTCGCCAATGAAAGTGGAATCCCAGGACATGTTCTTCATTACAAGTATGTCAGAATTATTGTATTGCATATATAGTATGGCTTTTGATCAAAAATATTGATACTGATTCTGATGTGCTTATTCATGTTTTCAGAGGCGGACACGGTAGCGGCAACACATTGGAAAGTTGTGGAATCTCAGATGGGTCGACAGTGCACTTCACCCTGTCCACATTTCCTGATGACATTCCAGACCACAAAACATTCTTCATCGATGATGTTGTGCCCTCAGTGCAACAAACCAAGAAAGGAATCAGTGTCTTCTTGTCTTCCCTGTATATTATCGTAAGCACAGTTTCATGACATATCTGTTTGAATTGCAGATCTATTTTTTTTTTACATAATTGTTTATCCCCTGCCCTATTTATTTATCTCGCTGTGTCCAATCGTTGCTAAGCTCCCAGTAGAGTCACACATGTTTGTCTGAACTGTTTGGGATAAGCCAGTTTTTTCTTTAATTAGGTTGTCTTTGCCCATTTAAAATGTCTTAACATTTACTATTTGTGAAAAAAAAAACATTGATAGGCTTGCTGGCCTAAAGTTAAGATAGTCACTAAGGTAGCCATCCACAGATCCAGTATATCCTAAAAATTCACTGTGTCACATGTATGATTAACATTAAAACATAATTTATAATGTCATGCAAACAATTTTTATTTTAATAGCTTAGTAATGCATTCAATAAAAAGGTATGTACATATTTACTGCCACATTTATTTATTTTGCGCACATGCAGTTCAGACAAACAGCAGAAACCTGGATACAATGCAAAAGTAAATTAACTTAAATGTTGCATAAAATAAAATGTGTGTTCCTCCTTTGGCATCATAATCAACTTACTTTTCAAGAAAGGAACTACAAACTCTTTACATTGTCTAACTCTTTTAGATGCTCTTTCCCCTCTGTATGTTCACAATGTAGTTCGAATTGTTTTGATATTTTCCACTACAGAAAAATAGGGGTCTAGGAGTTGGATACAAACCTGTGATTGCATACATACGAAAACTGACCGGATGTAACCCTCTGGCCCAAAGTTTGTATCAGTTAATCTGGAGGAATGAGGTCATATCAAGGAATCAGAAGGTAAACTATGCAAGATCACTTTCATTACCTTTTTTCATGAAAATAAAAAGGCGCCTTATAAATAAAGGTATTTGCATGGACCACTTTTTCAGCAGTGAAATGTAATTAAGTACATTTACTCCATTGCTATACTTCAGTACAAATGTTGAGATACTTGTATTGCACTTGAGTCTTTTCTTTTCATGCCACTTTCTACTTCTACACCGCTACGTTTCAGAGAGAAATATTTTACTTTTTACTCCACTACAGTCATCTGACTTTTACTTTACAAGTTAAGACTTTTGCACACAAAACACATGTAGTTTATAAAATCTGATATTTTATTCTAAAGTAAACTAGCCAACAATATAACAAGTCCAGCTGAAATGATGAGACCATTAAACACACAATGTTTTGGATCCTTTACACTTTCTAAAATGTGAGGATTTTTCTGCATTGAGTATTTGATACTTAGATCCTTTTACTTAAGGACAATTTCAATGCAGGAATTCTACTTTTTATTTTCATTTTTTTTTGTATCTTTTACAGTGTGGTACGTTTTACTTGAGTAAATGATCTGAATACTTCTTCCAGCACTGATCTTTTTGAAGTGTTTTGAAGGTTTAAGTAGATTCACATTAACACTGCATTGTTTTTAAACTGAAGCATCATTCATTTTGTTTCATTATTTGGCTTGAAATGTTATTGTCCTCTTAATGTAACAATATGTTTTTTTTATCTTTCCTGTAGATCGCAGTGGTTGAAGGCTTGTACATGCTCTTTAGAGAGCTTTTGCCAACGCTTGAAACAAAACGTGGAGACAGGATCATTGATGACCTTGATGTCTTTGAGTATTCAACATACTGCTGGGCACACCTCTTATCTGAAGCAAAGGTATTTCTACATTAGTTTGGAGGCAGAATCTAAATTCACAGAGGCAATGAGGCAATTGACCTTGGGGTGAAATGTTGAGCGTCAAACACTTCATTTCCTGCATTCTGATACATTTAATGCACTGATTTATGGTGGAAACATCTTTTTTTCATGTAAAGTAAAATACAGGTGACAATTCAAAACATAAAAATGTAATGTAATGCAGTAAGGGGGCTTTTACTAATAGTGCATTCGGATCAGGGACCTGGACCGTATCAGAGTAGATTTGACCCCAAGTCCAGTTCGTTTGATTAGTGTGAACATGATCCATGCCAAGTGTGAAGCGGTCGCAGTTTGAAACATGTGGTTAATATTGTGAAACAGAACTATTTGTTTAGGTTTAGAAAAATGTTAAAATAAATGTGGGATGTAGTTTCATACTTGTGTACATGACTTGAAAAATAACAACATTGACTTTAGGTTTCCCAGGGGACATGAACAGTGGTGTCTTGGGTGAAAGTCCTGTGTATGTTTGACTCATCCCTTCTCCCTACGCAGACTTTGTCGCTCTTTAAACTAAGTCATCTTATTTTCTATTATTAATAACTATGGGCACTACAAGTCGCTGCATAACAACAAATATCAATATGTGTCATAAAAAGCTGCGCCTCCTAGCTCACGATTACGTTAGTTATCAACTAATGATTGTTTACCACTTTTGTAGGTATAAGTACAAACACTGAAGTGAACTGAATACAATAATGTTATAGACTTCCAGTTGAGTGTTACTGCCTAATGCCCCTTGTTTATCCTTATTTTCATAGAAAGAAACGTCAGACCACGAGAACTATGCACCATTATCTCTGATGTCTGAAGAAGGCAGCCGTTTCTGTGATCCAGTCACTCTACCTGGAACACAAGGTGTTTTTGAAAGAGCAGTTGTACTTCAAAAAATCAAAGGTAAAAGTAAAATCTCTTATGGTTTAAAATTACATGAGGAAACCTTTCAACACATTTTCAAACAATTGTTTTATATTTATATTTTGAGTGGAATTAAAGTTCTTGTTATTGTAGTTTTGACCATTTTCCTCACCAAATTAATTGCCAATATGTGTGGATGCAGTTTGACTGTAACAAAGTCCAGTATGCCAAGTAAGCCGAGCAGTTGGGCAGGGACAAAAACCACAGAACCAGTTCATCTATACTCCTAATGTGATAGAGATAACATAACAAAGTTGATTGTAGCTAGCCTGGTTGACACAAGACCCTTCTCAGTTGTAATAGAGAGTGGGTCTGGGAAAGGTTCACTGACAGTTCATTTCCAAAGGGGCGTCACCAACAGACGCCGCTCAAATGCCTCTGGGCGCATTGGATAGTCCTTCAACTAATCAGACCAACGATCCGGGTGAAGCTGCGCTTCGGTGGCCGTCATGTTGAATGTAAACAAAAAGCTGCTCGCTGTCGCTGCATTATCGTATTAGCGTAGAGCCCACCTCAATGGTTGTGATTGGTGTAAAGCCCGCCTCAGTGGTTGTGATTGGTGCCTCAATTCTGGGGACATTGGAAAGGGGTTTGAATCATGGATGTATTAGGAGACCTTTGAATGGGCTCTTCGCCAGACTGACTTGCAGAGCAAATCTCAAATTTGCCGGAAGTTCGTCAGGGTTTACCCAGGCTAGATTATAGCTGCGAGCAGCGATAAACGGGCCCTCGCCCCTCCGAGCACATTGGGGGTACTGGCTGATACCCGGTTGCTTATGTGACGCTAGTGAACACATACTGATTATATGTTATGTTGCTGTGTGTCATGTGTAGACCACACTATTAAATTGTAATGTAAATCGGATGTTTGTCTCATAAGGCTGACTTCCTGTTGCCAGCAGGTGGTGCTATGACTATGACTCAATATGGGCATATTTATGTGTCCAGGTCTGGACTCTAATCATGCATGCAAAGTTTCAGGCAGATTGGACACAGTAAAGGTACAACAGCTTCCTGTGTTATGGCAAAACGCACAAAATGGCCGCCACGCCAACATTGTCCTAGGAAAACACAAGCTTTGCAATTTGGCAGACTGAACGTCTTGACATGCTGCTGACCCAATTTGAGAAGGATCTGTTCATTTCTCTAGGAGGACTTTCAAAAAGTCCGAAACCTATAAAGGGCCTAAAATGGCGTGTTGTCACATGACCTTTAACATCATCGCTCGAGCTGTCAAAAATTCCTTCCAAATTTTACATTGCATGTCATTTAGCTGATGGATGTCTTTGGTCTTTGGATGAGGTTGACCTGATTGTCACATCATTCCAATTTGAAATATTTGTTTTCTTCCCACCTAGGTTATAGGTTATGGGCTGATTATGAGTAATGAAGGGTTTTTCTATTCTATTCTATTTCTTTAAGATGGCGAGAAGATTCCAAACTGCCCTGAAGTAGTTCTGAGAGAAACGTCCCTCACCAGAGCCACTGACATTGAGAGGATTTTGCTCAGCGTTCATCCGTCAATTAAAAGATATCATCTCTGGATATCTCATAACAGTGTGACTGGTCAGAAGTATGTATTGTCAAATTTCATATTCATGAAAGGTGATACAGTTAGAAAATTGCACATTTTTGGACAAACAATTGCCATAAATATTCAACATTTAATACACAGACCTAAACAAAAAAATTAAATATATGTAACGATGTTTCTAGTTAACTGATCAATGTTTAATTAGTTTTACTGATTTTGATTGGTTCTTAGTGTGGGCAATGTAGTAAGCCCATACAAGTCATAATTGGATATTTAGATACAACAGTGCACTACTTCACAAATTTACTTAAAACAATGTTGTTTTCCATCTCACCTTGTGTGTTAATACCGTTCTGACAGTAACCCAGTTGATTAAATTACAGCTTTCACATAAATACTGAGAAGACATTTGGAGACATGGCAGAAGAATTGAAAACGTTTCCTCAACTTACTGTCACTCCACCACTGCTTCTGAAAGAACTGGGGTTGGATGATGTACAACTGGTTTTCCTGAGTAAAGGTACTGCACAAATCTGAATGCCTGCCTTCATAAATTTGATGATGATTCATTAAATATATATATGACATTTGGCTAAAAGAGTAAAAAATAAGCATCCAGAGGCTGTTGCAGCTGCACCGCCTCTATACAGCTAAGCTAAAGACAGAGAGTCCATGTTTTCCCAAAGATATGTACTAGTTGTTCTGCTTTGGTTAGAGGCAGCTTCAAGTCAGTGTTCCTAACCAAATATGTCCTACACCCCTTTACCTAAATAACAGAATAGATCTATTGTAATGACTCCAAAAATGACATACAAGACCGTTCTATTTAGCATTGTGAAACGAACTAGTTAGATTTGAGCAACATAATTGCGTGGTTATGTTTATGAAACAAAACTGTTAGAATTAGGCAACAAAAAACTTGGTTAGGGAAAAGATCAATCTTGGCTTAAAATGAGTCATGGACGTAACTGCAGCATGAACCTAATTACCTAACCTAAGGCCCCAATCACAATAAGATTCAAAGACGAGTTTGATTGTCTAATCTGATCAATAGATGATATTCCTGGTAACAAACTAAAACAAAAAAAATAGAGCTACCATTTCATTATACAAGGAAACATTGTTCTAAGTATACCTGGTTCATTTGCATTGAAGTCTTGCATTGCCAGACCTATCTCCACATTGCAGTACAGTCTGGATTGTTTGCATTTCTTTAAACCAGTCACAATAGTCTTGGGCGGCGCTAAGCTCCAGATGCAGTGACAGTGGCTCTGTAAAATCTCTAAAGTCTCAGGAAAGAACTTGGCTTGGTGGAACATTTGCACCCTGCAACACTACATACAATATTAAATGAAATGAGCTACAGTGCTAAGCAGAAATGAATACTCCCATGCTAAAGTTGACTAAAAAGAGGAATAAAAAATCATCTTTTGGAAATTGATCTTAATGCCTTAAATAAAAAAATAGGAAAAATCCAACCTTTAAGGGCCTGTTCACACCGGGACAAATTTCGCGCACGATATTCGCCAGTGTTTAACGCCTCGTGACTAAACAAATCGCGCCAATGTGAGTGTGCACACCGACGCGAATAACGGCACGCATAAAAGCGTCATTTTTCAAAAAACGCCTCAGGTTCATTTTTTTGGTTTGACGCACCGCGTCAAAAACTATCCGACCAATGAGATTGGCGCTTTTGCTCACGTGTCTGGAGCTTCTGAAGTTACAGTAAAACACAACTTGGGGGCGCTCAAACACAAAACGGTCTTGCCGAGCACACATACGTAACGGTGAAGAAGATATACGCCAAGTAGCGTCTACATATATGTCAATGGTCTACACTGCCGGGAAGAAATGAGACAAGGAAGATGCAAGGCAAGATGAATGTAGAGCTGCTGGTCGCATTGGTGTCGGAACATGAAGCACTTTATGACAAACGGGACAGTGTACCGGGGTAGTTCTGTTTTACATTAAGCGCCATCGAATGTCAGGTAATGAATTTGCATGTTCACTCGGCTCATCGTCAGCGAAAACCGCTTGGGTGTGAACACAAAAAACACGTTGAAACGCTGGCAAATAAAGCGCGCCGATATTCGTCCCAGTGTGTCCAGGCTGTAAGGACATCAATTTTCTTTGTGAATGAATAAGGTATTGTAAATAAATACATGTTCTTCCTTAAAATACAGGGGGCATAAGTATACACACCCCTTTTTAAATTCCCATAGAGGCAGGCAGATGGTTATTTTTAAAGGCCAGTTATTTCATGGATCCAGGATACTATGCATCTCATAAAGTTCCCTTGGCCGTTGGAATTAAAATACCCCCCCACATCATCACATACCCTTCACCATACCTAGAGATTGGCATGGTTTTATTTCAGTTAGCCTAATAGCTGGTTTGATTTGCATTGAGAGATGATCTTATGGAAAGTACCTCATGCCAATCTCTAGGTATGGTGAAGGATATGTGATGATGTGGGGCTATTTTAATTGCAAAGGCCAAGGGTAGCTTTTTAGTCAACTTTAGCATGGGTGTTCACTTATGCTTAGCACTGTAGCTCATGTTACTGTATTGTGTGAACACAACACAATACAACTTCGTCCACATCAATCCCACCAATCTGTCCCAAAATGTCCCAGTTAGAGAGTAAATGCAGTAAACATATTCTTTGTAAATCTTTACAATCATTTCCCGAAAGAACATATTAAGCCTGCCTTGTTGGCACGATCCTAATTTTCTTCAAAACTCAAAATTTTCGGCCAGGCCTGGATTATCCATAAGGGCACTTGGGCCAGTGCCCAGGGGCACCAACCATTCACAACCAGTTGGGGGGCACCAAATGACACAAGCTTTAACAATATTTTCCGTAAATTGTTATATAATTCACTTAAAATTGTTGAAAGATCATACATTACTCATTTATGAACACTAATTTCACAATAATAATAATGATAATAATAATAATAACAATAAATTATAAATAAATCAATATTACATGACCACTATAACTACCCTCCCCAATCTGTCAGAGTTGAGTTGGTCCACAGGTATGCCCAAATGTATCATTTGGTGGATGGGGGGAGGGGGGTTTAACAATAATCAAAAGTGGCCAGTTTAACCCTTCCAAAAATGTTATCATAATGATGAATGTAAAATATTATCGGTTTAAAAAAAATTATGAGTGGTTGGCTTTCTTGATTAAATGTAAATGGCAAGCAAAGAATTTTTTTTTCCCACAAACCCCCTCCGGGTTGCGCCCAAACCTCACAGCATGGCCGGTGCGCTTCGTGAGTTTATTCAGTAAGCAGAGAAGTGTAAAAGACCGATCCACAGTCTGCGCTTCTTTTCCTAGAACTCGTATTTATTTCAGAGGACTTTGTTCAATAAATCCATATTCTTGGATCTAATATTGAGTCTTTTGTCCATATCTTATTCATTTTAGGTCCTTTTATTGTCGTTAGCTGTGATGCTAAAGCAGTTTTAGCTTTCCCATGATGCTTTTGAAAGTTTTTGAACAATCAGAGGAGTTGCTTTCAGGACCCGTGAAATAAAGTCAGAAAAATACACATTTGACCGACCCACAATGCTGCAATATATAGTATTGATTTTGAATTGATAGACATTTTGAATTCATCCATCCATCCATCCATCTTCGTCCGCTTATCTGGTATCGGGTCGCGGGGGTAGCAGCTCCAGCAGGGGACCCCAAACTTCCCTAGTCCGAGCCACATTAACCAGCTCCAACTGGGGGATCCCGAGGCGTTCCCAGGCCAGGCTGGAGATATAATCCTTCCACCTAGTCCTGGGTCTTCCCCGAGGCCTACTCCCATCTGAACGTGCCAGAAACACCTCCCTAGGGAGGCGCCCAGGGGGCATCCTTACCAGATGCCCGAACCACCTCAATTGGCTCCTTTCGACGCGAAGGAGCAGCGGCTCTACTCCGAGCTCCTCCCGGATGACTGAGCTTCTCACCCTATCTCTAAGGGAGGGTAGGAACGAAAACTGACCGGTATATTGAGAGCTTTGCCTTCTGGCTCAGCTGTCTTTCGTCACAACGGTGCGATAAATTGAATGTAATACCGCACCCGCTGCGCCGATTCTCCGACCAATCTCCCGCTCCATTGTCCCCTCACTCGCGAACAAGACACCAAGGTACTTGAACTTCTTCACTTGGGGTAAGGACTCATTCCCTACCTGGAGAAGGCACTCCATCGGTTTCCTGCGGAGAACCATAGCCTCCGATTTAGAGGTGCTGATCCTCATCCCAGCCACTTCACACTCAGCTGCGAACCGATCCAGTGAGTGCTGAAGGTCACAGGCCGATGATGCCATCAGGACCACATCATCTGCAAAAAGCAGCGATGAGATCCCCAGCCCACCGAACTGCAAACCCTCTCCACCCCAACTACGCCTCGATATCCTGTCCATAAATATTACAAACAGGATTGGTGACAAAGCGCAGCCCTGGCGGAGGCCAACTCTCACCTGAAATGAGTCTGACTTACTGCCGAGAACCTGGACACAGCTCTCGCTTTGGTTGTACAGAGATTGGATGGCCCTGAGAAGGGAACCCCTCACCCCATACTCCTGCAGCACCTCCCACAGTATCTCCCGGGGGACCCGGTCATACGCCTTCTCCAAATCCACAAAACGCATGTAGACTGGTTGGGCATACTCCCAGTCTCCCTCCAGGATCCTTGCGAGAGTAAAGATCTGGTCCCTTGTTCCACGACCAGGACAGAATCCACATTGTTCCTCTTCAACCTGAGGCTCGACTATCGACCGAACCCTCCTTTCCACCACCTTGGAGTAGACTTTACCGGGGAGGCTGAGAAGTGTGATACCCCTGTAATTGTGTTTTCCAGAAGCATCTTGGTGCTGACCGAAAGTCCTTCTCCATGTCTTCTCCGAACTTCTCCCACACCCGCTGCTTTGCCTCTTTCACGGCAGAGGCTGCAGCCCTTCGGGCCCCTCGGTACCTTGCAACTGCCTCCGGAGTCCTCTGGGATAACATATCCCGAAAAGACTCCTTCTTCAGTCGGACAGCTTCCCTGACCACCGGTGTCCATCACGGTGTTCGTGGGTTACCGCCCCTTGAGGCACCTAAGACCCTAAGACCACAGCTCCTAGCCGCGGCTTCAGCAATGGAAACATTGAACATTGTCCACTCGGGTTCAATGTCCCCAGCCGGACAGCGGCCAGCGGCCTCCTCCAGACGTTCCCAATTTACCCGCACTACCCGTTTGGGCTTATCAGGCCTGTCCAGAGTCTTCCCCCACCCCCTGACCCACTCACCACGAGATGGTGATCGGTTGACAGCTCCGCCCCTCTGTTCACCCGAGTGTCCAAAACACACGGCCTCAGATCAGATGAAACGATTATAAAATCGATCATTGATCTGTGGCCTAGGGTGCTCTGGTACCAAGTACACTCATGAGCATCCCTATGTTCGAACATGGTGTTCGTTATAGACAATCCATGACTAGCACAGAAGTCCAACAACAAACAACCACTCTGGTTTAGATCAGGGAGGCCGTTCCTTCCAATCACGCCTCTCCATGTGTCTCCATCATTGCCCACGTGTGCGTTGAAGCCCCCAAGCAGAACTATGGAGTCCCCCACTGGAGCCCCATGTAGGACTCCACTCAAGGTCTCCAAGAGGGAAGGCCAAATACTCAGAACTCTTGTTTGGTGCATATGCACAAACAACAGTCAGAGTTTTACCCCCCACAACCCGCAACATGCGTAGGGAGGCGACTCTCTCGTCCACCGGGGTAAACTCCAACATAGCGGCGCTCAGCCGGGGGCCTGTGAGTATCCCCACACCCGCCCGGCGCCTCACACCGTGGGCAACTCCGGAGAAGAAAAGAGTCCAACCCCTATCCAGGAGTATGGTTTCAGAACCGAGACTGTCTAGTCCGTCGAGGCCCCTGACCTTCACTGCCACCCGTGTGACAGCGCACCCGACCCCAGCGGTTCCTCCCACAGGTGGTGGGCCCATGGGATGGAGAGGGAGTTGCCACATTGCTTCTTCGGGCTGTGCCCAACCAGGCTCCGTGGCAAACCCTGCCACCAGGCGCTCGCTGACGAGCCCACCATCTGGGCCTGGCTCCAGACGGGGGCCCCGGGCTTCCTCCGGCCAGGGTAACTTCACCTCTTCCTCGTTGGCTCATAGGGTTTTTGAACCATTCTTTGTCTGGCCCCTCACCTGAGACCACTTTGCCTTGGGAGACCCTACCAGGAGCACACAGCTCCAGACAACACAGCCCTCAGGTTCATAGGGACACACAAACCTCTCCACCACGATAAGGTGATGGTTCCCGGAGAGGCTCATTTTGAATTCAGACATTTGAATATAGTGCTCACTGCTCATATGCCTACATTGAGGTACTTTGAGGTATAGTGCCCAGAGGCACCACATTGTCTTAATACGGGCCTGTTTTCAGCGTGTAACATTAGCTTGCTAGCTGGAGGTTCTGGTTGTTGTTTACCCAAGCGACCAGAGTAAAAATGGCAACACAAAGAAATTGGAGGGCGAGGGACATCCTGTGGAACTTTCGAAAACACCGTAACTATCCAGTAAATGAACCTATCTCCATTTCTAGCCACTGGGGGACCATAGGCAGGCTGGGGGAATGCATATTAATGTTAAAAAAACTCATAAAGTGAAATTGTCATGCCATGGGACCTTTACATTTTGTTAAAATGTCAATATGACTCTATGATCCTAACCTAATGTCAGTGAGTGACCAGCAATTATGGTTATGAAGTCTTATGATACTTGACCTTAAAGTGTTTTACTTAAGAGTTACTTAAATTAATTAACTTACTTAATACTTGTGTATTACTTTAATTATTTCTGGCTATAAGTACTGAATTCCCCCTGTCTCCCATTTTACTGTTCCTTTTGTGCTAGTAATGTTATGTATTGCTGTACTTTTGTTTATGGCAGACAAGCTTGGTGTCTATTTGACTAAAAATAAGGCAAATCCTACACAGATTGAAGTGCATGATTGTCTGGCTGGCAAAAGACAAACTATGGACGTGAATTCATTAGCAACTATGTAAGTACTTTAATTTTTCATTTTTATTTTAAACTAGATAAAAACAAGATATAACTTTTTTCTCATCTTTCTTCTAATTGGCAACCGATCTATTAGACCAGTAAAAATCACTCAACAATGTCATGAATTTACTTAAAAACATAAGGACATAGAGATATAATAGAAACATACAGTGTGAGTCATTTGTTCAGAATAACAGTAAGAAGAATGCCACAACTAATGGTATCTCATTTGTTTTCAATGCATATAACTAATATAATGTAATATTTTCAGTGTACATTTTTGATGAAATTCTTAAATTTCATACAGAACTGGTGACCATAGGGATGACTCTTCAATAGTCACAACCGGGACTCCAAAAGAGGCTATACTGGTAATGTTGATTCTCCACTACACAGTAAATAACAAATATCACTCAACGCAGTGGGCTGAATGAAACAAGCAGGAGCTATTTCTGAGATGTTTGAGTACAAGAACAGCTATACAAAGACACGTCATTGTGATCCACTCTCATTTCTAAATGTCACACTGAGTGTGATCAGATATTGAGCAGGAGCTATGTGGGTTAGTCTGCTTACATCATGTATTCACAAATGTAAAAAGTCAGAAGTCCTGCAGCTTTCAACTGTGGTCACTAAGCTTAAAGGAGAATTCCGGTGGATTTCAACACATAGCTCTGTTGTTTGTAAATTTGGAGTGCTGTCAGTAGCAAGAAAAAAATCGTTGCTGCCTACACCGTGTTATCCCCCTGCTAGAGTTAGCACCTAAAAGGCTTAAACAGGGCAAGTTTTAAACTTGTTTTTAGCTCTTAACATGTTCGAAATGTCATTACAAGTGCCTACCCATGTGAAGTGATTCCTTCCGAGGGAACATAGCGAATCTGACTGCAGTAGATGTGACATAAAGGCATAAAAGTTGGCTCCACTGTGGTGTCAGGTTACAGAGTTTTGCTAGATAGTCATTACTAAGGACATAACAACGGCAAATCGTTTTTTTGTGGAAAAAATACATTTTGGAATATAGGATTGTATGAGTTTGACAATCGACTAGTTTGGACTTCACCGGAAAACAGGAAATAAACAGAGGTATGGATTAACACAACTTTTTTGCCTGTCACATCTACTGCAATCAAATTTGCAGTGTTCACTCAGAAGGAATCACTTCACATATGTAGGCACTTGTAATGACATTTTGAATGTCATTACAAGACCAGGAGGCTAAAAACACGTTTAAAACTTGCCCTGTTTCAGACTCCTGGGTGCTAACTCTAGCAGGGGATAACATGGTGTAGGCAGGCCCGATTGTTTTCGTTTTTCTTGCTACTGACAGCACTCCGAATTTACAAACAAAAGAGCTACATGTTGAAATCCACCGGAATTCTCCTTTAACAGATGCTGGCAGAGAGACACGTTCAACCATTTTTTTGTCAGATAGTGCTCTTTCAGGATCCCTATGAAGTATATATTCAAGTTGTGCTTCATTCTTGAATGAGAAGCCAACATATTTATTTTGTGATAACGTCCTGACTCTAATTTCATCAGGTGATGATAGATACAAGTTCATCCATGGCAGCGAAGTGCTATGGAAGTGTGGACATACAGAAAATCCATGCTGTTAAAGAGCTTTTTGACAACTTTGCAACACGGACCATGGCTTATGACTTCCATCATGTCATTGGCCTTGTGAAGTTTGACTCTACAGTGGAAACTCTCCACACATTGACGGAATCACTTGAGAAGTTCAAGGTAAATTCAATACATTGCACATTGCAAAACTGATCAACATTTATTGTATCAGATCCTTGTTCAGAATTAGAATCAGCTTTATTGGCCAGGTTTGCGCAAACAAACAAGGAATTTGACTCCGGTTAATCTTTGCTCTCAAAGTACAACACTCCCTTAACATATTATCATAACATAATAATAACATATAATACAATATGTATGTACATGCTGTACTGAAGGTTGTGATCGACTTTCTTTCTGTTTGTCATAGAACATGGGCTCCTGTGCCATGAAACAATATGTTATTAAACCTTAATGAACAGTTATTTTCTTTTGCTTTTTCAGGACGAAGTCCGCACCCTTAAGGCAAGCGGAAAAACTAAGCTGTACGATGCCCTGCAACATGGAATTCTTGAGTTGGACAAAGCAAAGAAGTTTCTAGACTGTAAACTTCGGATTCTTTGCCTCACAGATGGAAATGATGTTGGGTAATTTTCTTTCTCTATGCTAGTTTCCAAAGATACCGTTGCTAACATTAGGCATCAGTCAATGTAAATATTCTATCTCAATCAGCTCTTCATTTATAGTTTTAAAACCATCATAGTGAGGACATTTCTGCATTGTATGGACATTTTGGACAGATAAACTATTTTAAAGAACTGTTTGAAATAATTAGTTGGTTTTAAGGTCAAGCTTAAAATTAAGTTTAGGTTTATGTTAAAATCTGTGTGTCACTTAGTTTGTCATGTTGCTTTTTAATATGAAAGAAGAAAAATGAAAAACTATTGAGAATGATTCTTTGTGCGTAGATCTTTAAACAAGCCCGATGTTGTTGCTGCCAACCTGATAAAATCCAACATCATTGTGGATTCAATTCTTCTTGGAAAAGTGGAGAACAATATTCTCCGTGGAATCAGCAATGCAACAGGTACAGTATGAAAGCTTTAAATCAGCAGTGGGTACATATAAAAAAGGGCAGAATTTCAAATAGAGGCTCATATGGTAGAGACAAATTATTGACCAACAATTTATTTCCCCTTTGCATTGTTATGCCTTAGCATTGTTACAGCAGAGTGTGATTATGGAACCTGTGTCTAATTACAAGCGTATTAGATTACTTCAGATCCTGGAAACGTTGATGTCCGTTAAAGCTCGGGTTGAAACTTTGTTTTTGCCATTGTTGGGCAAAAGTTCCAAAGAAAAATTCCAAAGTGTTGCAGGAAACTAAGTTTTAGGTTTGAATCATTGCATTCTAAGCTTGTTGATACATTGCCACCAGACAGTCCGAAATATGAAGAGAATGCTGGTACTGTGTACCATCAAAAGAATTACATTATTTATTTCCATTTTATTAATCAATTTCATCAGTTGATGAAATATTGGACTTGTTAAGTTAGTGGAGGCAATGGTTTCACAGTGTGCTTTAACAGGGTTTAAGTAATACTTTAGTCCTAAATTAGTTAATTGTCACTGAATGTACATTGCTTGCAATAAAAACAATGTCAGGTTTTATCCCTTCCGCTATCTTCTCTATCTATTTTGAAAGGGCATTGTCACTTATTACTTAATACTTAATTGTGACTGGATTAAACAAGCTGAATTATTTTTTCCCCCCAAAATAATAAGCAATGTGGCCAGACCACACAGCACTGGAGTATAGTTAGCCTGTGTGGCACCAGACCAGGGGTGTTTCTAGAACTTAAGGAGGTTTGGGGCTTAGCCCGGCTCCATTAAAATAAAGTTAATGCAATGCAAAATGGCGATTGGCCTGTCCAGCTTCTTAATAGCAGGGTATGTTCCTTTTTAGCTGCCCAGTTTGTAGATGTTACTTAGATAGCACCAATATTTGGCTTAATCACACGTGGCCTGGCAACCCAAAGCCATAGTTGTTGTTTCACAATTTGTGGGGTGGGGAGTCTGGGTGTTCTCCCCCAGAAAACTTTGAGCATTAAAAACTTTTGTTTAATGCTTGTAGTAAATCTTTTCCAACTTTTTTCTGCATCAATTTATGCTGGAAATATAATTATTTAAAAGGAAACATAAATGATAATTCAAAATATATAAACATAATATAATGTATTAAAGTAAGGCTCTAAGGCATTCTGTATGTCTCCTGTAAATCAATTTTCATTTAATGTTATCTCCGCAGTATCCATTATTTACTCATCCCTCTTCTTTTTCATCAAACCTCTTTAATTGTGCATGTGGCACATATTCACCCCTAATGATACATTCATTCATTTTAATTAATTTGTAAAAACCCTGGACTTTAATAGCTCAGATGTGTTTCAGCAAGATTTCTGCTCATGTTTGTTTGTGAACTTTGTGAACATTCAAAATATAACTCATCCCATCTGTGTTCTCTGGCTTTGGAGGAGTTGTAATATTTTGAGAACAATAAAGCTATAATATTACAAGAATGAAGTAAAAATAGTTCAGGAAAAATCTACCTGCACTATGGTCTGCTATACATTATGTTATTGCTCTGCTGATATGGTAGATCTCAGACCTTCTGACAGACATTACACTACATATAATTTAGCTGATGCTTTTATCCAAAGCAACTTCCAATTAAGTGCTTTCAACCCTGTAGGTGCAAACTCCAGACAACAAGTAGTAAGTGCAAGTACCAGAGCCATATGAAAGTGCAGCTTCAGCGAAACATGCATTGGCTTTTGGCCATCCTGATGTCAATAGGGAGCTCATTCCACCATTTAGGAGCCAGGACAGCAAACAGTCGGGACTTCGAGTGATTAGTTGTCCCTGGCTGTGAGGAGGCAGCAAGCAGGTTGGCTGATGCAGAGCAGAGTGGGCGAGTTGGGGTATGGGTTTTGGCCATGTCCTGGATGTACACTACTGGTCAAAAGTTTTAGAACACTCCAATTTTTCCAGGTTGTTATTGAAATTCATGCAGTTCAATGTCTTATTGTACTCTGAAATGAAAGAATTGAACAAATAAATAATTGAAGTTAAAAAATAAATCATGGAATCAATGTATAAACCAAAATGTATTCTAAAATTTTGACTCATCAAAGTAGCCCCCTTTGGCAGATATAACCGCTGAACACACTTGTGGCATCCTTTCTACAATGGAAATCAAATATTCTCCAGAAAGTTCTTTCCAACTCTGTTGCAGAAGTTCCCATAAATGTGTGGCACTTGTAGTTTGCTTTGCTTTCACTTTTCTGTCCAGTTCATCCCAAACCAGCTCAATGGGGTTTAAGTCTGGTGACTGTGCTGGCCACTTCATGTTTTTAAGCTTACCATCTTGTTCTTTTTGCTAAGGTAGTTCTGGCATAGTTTGGACTTATGTTTTGGGTCATTATCTTGCTGTAGGATGAACCCCTGACCAACTAGGCGCATACCAGAGGGTACTGCATGGTGCTGCAAAATGCTGTGGTAGCCATTTTGGTTCAGGGTGCCTTTCACTCTGTACAAATCACCAACCCTGGATCCAACAAAACTGCCCCAGACCATCACGCTTCCTCCTCCTTGTTTGACAGTTGATGTCACACACTGAGGAACCATCCTTTCACCTACTCGACGGTGTACAAAAATCTTCCGTGATGAACCGAAGATTTCAAATTTTTATTCATCAGTCCATAGCACCTTCTTCCAGTCTTCAGTAGTCCATTGATGATTTTTCTTGGCCCAGGCAAGGCTCTTTTTCTTATTCTGACTTCTTAGCAATGGCTTTCTTGCTGCAACTCGACCTATCAAACCTGCAGCTCGAAGTCTTCTCTTCACAGTTGAAACTGAGACTTGCTTATTACGACCACTATTAAGCTGTGCAACAGCTTAAGCTGTTGTCCTGTGAGCCGCCTATCACGCAAGCTGTTGACTCTCAGAAACTTGAATTCTGATTCTGTTGTCGCTTTGGGTCTGCCAGACCTCTTCCTGTCAGAGTTTCCCCAGTTTCTAAGTGCCTTTTGATGGTGAAGAATAATGTACTCACTGACACCTTGACTTTCTTCGCAATTTCTCTGTTAGAAAACCAACATTCTTAAGTGTTATGATGATCTGTCTCTCTTCCATTGTTATTTGCCTTTTTCCTGCCATTTTTGTGGCAACACACTACTTTCGGCAGTACATTACTGTTCAAATAATGCTCACGAGGGTACGGTACCACAGTGTGTTCCAACAATACTTTTTTACAACAGAGGGGGTTAAAAGGTAAAGGTAAAAAAAGGTAAAGCTACTTTATTTGTCACATACACATACATGTAGCGACATTTATTCTCTGCATTTAACACATCCCCCAAGGGAGCAGTGGGCAGCCAATTACAGCGCCCGGGGACCAACTCCAGATCTGAGCCAGTGCCTTGATCAAGGGCACTGACTGGAGAACCTAGTACATGTTTTTAATAGTGGGGGAAACCGGAGCACCCGGAGGAAACCCACGCAAACATGGGGAGAAAATGCAAACTCCACACGGAAAGGCCCGGAACGACCTGGATTCAAACCCAGAACCTTCTTGCTGTGAGGCCACAGTGCTAACCATTGGGCCAACATGCTGCACCTGTGTTGTAAGTAATCCAGACAAGTTGGAACACCTGTGGGAATTGGTAGCACCAACTTTCAAAGCTTGATCAACCTCCATTGCTGCAGAACAGCTTTCCGTTGTTAACCCATTTCTTGTTTCCTGAAAAAGGCCTTTTTGTAAAATTCTGAAATGTACATTATTTTTCAGTTTTGGGTAACCTTACTTTTAACCTCAGGCAGTTCACCACTTACCTTTGTACCATTTTAAGCTATTCATTGGACTTGAACTGCTAAAATTTCAATAAAAAACTAGAAAAATTGGGGTGTTCTAAAACTTTTGACCATTAGTGTATGCTGGGGCTGATCCGTTCGTGGCCCTGTAGGCAAGTACTAGTGTCTTGAAGCGGATGCGGGCAGCAATTGGTAACCAGTGAAGAGAGCGGAGGAGCAGTGTAGTGTGAGAGAACTTTGGTTGAAGACCAGTCGAGCTGCTGCGTTCTGAATGAGCTGCAGGGGCCGGATGGCACATGCAGGCAGGCCAATCAGGAGGGAGTTGCAGTAGTCTAGACGTGAGATGACTATAGCCTGAACCAGAACCATAGCAGCCTTCTGCGTTAGTAGGAGATGTATCTTTCTGATATTATGCAGCATGTATCTACACGATCAGGTAGTTGCAGCAGTGTTGGCAGTGAAGGAGAGTTGGTCGTCAAGTGTCACACCCAGGTTTCTAGCAGTCTGGGTGGGGACTACCATAAGAGTTGTCAATTGTTATAGTCAGGTCTTGGGTAGGAGAGCCCTTGTCAAGGTTGAGTTTCAGATGGTGTGTGGACATCCAAGCTGAGATATGTACTGCTGTTTGTGTTTCAGACTCTGGAAAGGAGAGAATAATGTGGGTTTCATCTGAGTAGCTGTGATAAGAAAAGCTGTGCGAGTGAATGACAAGAGGAGTGGACCCAGGACTGATCCCTGAGGAACCAGTTTTGAGTGGGCAAGGTTCTGAGGTAGATACTCTTCAAGTTAACCAATAGGTTCAGTCTGCCAGGTAAGATGTGAGCAAAGAGAGCGCAGAGCCTGAGACACCCAGATCCTGGAGTGTCGAAATGAGGATCTGGTGGTTCACTGTGTCAAAGGCAGCAGAAAGGTGCAGAAGGATGACGACAGAAGAGAGAGAGGTTGCTCTAGCAATGTGAAGCTGCTCAGTGTGACAGCAAGAAGGGCAGATTCTGTTGAGTGACCAGCCTTGAAGCCAGACTGGTGGTGATCAAGAAGGTTGTTCTGGTGGAGGGTTGATTATAAATGGCACGCTCAAGAATTTTGGATAGAAATGTAAGAAGGAAGATGGGTCTGTAGTTATTTACCTCAAACTAGTCAAGTGTTGTTTTTTTGAGTAGTGGGCTCACCCTTGCTCTTTGAGGGCATCGGGGAAACAGCCGGTTGAGACCGAGATGTTGCTGAGAAGGGTGAGGACAGGAAGAAGGTCAGGAGCAATAGACTGAAGAGTTGTGTGGAACGGGTGGGATGAGTAAGAGAGGTTGGGTTGCGGAAATATTGCGAACCTATGCAAGGTTTGTAGTATCTCCGATAGGATACAAGAACTGGAAGAATGGAGAAGCAACACATTTCCAGATAAAGATGGCGAAGGTGTGCAAGTCAGATATTGGATATCAAGAAGATATCAAGCCCTCTTAACTTCCCACTTAACCTCCCACGAAGACTTCTGCGTAGACTCCTTTGTCTTTGTCCTCCGAGTCTTCGTCTGCTGAAGCTGCCGCTTCACGCAAATGCCAATATTAAATACAAGGAGGTGATTGGTTTTGGCTACAGGTGAGGAGGCCCCACCCTAGCTAATCACTCAACAAAACAGTCAGACAGTCGTTAAGCACCACTCCACAACTCCACACTTCACACGAAGCTAGTCTGATTACCCTAAACAGTTTCAGACCACACAATTCTGGCCAAAAAACACAGCAAATCCAGCAAAACACACAGCAGAAGAAGTCGAAGAAGCAGCAGAAACAAAAAAAAAGCAGCAAAGACAAGTAGCAAACAACAAAAGGCAGCAGAATGAGCAAAATCAGCAGAACAAACACAGTCAATTTAACCTTGAGGCAGCAGATCCAATGACAGTGGGCAGAGAAGTCTAATAAAGTAAGTACTTATCTTAATATCTAGCTGTCTCATAGTAAGTCTCCTCAGAAGTCAAATGCACATCTCACACAGAGCCCTGTTTGAGATGCTGGAGAGAAAGTGGACACAAAGTGACGCTCGGGTCTACTTTAGAGCTCCATGTGTTTAAGCCTGAACTGTAGACGTCATGTCACGGTAACAAAATCATTATTATTGTGCACCTAAACTTTGTGTTGCCTACATTTAAAATTCCATTCGGGGCTACAGTCAAAAGATTTGAAAAATTACCTGGCGATACCTATGTTCCAGACCAGTGGTAAATTAACTCTTTTTTTTAATCTATATTGCTTTCAGGGGGTTGCTGTTTCAAACCAGAGACGAGCAAAGATGGTCTGAAGCTTTTTGAGATCGAGACTGTTCTCTCTTTGGAGTGGAGGAAACCCAAGAACAAAGCTGACCCATCTTCCATCACTAAAGTGAGTGCACCAATGGAGTGCTCTGAGAATTAAACACCATTGCAGTAATGACTTTCAAACATTCTAATGATGTTGTTGTTGATTTGCCACTTTGTATTTTTCAGAGTTTTTTAACAAAAATTCATCATGGGTATGATGAATTTCCAGAGACGGTCTTGCCAAGTCAGATGAGCAGTAAAGTGACAGTAACAGAGAGGTAAGCAACAGAACTTTCTTGTATAGTTTTGTTTTCTTATATTTTGTCAGGCCCACTTTTTTAAGAGATCACATGGGACATGCATGTAAACAAACAAACATTGAAATCAAGGCTTAACTAATAAGGAAGATACAGCTTTGAAATTTGTAGAATTGTTCAGTGTTCATGGATTTCACTGTGTAAATGTAACATTTTTTTTTCTTTTGTTTTTGTCAACCTCTAAAATACAGCATTTACACTGTTAATTTATCCAATCCAATCCAATCCACTTTATTTATATAGCACAATTTAAACAAACAACAAGGTTACCAAAGTGCTTCACAGAGATTGTCACTACCCAAAGTGAGAATAGTGCAGATTTGAGTTGCGCATGCTCAGATTTAAACGGTTTACGGCATAACGTGTCATACCCGATGTTAACCGAGTCAGACCGGCTTTGGTCGAGTGCAAATGTGAGTTGCGCATGGTCAGATTTAAACTGTTTACGGCATAACTTGTCTTACTGAAATTTGTGAAATCTGTAAAATAATAAACTTTTCTCTTTACATACAATAACAGAAGATGGGAATCATTTCTAAAAACGTTTTAGCAATCTATGATTGTTTGGTTGCTAACGTTAGCTCAAAACGCCATTCAAGTGACATAAAGTGTAACAGCCTGTGTCTGATTGCTAATTTGTAGCTAGCAGTCATTTCAAAAACGTTTTAGCTCTCTATTATTGTTAGATTGCTAACGTTGGCTCAAAACGCCATTCAGGTGACAGCCGATGTTGTGTTTGATTGCTAACTTGTAGCTAGCAGTCATTTCAAAAACGTTTTAGCTATTTATGATTGTTTGACTGCTAACGCTTAAAAACGCCATTAGCATCTAGCTAGTAGGCTAGCTACTTGATTGCTAACGTTAGCTCAAAACGCCGTTAGCATCTTGTAGGCTACTTGTCGCAAAGTGACGCATGCGCAACTCACATCTGCACTCGTTGCAAAGTGACGCATGCGCAACTCAAATCTGCACTCTACTCACTTTGGGTAGTGACAGAGATAAACATATAAAACAAAAAAGAACAACAAGATAAATAAACACTAACAGTGACAGCGACAACGAAAACCACAGCAGCTCTCTTAATTTTAGCTAAAAGCCTCAGTTGATAAAAACTGGATTTAACCACCATGTTTATCTGCTTGTCAAGCTTAAAATCTCTGTAAATTTTAATGCCTAAATTGGTAACAACTGGCTTTACATATGTTAATTTACACATTTTTTTTAAAAAGGAACCCTTTGACTGTTTAATTATAACTTATTTTTTTACCTATTTTCTTGGATTTAGGGTCAGTAGTTGATTATTTTGATGCTCTGCCTCAAACCCAGTCATAAAGTTTCAAACACGTACACCTGAAAAGTTGCTCTATTGCAGTTTTACAGATTCAGGAAAGTTGTATATATAACTTATCTTTCTTTATCTTATTTGTACATATTACTTCACTTTTTTTATTTTATTTGTATATATTTTGTATCTTTTATATTATACTTGTTGTACGTGTCCTTATTGCACCATGGGTCAAAGAGAAAAGTATTTTCAATTGCGCTGTATGTCTGGCACATATTGCAGAATTGACAATAAAGTTGACGTGACGAACGTTGATCATTAAAGGTGGAAAACAATGGCCAAAACTGTATTTATTTAGCCTTGAAAGCATTATAGCAGCCTTATTGTAGCCAGGTTAACTTGAATGACGTCAGGTCTGTCTTGCCTATTATACATTGCAACCCAATGAATTTGGAATAAAGTAATTATTTTGTATTTTTTGGGTACATATTCAAAATAACTACTGAGTACAATAAGGTAATTATGGAAGAACAAAGCCAGAAACAAAATGAGTTATTCATTGAAAATCTTTGACAGAGGAACATAAAAAAATCTAATCTTTCACACTAGTGTTCTGAAAAAGAAGATGCGGGACGCCAACATTGGGAAATTGATGGAAAAGGACAAACGTATCCTGGAGGAGCTGAGGAGCCTGCATTGTGACCCACACCCCTACTTCACTGTCCTCCCATCAGAATCTGACTTCAGTAAGTGGCATGGATTTTATTATAAATATTGAGTTTTTAGCGTTTGTTTTTAATAACTACCCCAACACTGCTTATCAATCATCAAATTACAGATCAGATTCTGACAGCTGTTCAGTAAGCAAGCTCAGTGTGTAAACTGAAAAGTGCCCATGAGCTTTTGTACTTGTGAGTCCAGTAAACAACTTGAGGTACAAATAACTACTGCTTTGCAAGCAATGCTTACTTGTTGGCATCCTTTTTTCCTAACATAATGCATTAAAATCTTTTTTAATACACTTATCATGTTTAGAATAATGTGCACATGCTCTTCTCATATGTCAACAGTCAATTCATTTAGAGCAATATGGGATAAAGGGCAAACATTGTGTCAACTTTGCAATCTCAAACGTTTCAGCATTCTGGAAGATTCTCATGGATGGACCTCCTGACACAGCTTATGAGAAAGGAGCCTTTGAGTTGTTCTGCCAGTTTGGTCCCGACTACCCAGTGAAGCCTCCACTTGTTCGCTTTGTCACACGTGTATCCTGCCAAATAAGCCAACAGCTTCAGTAGTCTAAACAATGGCAAAGCATTGCTTCAAAGAAAAAAAAAATTGCCTGAATTGAAATAATTGTAGAAAATGTATGTTCTTTAAATGCAGTGTCATTTTCTTAACATGAACAAAGGTGTACCACTGTAACATCAACAGTGTTGGGCGCATCTGCCACAACATATTTGACCGGAACTACAATGCCCAAATCACCATGAGAGACATCCTCAGTGCTGTATATGGACTGCTCATCATGCCTGAGCCTGACGATCCACTGGACAGGTTAGATTCAAGACCCCACACACACATAATACACCAATACTGTACCTGCCCCTATGCTGTAGTTTTATCCTATTCCAAGAACTGAGTAAGCATTTGTTTTTATTACTTAACCAGCTGTACCTGCTGATTCAGTCTCAAACCCCATCTTACATTGTGTGTGTGTGTGTGTGTGTGTGTGTGTGTGTGTGTGTGTGTGTGTGTGTGTGTGTGTGTGTGTGTGTGTGTGTGTGTGTGTGTGTGTGTGTGTAAATAGCACAAACTTACTTAAGTTGCTACAACTGAATGTATGTTACTGTATGATCAATTACATATGAAATCCTGTCATTAGGTAGAAAGACAAAACTAGTGAATGAGAAATGTAAGTTACTGTATTTGAATATATACACGTACTGTAATGGTGTTTAAAATTGCATTAAACCATACAAGTATCTTAAGATCCCAGTGGCAGTGAAGCATTTGATTTAATAACGTGTCTTTTTCCTTCAAGCATTCTGGCTGAGGAATTCATGACCAGCCGTGAGACATACGAAAAAGAGGCCAAAAAACACACAGAGAAAACTGCCTCGCAATCACGGGATGATATGGAGAAGGTAAATGATCAAAGTGTCATAAAGGGCGACAGCTCCTAAAAATTACAATCCTATACAGTCCAGCTGCATTCTTAATTGCGTTATTTTGTCCCAGATTTTGGACATATAAAAATTTGTTTCTGATCAAATCTAAGGCCGGTTACACACTGCGCGGATTTTTCTGCGTCCTACACACCAGAAGCGTGTCTGACGCGGCGCTGCTCCTGCTGCTAGATACAGGGAGGGTTATCTCGGGACATATTGCCGACATATTAAAACTCTGAAAAATGGGTAAGTGGGCTGTCTGTTTATAACAACTTTGTGTAGCTGTAAAGAGCCTATATAGCCTATCTGATGCTGGACCGTCACTAAGCACACACACACTACGTTGTTATCGTAGCCTATCCTACCATTTATATATAGCCTACTGATTTGATTAAAGCAAGACAACGTCGGCAGTATTGACTGCAAAATATGTTACAGAATATTTCGTTCTGTATGAAAATATTTCAAAATATTTCAAAATATTTTCTCTAAAATATTGTATCACATTTATATCTACATTGATGTCAAAACCTAGACTTTCAAACATCAAGATGTCATTTATTAATGTGCATTCGTGTCTAAATGACATATAAACATATTTTCCTATTCTATTTTGCCTGGAAACGCTTCCGACATGCTCGCGTCTCGCGTGAAAAATAGGCGTCGGTTCTATTTCTAGCAGGCACGCGTCTCACGCCGGCAGTGTTTAAGGTCTAACCTGTTAACATGGGAGCCGAAATATAAACGGACACGCCACGTGGCTGACATGCTCGTGCGACGCATGCAGTGTGTAACCGGCCTAATCAAAGTTCAATAGATGGTTCAAATAAAAGCAGGACTTTCATCCAGGAGAGAGCAAGTGGTGTCCTGTGTGAAACCAAAACTCAACGTTAACTTTTCATTTTTGGTTTCACACGAGCCACTGCGATTAGGACTCAGCCTTGATGTTACATGCTCTACCCGGTGAACTACCAGGTGCCCCTGACAACAACAATGTGCGCCTGTTGCTGGTAGTGTAATCCAGGAGAAAATAATTTTCTCTTAAAACGTAATTGAGAATGCAGTTAAGTTGTACAGAAACATAATTTCTTAGGAGAGAGAGTTGCTCCAATAGTGACCGTTTTAATAAAAGGTAATAGAGGCCATGTTATGTTGAAGCATCAAAGACTTGTCAGTGATGGTTTGGTAATCATTGTATATATAGTCAGAGCTATGCACTGGTTTTGTATCCTGTCAGATAATTTATGGTCTTGGGAGAGGAGGAGGTTATAAACCACCTATGATTAAACATTAGGGGTTATAATGCAACTTGCATATCATTTTTTATGTATCACACTATTGGTACACTTTTACATCAATAAGATGTGTTAATATTCACTGTCTTTACTTCTTATTTAAAAGAAATTGGTGGATCCTGGGAAACAGCTTGCACCCCAACATCTAATCTGTCCACTCACCAAAAAGATGTTTATTGAACCAGTGAGAACAAAATACGGAAATGTGTACGAACGAAAGGCCATTGAAGAATACCTCAAAACGTAAGTCTATTTATTTTTGTGTTCATTACTGTTGGGGTTTCATTTTATTTTAATCGCTGAAACATTTATACCATACTCAACACACTACGATGTCATTATGATAGGAATAAGAATACCTTTTCAGTGTATTTTTAGCAATTGTGTGTAACAACCACATAAGCAAAAACACAAAAATAAAGTACCAAAAAAGTGTGAAATAAGTGAAAACATGTATTATATTTTAGATTCCTCAAAGTAGCCACCCTTTGCTTTTTTTGATAACTCTGCAAACCCTTGGTGTTCTCTCAATGAGCTTCATGAGGTAGTCACCTGAAATGGTTTTCACTTCACAGGTGGGCTTTGTCAGGGTTAATTAGTGGAATTTTTTCCCTTATTAATAAAAAGCAAAGGGGTGGCTACTTTGAAGAATCTAAAATATAAGACATGTTTTCAGTTATTTCACACTTTTTTGTTAAGTACATAATTCCATATGTGTTCATTCATAGTTTTGATGCCTTCAGTGGGAAACTACAATGTAAATAGTTATGAAAATAAAAAGGAAACGCATTGAATGAGAAGGTGTGTCCAAACTTTTGGCCTGTACTGTATATTAAACTAAGCAACCCCTTCTGCCCCTGCACTCTCTATATGGTCATTTGGCTAACGAGAGGGATCCCCCATCATTGAATCACTGAGTTGCATTTTAGGTAGTGCAGCATCCAGTGTTTTTTGGAGCTTGACCCATACTGGAGATTAATGTTTGGGTCTCTATAAATTATATAGTGTGGTCTAGACCTACTCTATATGTTAAGTGTCCTGAAATGATGATTTGCCTGAAATATAAAATTGGTATGCTCATGAATATTCAGAATGAGCTCTGGCGCTGATTGGTTTTGAGCAAACTACATAGAAACACTTGGGAGACTCTCATATTTCAGACACTGCAAAGTTATACATTGTTTATCGGGCTATTTCGTTATTAAATTCACTTCTGATACTTTTTGAGCGAGAAATCAACTATATAAAGCTCAAATATGGGCCGTTTTCACGAAAATTGATGGCTAATTGCAAATTTGGTAAGACGGTGTGTCGGAGTTCAGCCGCTGGTGCTGCCTCCCTGCCCGCCTGCCTTCCTTCCTTCACAGCCCCCGGCGTGCTATGAGGTACTTGGAGCTCGGTCACGGCTATAAACCTAACAACGGTGTCCGATTTCAATTTAATGAATATTTGTGAAAACTAGGTGTTTCGTTAGCTGCGACTGTCCCTTCAATCCTAGCTATGTGTAGCTACAAACCATGGATAGTTAGCTTCCTTTTGCCGTATATTCGATTATATTTACAGTTTGAATTTCATCCACGCCACTTACAAAATCTAACTATATGTCTTATAAAGCTAACAACGGTGTCCGATTTCAAGTTAATGAATATTTGTGAAGACTAGGTGTTTCGTTAGCTGTGACTGTCACTTCAATCCTAGCTACAAATCACGGATAGTTAGCTTCCTTTTCGCCTTAATTTGAGTATATTTACAGTTTGAATTTCGTCACGCCACTTATACAACATCTCCCTAAAGGTTTTATAAAGCTAATAACGGTGTCCGATTTCAAGTTAATGAATATTTGTGAATTCCAGAGGAATTCTAAGAGGAGGCTATCTAGCTCTCATTGATAGAGCTACATCCAGCCGCAGGCTCTATCACTGAGACTTGCGGATAAGCGGCGTTTATTTCCCCAATCGTTTGTTTAAATAACTCAACACATTATAATTACACACATTAAAAGATAACTGGAACCTGTGGTAAGAGATTGCTGGCGTAACAAGCTCGCTGACCGTGCTCTCACTCACACACACCGGGCATTTAGCTAGCAGGAAGAGGGGAGTTGCAGGCCCTGGAGCTCTATCAGAACACCAGCGTTTAGTAGTTCATTATCCAAAAACCGGTGACTTTGCGCGGGTATGGAGTGCCAGGCTGCCAGTCATGACGGAGCTCCAAGTACCTCAGAGCAGGCCGGGGTGTGTGAAGGAAGGCAGGTCGGACGGCGAGGCAGCAACACAGGCAGCACCGGCGCTGAATTCCGACACACAGTTGGACAAAATTTCCAATTAACCATCCATTTTCGTAAAATGGCCCATATTTGAACTTTACATAGTTGATTTCTCGCATAAAAAAGTTTCAGAAGTGAATTTTGTAATGGAATAGCAGAGATCTGCGCGACCTAGATTCAGAAGACTACCTGATCTCAGGTCAGTTGTGTAGCCTATGTAAATGTTGGGGCGTGACCGTTCTCTTAATACACCCATGGGCTGACAAAGGTTCCGGTTTTTGGGAGGTTGACGTCAACTTCCAGCTTTGTTGGGATTCGCCCGTTTTCAGCGGCAGTTTCAAAATATGAAATTTTCATAGCAAAGGGGTGTCAGTGGGATTTTGAGCTTCTATGTATGTCCTATTTACCCACCAAACTGTCGTTATTCAACTATGACAGGGTAAAATCGGTTTTGCATTCTATCACCCCTTTAAAAATATGTAGAAGAAAAATTTATCAACTTCAAATGTTGGAAAAAGCAAAAATAAACTGTGAAAAAAAGTGTTTTTTTCAAGGTTGACGGGAAGACAACACAAGGGTTATGATCAGAAATCTGTTTTCCAGGGTCTTTTCTCTTCATCCGTGTCAAAAAAGTCATAATAATATATATAATAATATATTATTATATATATATATATATATATATATATATATATATATACATAATAATAAATCCTGTGAACCATGTAAATACTTAGGTACAGTATGGAATATATGAGATTACATGTTAGGATAGGTCACAATTGTGCTGATTAGGTAGTGAGCCTGAAACTACACCCATCTTATAAAGAAAGCCCCCAAGGTTTAAATTGGGCATGCTTCCTTGTATTTTCTAGTAACTGAACATCATTTTACAGACACAAACATGATCCAAAGGGTGAGGCGGCAGATTTGCTCACCGTAGCTGATCTCAAATCAGCCAAAGACATGAAGAAAATGGTGAAGGAAGAGCGTTCGAGACAACTTCAGGAAAACTAGCAAGAAGTTGGACCTACAACTGTTGCCATTTTTATCAGTTTTACAGTAAATATGCCAGTAAAATATGGATAGTTCATGTTGTCCAATTGTCACATTTTATAATCACATTTACATGTTTAGTAATTGAGAAAATGTGCATGCAATATTTTAAATGTTTCACTTTTAATTACTACATATATGCTTTGAGTTATACACAAGAATAGTATAGTTATGACAAAGTCATCATACGACTTTGAACTTTTTTCTCATCACGTTCTTTCTCATTTGAATGAATGACGTAGAAAATCGCCAGTTTGAATTAAAATTGAAGACGTTGCAAGTGCACTTACCCAAAAATAAGCTGCACAATGTCAGATCAAATAAGCTTTGGTGTTTTTAAAGTTAAATCCATCCTAAAGTATAATTTAATATATTATTTCTTCAATAATTTACATTATTACTTCACATTTAAGGTCAGAAAAGGAATGCTCTACTACCAAAGGCTGCAGAATTTGTAATCTGCTTTCACTGTGAAATTGATCAACAGGTCTTTTATGACAAAGACGGCAATTTTCTGATGCTGTCAGAAACTTCTGTCACCATAGCAATACACAGACCTGCTTTTTTATCTAACTCAACAACTGTTAAATCATATTGTAAACTCTATATTAATAATCCTTTAACCTGAATGGCAAATACGGAGGATGATGATGATAATATTTTTTTACATAGGATGTGGTGGAAACTTTTTTAACTTGAAGTCTTGCAATGAAATCAAATTCCTTTTCATGTCGTGCCTTAAATACATATTCACTATTTTTACTCTTGCTGTTTTCTGTTCATTGCTACAAGTTTTCAAGTTTTTATTGTTAACTACAAAAACAGGGAGCTTTATTGTTGATCATGCATAAGCAGGCACATTTGCATCATACTTTCAATGTTTGTGGGATAAAAATCATACCTGCCAACACTCTCGATATACGCAGTAGTCTACTTGCTTTTAACCTTTTCTCCTACCCTGCCCCTGATTGGTAATTTGTCCCGCTAATCTCCTGATTTCATTGTGATATGACTCAAATGGGTGTTTCACAGTTTCTGTAATATGTCCAGACTGTAGGATATGTAACTACCCCGCCTGAGGTGCCGTGCATCACTCGTAACATTCAAGTTTCCGTTCGAGTCAAGAGTCAACTGAACTAAAAATGGATGAAACTCTTTTTCACAGCCCAATGTTGGCAGGTATGATAGTAATGTGTGTTTTTTTTTTTTATAAAATTAGATGAGAAAAGTTACTGCTTAATTGTTCAGTTCAATTTTTACAGTATGCCTCATGCCAGCGGTAGCCGTAGCCAGAGGCATTATGTTTTTGGGTTGTCCGTCTGTCCCATTCTTGTGAATGCGATATCTGAGGAATACCTAAAGGGAATCTCTTAAATTTATTGCAGAAACATCCACTGAGACTCAAGGGGCTTTTTCCCAATTCCTAAATTTGTACCTCCTTGACTCCTAGATCCTCCAGCCGGAAATCATTCTCAGCATGCTATGTTGAAGGACGTCCCAATTCCTAAAATGGACATTAAGGAGTGAGGATCGAGGAGGCTACTGTAACTCCACCTCATCGTCTGTCCAGACAAAATTGTCAGCTTTTGTTGTTCGCTTCACGCTACTAGGAAGAGAAGAGGGAGAGAGGAGGAGAAGAGGAAGACTAGTAGACGGAAGGCTCTACGCAGGCGCGCGGACTTGGTGGATCACATTTCACACACTTTTGCGTCACCATATGCTCGCAGATTCCCCCCACCACCTCCATAAGGCTAGTCTAAACGCGGAATAAAGAGTGAGATTGCAATGCCACTTTTGTGTTTTCTCGTCAGATCGTTTCCGTCTACACATAAGGAGAGGAGAAGAATCGGGGGATGCACAAATTGGGAAAGGGCTAAGGATGAACTGATTAGATGTTGGCAGTCAAAGGTCAAGAGGTCACCTCACAAAACACGATTTTTGGCCATAACTCAGGAGTTCCTGTGCTAATTATGACACAATTTTACACACGTCTAATACATCATAACATTCTGCAAAAACATTTCGTCACATACGGTGCGTTTATACATTTTTCCGAGTAAAAACATCACCATTCATGTCACTTCCTCTGGGAATCAGAGGTGGGAAACTCTGGCTAGATTTTGCTAACCGATTTTCCCATTTGGTGACGCGTTGTAGACAACTGACACTTGATGGAGGCAACTTTATCCGTTTCTTTTCCCGTTGGTTGTCCTGCAGATAACACAAACAAACACCTGGCGATGTGCTGTTTGGATGCTCGCATAAGAAAACAGCAGAGAATCTTCTGTTATTGTGGCCTCCATGTTTTCACCCACCTGATGCTCTCAGCTACGGCCAACCGTTGGTGGCAGTCATGCAACAAGTTGTTATGCCAAACGCCAATATAACAGAAGAAGAAGAACACTCATCCCGACCATGTGAACGCTGCCAGTCGTAAAAACACCATATTCACGGAGGCGGTCCCTGATATTCCCAGGTGGCATGAACGCGCCAATACTGAATGGGTGACCCTAATCTTGAAACTATGGTGATTGTACAGATCTTCTGTGCTGCCAGGTTAGAGATGGGTGTGAAGCATCCATGTTTCACCAAAAAATACACTAAATACCTTTTATTAAATTGCTTCAAAGTTTTCACTACATTTGAGTCCGACAGACACTCAGTACGTTTACATGCACGCCAATATTCCACTATTATTCCGATTATGACAATATTCCGATTTTGATACAGTTCATGTAAACAGCATATTCCGGTTGGATATTCAGAATAAGGTTGTTTTTTTTTTCCAATACAGCATTTTCTGATTAAGACATATGGGATATGCCGGTATTATTCGGGTTTTAGAGGAATTCTTTGGACATGTATGCAGAACATTTGGAATATGTGACTCAATCTGGGTTTTTACCACAGGCTTATGGTCAGCTCTGCGCGTTGCTATGGTTTCTGTACACAAACCAACCAGCCAACGGTTTGCAAGCCTGCAGACCCGATAAGAAGGAGAAACACAGCTACTTTTAAACCTTATCAAAGACTTGGATATCAACAGGTTTTTGGATATGAGCACACATCGCTACAACGACCTTTTCGAGAAGCTGGTTGAAGGAATGAAAGAGGGACGCTGTGTTCACACGGTCCAACAAGTCAGCCACCACTGGTAAACTTTGAAAAAAATCGTATTTTGAACAGCTACATTTAAACGTGAATATTAGTGGAATATTCTCTTTCATTAACCATGTAAACAGCTTAGTCGGAATATTGTCTTTTACGGAATTAGGGCAAAAACCGGAATATTATGTCCATGTAAACGTACTGATCGATGTAAACTGCAGCTTGACTGGTTGGTGGAAGCAAACAATCGCAAGGTAGTAGTTCTAGTTTCAAAAAGTCAGTCTGCAGGCATTGCGAAGTAGAGCGATGATCCCTGCACAGCACAACGATCCTGTTCTCTCACTGTTTCTCTCTCTGTCCTCTCTCTCTCGCTTTTCAACAACAAGCTTCCTTACTCTGCATAGCTGTTACACATTCATGACAAACTGACAACAGATACATTAGAAATCAAGTGAATCTCTTCCTGACAACAACTAATCTAAAACTAAAAGTATCTTTTAGGTGAATTGACTTTTAGGAAACAGACTGCAAATGTCTTCTCTGTGTATCTGACACGTTTAAAGTGTTAAAAAGAAAAAAAAGATCTTATCATTCAATGAGGAAGGAAATGTTAATTCAATTAAAACTGTAAGAAAAATCTCAAGTAGCCTACATGATGAAAACATATTTTTATTAACAAACAATCAAAAGTTCCAGCACCTCATCCTGTGTCCAGATATTTCACAGCTTACAAAGCTCACAACTGCCATGTGGTTTTGTTTGTGGAATAAAAGTATGAGCAATTCCAAAATACAACCTTAAGTAGTGCTTTCCAGAACAGATGTAACGTTCTTCACAGGGCAGTAAAAAAACAATATGCAATGAAGTGAAGCAGCACAGTAAGGAAAACTATTTAAAAATTAGTATAGACTTTAAGAATGCCACCCTAAAATAATAAGTATTTTCATGTATTTGGTTTCCTTTTTTGGTCAATCAAATCTACAGTGTGTAAGTCTAAAGAGGATGCAGAGCCTACATGTGATACTGAGACAATTCAATTAGACGAATGAGATGTAATCCAGTCAAGAGAACCCAAATATACCACTTTCATCCCTGAGATGGTTTATAAAATCATGATCTGATGTATCAAAAGCTCAAGTATCAAAAAGCACGTATGAAAAATCCCCCGGTGTCTGCAAAAATATCACAAAATCAATCAAATATCAAAGATTTCAGAGCTCAGGAGAACAGGCACATCATTTTTTATATTACAGTAAACATTCTGTACTTGAATTACTTCATAGAAACATGGCTGTCAGTTCTGCTTTAACCATTAAGTGCGTAATTTGGTCCTACCGCATCATTCCTATAACAGATTAACCCGTGGATTAAAATCATACACAAATACATACATTTCATGATTAAACTGTAAACTATAACCTAACAGACCTTCCAAACACTGAGGCAGCAGAGTAATCCCTTCTTTCATCCTTCATCCTTGCAACTTAGTTTGTAGGGGTGGGAAGCACCAGAGGCCTTCCTGATGCAATATTATCACGACATATTCAGATATATTGCGATTCATTACCTTTTTCTTTCAGCTTCAAATTACACCCTCAAAAGAAAATTTGGTCAACATCTGTGTTATCTAAAAAGATAAAACATGTAGTTGACTGTAAACACAATTGATTTCCTTCATCTAGTACCTAAAAGTTAAAATCTCATGTACAATTTAAGCAAAGACCAATACTTTCATCTGTGTATCGATACAGTATTGCCACAAAAAATAGTGCAATATAATGCAGTATCTTATTCTTTTGCCCATCCGTACTAGTTTGTGCAATCTCAGTACTGTAGTCTCAGGTGCATTTTATCTCCCAGAGCAGCTGTATTCAAACAAAATAACAGTACGCCAACAGCACCATCATGAGGTCCAACAGAGGAGCTGCTGCTATCAGGTACATCCAGGATACAGAGAATAAACAAACTATGGGTTGCCTTTTTTTTGAGAAAAAAAAAATAGAAAAAGAATTACCATTTTTCTAGCAACCAGTGTGTTTTCCTGGAGGCACCTGATTAAAAACAAATAGATGTAATAAAAGATTTTTCTTATTTGGTAGCTTGTATTGGTAGCTGAAGATTTATGTTTAAGTGTTTTTATATGTTGTCTGGGCTCAGATTGATAAGATTATTATTTTTCTCTTTTCTTGTTTGTTGTTTGTTGCGTCCTCTCCTGGCTCGTCTTGAACTCGTACCTATGTGACACAAAACCAGTTTTTATTTTTTTACTCCCATCACTTCCAATGAAAGCACATTAAATTATATTTTAATGTCCGATGTGAAAAAAAGGAATGAGTATGGAAAGATAAAGCTGATGAATGAAGAGAGGAGAAATTTGTGACTTACTGATTGTTCCATATTTCTCTAGTAATGCAGCAAATACAGCAATGCGAGCGTAGCCAATACCAATGTCACTGTCAAGTCCTGGAGAATAGATGTAAAATGTCAAGATTAGTTCTTTACTGTGGGATTCCAAAACACAAATACTAAACCAACTCATTCAACTGATGAGATATGTGGGTTGTAAAATAAAAAAGGAACAAGAAAGAGACAATAAAATCAATCTGAGTAAATATTCCAACCTGTAATAACTGAGTTCTGAACACTTAGGGCCTGATTTACTAACACTAGCGCAGCTTGCGCTGCGTCTGTTTATGCGAGTTCGGTAATAGCGCACGCTATGCTTCCACATTTTGCGTAGTATTTATCAACCCTGACACCCATCAGCCAATCAGCGTCTTTCTCCGCCCACTAGACCGTAAATTGCGCTGTAGCAAAGCGATATATGTGCTACGATACGGCTGAGTGCAGACTGCGATATTCCCACTGCTGATGCTAGGACTGTTTGAAATGATCCTGATGCCAATATTTGTAATGTAGCGCGGAGTTTAACAACTGCTGGAATGGGATGTGAACGCTGAGTGGGAGATTCAATTTCATCTTTGATTTCTTCCAGTAACTCTAATATTGGATGGCTGCTTGATCTGTAACGCTAAATGATGTTGTGTTAACTGACCGTGTGATTCTTGTGTTAAAAATATTTTCAGCCTCGCCTATGTCTTCGTCTTGCTCAAATTACTGTTGCCATTTCACCAGCGGCATAAATGTCTACGAGGAAACTCGACTGCGGCTGGTTTAGACCTGGTTTAGGAGAATTTCCCCCGCAGAATAGAGGCGCGCTCTTACTGACAATCTTTGTAAATACCACGGAATATATAATTAGGGGCACTTTGCGCTTATCCTCCCACCTTTTTGTGTGCAACTCCCACTTTCCCCACGACCCTCCCACGAACGCATATTTGAAGCGCAACTTGTCTGTTCTCGCTCATATGGCAGACAATCTGCGATTTTACCCAAGTGCGCCCTGTTTTTAAATAGCCCGCATCGGTTACTTCCGTCTTTGCGACCAATTAGCGCCTGGAAACAGGCGCAAACGGCTTGATAAATCTAGCCCTTTTATCTAAATCTAAACCTTTTATGATACTGACGTCCTCAAACGTCTTGTTTTGTCCTGCACTCAACGATATTCAGTTTACTGTCACAGAGGAGAGAAGAAACTAGAACAATAATCACATTTAACAAGCTGACATCAGAGTTTTCCTTTTCATGAATGACATGATGAAATTATAATCATTATCTCTGCAGCTCTCTATTTAATTATTATTTAATATATAAGTGAACAAGCAGAAAATAAAGATAATTTAGTGACAATTACAAAAATGAACGCACTTAGTTTTCTGCCATTTCTATATTTAACTTACGGTTGGGTATTGGGCTTTGTTCTGCTTTCTTGGATTGTCCACTGCAAAAAAGACAAAAGTGATTAGGTAATCAGGAAAGATGGGACTCGTGTCGTGAAGAGTCTACAGCTACATGCTACATGCTAACAGCTCTGGCTGCACTGAGTTCTTCCTGCATGTCTTTAAGAAATGTAGATGGATCTGCAAACTTCTACTTGTACTTGCTTTACAGGGTTGTACTTTCTTTTGTATCCTTATTATCATAATTTACTCATCAAATCATTTCTCCGATTCAGGAAGTTTTAGTGTCTTTCTATCTTCCTTATGATGTTTTTTTTTTCTTTGTAATTTGATTTGATGTCAGATCATTAAGGACTGCCCCTCAATGATTTGTCGAGTATAAATGAATGTTATATGAATGGAAAAAAAACATGTTGGTTTTACAGTAACTTACTGGCAGCTGAATGCCAGTAAGTTACTGTAAACGTGTCCCCATTATCATCTACTAGTAATGTGTGTATCTAATGTGTGTCATCAAGCAATGAAAGTTACACTGTTTGATCTTTAGTTCAGTAGAGCAGGGGAGTTGGAGATGTTTAGTTCGAACAACGCAGCTGTATGGTCCCGCGTCACTTTCTCCAAATTGGTAGATTTTCCACGCTAGTTTCCCTTTGCTTAGGTCCCAGCTGCTGTCAGAAGACACTTTGTCACAAAATTGTTTTGCCTGATCTGTATCAGAAAAACCTCCACTTTTGTAAACCAGGGCAATGTCAGAATTCTGTTTGCATTCAAAAACAAAGGCTTTCCACTTTGTTGCATCGCATCGAGGTTCGAGGTGGAAGTCCAAAGTGATGTCGTCTCCGACCGCTGCTTCCAGGCTCTTTGGGCAACTTAATTGAACATTTTCTGTAACAAGAAACAACATGAAACCTTCAGAATAGAAAACTGAAAACGATGTAAACATTTCCTTTAACCCTTATGGTTGTCCTCTATATTTTGATAACCGAAATTTGGGTTTCCATCATCCAAAGTGCCCAAACATAACATGAATTGTTCCATATAAAATGCTCTTCAGAAGTTAAATTAAGGATCAGTTCACTAGTTTCATTGCATTTTGGGTGTTTTATTCAAGTTGATAGCAATTGAAAAAAATTGAAATGGTTTCAAAACCGTATCCAGAATAAACTTTGACAAGAAAAAGCGTTAAAAATAAAAAAGGCAAAAAAAACGTTGGGAAAAATGACAAAAACGTCAGAAAATTTGTTCATTTTCAATTTTGACCCAGAAGGACAATGAGTTGCAAAGTCGACAGAAAGACAACACAAGGGTTAAGAAGTGGAACTATGTTCCTACATTTATTGAAAAAGTTAAGTAGCTACATATACATACAAAAACAACTTGATGTAAATCTTTGAGCTACTTTAGTGTCCGATGTGAAGTGATTATGACACAGCGCTGTCTCATGTCAAGTCTGTATCGAACACTGGGCCACTGGTAAGGACTAAGCCTTGGTACATGCATGGGGCACACATTCTACCAGGTGAGCTACTAGGGCGCCCCCAAGGTTTTACTTTTTATTTAGTTTGAGTTGACTAAAAATGTTTTTCACAGCTTATTTTTGTTTTGGTTGACTAGAACAGCTCTGCTACACACCCAACAACATTATCTTTATTTGGAGAACTTAAATCTGATGATCTTTAACACCTGACTGCTTCAAGATTCAACCATTTCTTGTAGCAATGAAGCTAGGAGTTACTTGGACACTATAAGGGGGAAACAGCATTTGTTTTTTAACTTGCCGCATTCCTTTCTTTGCTCTGCCTTTGGCACTGTGAACACAGAAAAAAATGACAAAAACATATTAAAATCAGAAATGGGAAGTAACGAAGTACAAATACTTTGTTACTGTACTCAAGTAGATTTTTCAGATATTTTTACTTTACTATTTATTTTTGTGCTGACTTTTTACTTTTACTCCTTACATTTTTAACAAGAATATCGGTCCTTTCTACTCCTTA
This sequence comes from Perca fluviatilis, assembly GCF_010015445.1. Taxonomy (NCBI): domain Eukaryota; kingdom Metazoa; phylum Chordata; class Actinopteri; order Perciformes; family Percidae; genus Perca; species Perca fluviatilis. The sequence goes on along the minus strand of NC_053125.1, from coordinate 29,283,729 downwards.
TATTTTACAAAATTAGCTCGTTACTTTAGTTTCAAATAACTTCAGTGGAGTTACCGTTATTTTTGCATCATCAATACCAAACTCAATCTAATTGGATGGGAAATATTCGTTTCACTTGACGCACCACTACAAGACGACTCGACAGATGCGGCGGCATTCACTCACAGCAAATCATTGCGGCTTGATGGCGGTAACGTTAGAACTTAGTAGTATGGACGCCTCGGTTCAGATATAGGTCTCAAATTGGCCTTCATCACAAAAGAGTTCAAGGGTAGGCTACGAAGAATGAAAATGCCCTCATCAGCTGAGCAGTGGGTTGTTTAAAGATTCCTTTAAATGTTAAGGGATATGTTAAGGGATCTGTGAATTCTCACATAATCACAATTTAATTCATATCTTGCTACTCAGTCAGAATCTTATTAACCTGGAGTCCTAGTCTCTGTCACAATAATCATATAGGCTATGTGATGTTTTAGGCCTTGGCAGACATCCATTTAAAATGTAGGCAGTGGCATATATATAAAGAGCATTTTTTCCATGTCCACTGAGGTTTCTCAGCTTGCACTCTAGTAACATTTGTGTGTTCCAGGTAGCTTTGCATTAAATATGGTTGTCATTTACAAGGCTACTTTTACTTTTAGGGCCCTATTTTTACGCATCTGAAACGCAAGTATGAAACGCAAAACGCAAGTAGCTTTGTGGGCGGATCTCGGCCGCTGTTGCTATTTTACCGGCCGGGATAAATGAGTCTTGCGCCCACGCAAATCTTAAATGGGTTGGTCTGAAGTAGCTAGGTGTGGTTTGGTGCGTAAACGCAATAAACCAATCAGAGCGTCATCTTACATTCCCTTTAAGAGCAGGGCGCTTTGTTCCATGGCGGATTGCTATTATGACGGCGGATTTGCCTGGCGACGCCAGCGGGAGCTGCCGGTGCGAGATGCGGCAAAGTAATAAATGCCCGTCTTGGCCGAGTAGGCGATGTTGGCGCTTACCGGGCGCTTCTCCTCAAGTCTGGAGAGGATTGCTGCAGCCATGGAGCGTACTCTCCAAACGCACCACCTGCACCTGTTGTGCCCCTTCCTCTTCCCCACTCCATCTCCGTCCACCCGCTTCCATCAGGAGAACATGACACATATCCCGGACCAGATCCCGCCGTAGTTCAACATCATCGTCCTTAAGTCCTCTAATATTTCCTCATTTATGTCATCAACACATCCATGATTCATGGAAATGTTGTGTAAAACACAACAAGCCACAAAGAATGCTGCTACTTTTTGAGGACTGTACTGTAAAGTGCCTCCTGACCTATCCAAACACCTGAAGCGCATTTTCAGTATATTTTCCTTTGTAATTATGTATGGTTTGCAAAAATGGGAACTGCTGCATCCATTTAGATGAGAGAAGTGTATGCGGCACACGCTACATTATGGCCAAGCATGCGCCCTAAAATAGCATCTGAATAAGGCGCTACTGACTTTAGACTAGCGCCTACGACTTTAGACCAGGCCCACTGCGCGCAAAGACCAGTCCAAACGACGGTGTTGTTCACGCCGTTTTTGCACGTCCAATTTTTTCGACGTCTACCGAACATCCATTATTGACGTCGAAAGGACCGCTGTATAAGGGCGACTTGCAGTCCAACTGTGGTCATTGTGGAAGTCTTTTCTACGTCAAATTCAAACTAATTTCAGACATCTTTTTAATGCTTCTTAGCTCTGTGCATAACTGTAGTACCATTTCAGAAGGTGGCATACGGTTTCAGTTTATTTTCCTACAGCTTAAAAGCTTGCTTCCATGAAACCGTATATATCTATGCCATGAAACACGCTGAATCGCCCCAAACAGGGGCCCAAATGCTTGGTGTGTTGCCTCCGCCAATCAGATTGGCGTTTAATGCTTGGGTCATGATAACGTGCTGCCTCAGCCAGAGTGGTGTTATTTATATGTTAATTATTTAAATTGCATTTCCAAATAAATAAATAAATACATTTATTAATTAATTATGTAAAATAAAATAAACCAGTAGAGGGAAAACAGGAATATGTAAAATAACAAAATATAATGTACTCAATAAATAAATAATGTATAACAAATAATGTTTAATCACAAATCATCATATTCATATTCATTAATCATATTGTTGACAACAATGTTGATATTTGTCATAAATAAACAATATTACATTAATAAATGTCAATTTCCCACACATGTTTAAGATGTCCACATGACGTCCAAAAAGTTACCTAGTCTGACGTTCAAATGTTGAACTGCATATTGACGTCCAAATGGGGTCATTGTTAGACGTTCAAATAGCAGACCTAGTTTGCACGTCGTGTAGACGTCAAGAATTGGTCTGGACCGGACGGGCCGCAATTTAGACATGATCTGCACGTCCATCAGACGTCTAATGTTTAGTGGGGGTTTTCCTGGTCAGTGCCGCGGAATTGTTTTCTGAAACTGCAGAATAGCACAAAGTAACGTTTGCGCGGAACACGCCTCCTCTTTTCGCTGAACCGCCCCCAGGGGCGCAAACATACATCCCTAATTTACCGACGTGCGTCTGTGGAGGGAAAAGTCCGCTGTGCGTCGGGTGCAAAATAGGAATGATACATGCGTCGGTGTACAAAGGCAATTGCGCTGAGTGCAAGATAGGGCCCTTATACTTTAAGTACATTTCCAAGCCTGTACTTTGTTACTTTTACTTAGTTAAATCAGTCCTTTGTATAACACAAGTATCTGTACTTTTACTTGAGTACGGGAAAGGAGTACTTTTGCAATCTCTGATTGAAATATAGCATCACATCAGACTGTCCTGGGAATGTGTTTGCATTATTTGTATGCATATGTACATTTCCACAGTTTTCTCGCTGCGGCCTCTGTGACATGACTTAACAACCAACCCAGATAAAGATCGCTTCAAGTTCACTCCAAGTGAGATAAAACACAAATTCAGAGCTTAAATTACAAAAAAAAAAATATTAGGCTACAGAAAGAATCAAAGAGAAGGCTAAAGTGTTCTATCAGCCTGATGAGTCAGCATTTCCTCCATGATTAGCCGACAATCAGTTCGGCCTGACTACTTATGATAGGTTTATATTTGCGTATTCACCACAAACTGTGCTTTCCTGTCTTATCTACGTAGGCCTACTTTTATATAGGTATCTCCTCTTATCTACATCATGGAGGATTCATGGACAGAACAATGGCACTGGTGGCATTTTCAGGGAAACCGGAAACTATTAAAGTGAGAAACACATTCGACAACTGAGTGGCCGCGGGCCTACTTTCTTTTCTTTTTGCGGTTTTTAACCAAAGTTCAATCAAGCAACAAATTACTAAATAACTGAAATTAAGTACGCAAATTAACCACGATCCTATTAAAAAGAAGATATAGCCCACACTGATATAATTATAAATTTAGCCTAAGGTAGTAGGCTATAGGCCTTATGATGTAACGTACCTGTGGCGGCTGCCTTGAGGACCAGAACAATAAAAACAATAGATCCAATCAAAAGGATAGTTCTCCCATTCATCGCGGTGTCAAAGTGTCGTTCGTCTGTATTTTAAAAGAGTGAAAAGTGCTACATGTCCTACCTCAGCACTTGACCAAAAATAGCTGCGTCATTCCCAACTTTTACTTTCGTTCTGATGAGGAAATGACTTCGGTAAAGTTAGACAGAAATTGGCAGATTCGCAAGATTCGCGGGTTTGCGGTTCAATAAATCATAAGCGAAACGTGTTACTTACACAATAGGCAGCTCTATCTAACCGTAGGAAGGTAGACAACAAGCTACAACCCGGTTTTTATCCGAAAGTTACCGTCTACATATGTGGATGAATGCAATGCATTCCTGTGAGCGTTCAGCTTTCATCCGAGCGTCTAGGGACAGTCTACAAAGTGCAAAACCGAAAGTGGATACAAAGATAAAAAATTCAACCGCTTCACTGTTATTGAGCCTAGCTCTTCCAAAATCACTCTACACATCTAGGGCCTCCTCTGAACATACTACACTGACTATTTTTTGGAAATATGGCTCAGCCTATTTTTAATGAATTTGTATTGGAAATAATTCAATACCATCAATGCTATTGAGTCTAGATCTTCCAAAATCACTCCACACATCTATGACCTCCCTCTGAACATACTACACCAACTAAGTTTTGAAAATCTTACTCAGCCTATTTATAATGAATTTTTATTGTGAAATATGTCAATACCGTCAATGATATTGAGTCTAGCTCTTCCAGAACCACTCCACACATCTAGGGCCTGTCTCTGAACATACTACACCAACTAAGTTTTGAAAATCTTACTCAGCCTATTTATAATGAATTTTTATTGTGAAATATGTCAATACCATCAATGATATTGAGCCTAGCTCTTCCAAAATCACTCTACACATCTAGGGCCTCCCTCTGAACATACTACACTGACTATTTTTGGAAATATGGCTCAGCCTATTTTTAATGAATTTGTATTGGAAATAATTCAATACCATCAATGCTATTGAGTCTAGATCTTCCAAAATCACTCCACACATCTATGACCTCCCTCTGAACATACTACACCAACTAAGTTTTGAAAATCTTACTCAGCCTATTTATAATGAATTTTTATTGTGAAATATGTCAATACCGTCAATGATATTGAGTCTAGCTCTTCCAGAACCACTCCACACATCTAGGGCCTGTCTCTGAACATACTACACCAACTAAGTTTTGAAAATCTTACTCAGCCTATTTATAATGAATTTTTATTGTGAAATATGTCAATACCATCAATGATATTGAGCCTAGCTCTTCCAAAATCACTCCACACATCTATGGCCTCCCTCTGAACATAATACACCCTCTAAGTTTTGAAAATCTGGCTCAGCCTATTTCTAATATGTTTTTATTGGGGAACAATTCAAAACCGTCAATGTTGTTGAGTCTAGCTCTTCCAAAATCACTCCACACATTTATGGCCTCCCTCTGAACATACTACACCCGCCACCTTTTGAGAATCTGACTCAGCCGATTTTTTATGAATTTTTATATGGGATAACATCCAATAGCTTCACTGTTATTGAGCCTAGTGCTTCCAAATTTACTCCACACATCTGGGGGCTCTTTACTAACATACTACACCATCTTATGTTGGTATAGCTGGCTTTGTCTATTTTTAAAGGATTTTTATAGTTGAAAAATGCAATAGCTTCACTGTTATTGGGCTCAGTGCTTCCAAATTTACTCCACACATCGGGGGGCTCTTCGAACATACTACACCATCTTATGTTGGTATAGCTGGCTTTGTCTATTTTTAAAGGAGTTTTATTGTAGAAAAATGCAATAGCTTCACTGTTATTGAGCCTAGTGCTTCCAAATTTACTCAACACATCTGGGGGCTCCTTACCAACATACTACACCATCTTATGTTGGTATAGCAGGCCCCTGTCTATTTGTAAAGGATTTTTATTGGGGATAACATCCAATAGCTTCACTGTTATTGGGCCTAGTGCTCCAAATTTACTCCACACATCTGGGGGGCTCTTTACTAACATACTACACCATCTTATTTTGGTATAGCTGGCTTTATCTATTTTTAAAGGATTTTTATTGGGGATAACATCCAATAGCTTCACTGTTATTGGGCCTAGTGCTTCAATTTACTCCACACACCGGGGGTCCTTACCAACATACTACACAATATTATGTTGGTGATAGCTGGCTTTGTCTATTTTTAAAGGATTTTATAGTTGAAAAATGCAATAGCTTCACTGTTATTGGGCCTAGTGCTTCCAAATTTACTCCACACATCTGGGGGCTCTTTTACTAACATACTACACCATCTTATGTTGGTATAGCAGCCTCAGTCTATTTTAAGGATTTTTATTGTAGAAAAATGCAATAGCTTCACTGTTATTGGGCCTAGTGCTTACATTTACTCCACACATCTGGGGGTCCAACATACTACACCATCTTATGTTGGTATAGCAGGCCCTGTCTGTTTTAAAGGATTTTTATTGTAGAAAAGGGCATTGCTTCACTGTTATTGGGCCTAGTGCTTCCAAATTTACTCCATACAGCTGCTCATTACCAACATACACACCATCTTATGTAGGTATGTGGTTTGTCTATTTTTAAAGGATTTTTATAGTTGAAAAATGCGCTTCACTGTTATTGGGCCTAGTGCTTTCCAATTTACTCCCACACTAACTGGGGGCTACTTACCACATACTACACCATCTTATGTTGGTATAGCAGGCCCTGTCTATTTTAAAGGATTTTTATTGTAGAAAAATGCAATAGCTTCACTGTTATTGGGCATCATCTTATCACATAACAAAACATTTCAATGGATTTTGAGGGGTGGGGTGTTCAATATTCCGGTTGTTAAAATACTACACCTAAAAGGTGTAGTATGTTGGTAAGGAGCCCCCAGATGTGTGGAGTAAATTTGGAAGCACTAGGCCCAATAACAGTGAAGCTATTGCATTTTTCAACTATAAAAATCCTTTAAAAATATACAGAGCCTGCTATACCAACATAATATGGTGTAGTATGTTGGAAGGAGCCCCCAGATGTGTGGGAGTAAATTTGGAAGCACTAGGCCCACTAACAGTGAAGCTATTGCATTTTTCAACTATAAAAATCCTTTTAAAATATACAAAGCCAGCTATACCAACATAATATGGTGTAGTATGTTGGTAAGGAGCCCCCAGATGTGTGGAGTAAATTTGGAAGCACTAGGCCCAATAACAGTGAAGCTATTGCATTTTTCAACTATAAAAATCCTTTAAAAATAGACTGAGGCTGCTATACCAACATAAGATGGTGTAGTATGTTGGTAAGGAGCCCCCAGATGTGTGGAGTAAATTCGGGAAGCACTAGGCTCAATAACAGTGAAGCTATTGGATGTTATCCCCAATAAAAATCCTTTAAAAATAGACAAAGCCAGCTATACCAACATAAGATGGTGTAGTATGTTAGTAAGGAGCCCCCAGATGTGTGGAGTAAATTTGGAAGCACTAGGCCCAATAACAGTGAAGCTATTGCATTTTTCAACTATAAAAATCCTTTAAAAATAGACAAAGCCAGCTATACCAACATAAGATGGTGTAGTATGTTGGTAAGGAGCCCCCAGATGTGTGGAGTAAATTTGGAAGCACTAGGCTCAATAACAGTGAAGCTATTGGATGTTATCCCACAAAAATCCTTTAAAAATAGACAAAGCCAGCTATACCAACATACGATGGTGTACTATGTTGGTAAGGACCCCCAGATGTGTGGAGTAAATTTGGAAGCTATAGGCCCAATAACAGTGAAGCTATTGCTGCATTTTTCTACAATAAAAATCCTTTAAAATAGACTGAGGCTGCTATACCAACATAAGATGGTGTAGTATGTTGGTAAGGAGCCCCCAGATGTGTGGAGTAAATTTGGAAGCACTAGGCTCAATAACAGTGAAGCTATTGGATGTTATCCCCAATAAAAATCCTTTAAAATAGACAAAGCCAGCTATACCAACATAAGATGGTGTAGTATGTTGGTAAGGACCCCCAGATGTGTGGAGTAAATTTGGAAGCACTAGGCTCAATAACAGTGAAGCTATTGGATGTTATCCCCAATAAAAATCCTTTAAAAATAGACAAAGCCAGCTATACCAACATACGATGGTGTACTATGTTGGTAAGGACCCCCCAGATGTGTGGATTAAATTTGGAAGCTATAGGCCCAATAACAGTGAAGCTATTGCATTTTTCTACAATAAAAATCCTTTAAAAATATACAGAGCCTGCTATACCAACATAATATGGTGTAGTATGTTGGTAAGGAGCCCCCAGATGTGTGGAGTAAATTTGGAAGCACTAGGCCCAATAACAGTGAAGCTATTGCATTTTTCAACTATAAAAATCCTTTAAAAATAGACTGAGGCTGCTATACCAACATAAGATGGTGTAGTATGTTGGTAAGGAGCCCCCAGATGTGTGGAGTAAATTTGGAAGCACTAGGCTCAATAACAGTGAAGCTATTGGATGTTATCCCCAATAAAAATCCTTTAAAAATAGACAAAGCCAGCTATACCAACATAAGATGGTGTAGTATGTTGGTAAGGACCCCCCAGATGTGTGGAGTAAATTTGGAAGCACTAGGCCCAATAACAGTGAAGCTATTGCATTTTTCTACAATAAAAATCCTTTAAAAATAGACAGGGCCTGCTATACCAACATAAGATGGTGTAGTATGTTGGTAAGGAGCCCCCAGATGTATGGAGTAAATTTGGAAGCACTAGGCTCAATAACAGTGAAGCTATTGGATGTTATCCCCAATAAAAATCCTTTAAAAATAGACAAAGCCAGCTATACCAACATAAGATGGTGTACTATGTTGGTAAGGACCCCCCAGATGTGTGGAGTAAATTTGGAAGCTATAGGCCCAATAACAGTGAAGCTATTGCATTTTTCTACAATAAAAATCCTTTAAAAATAGACAGGGCCTGCTATACCAACATAAGATGGTGTAGTATGTTGGTAAGGAGCCCCCAGATGTGTGGAGTAAATTTGGAAGCACTAGGCTCAATAACAGTGAAGGTATTGCATTTTTCTACAATAAAAATCCTTTAAAAATAGACAAAGCCAGCTATACCAACATAAGATGGTGTAGTATGTTAGTAAAGAGCCCCCAGATGTGTGGAGTAAATTTGGAAGCACTAGGCCCAATAACAGTGAAGCTATTGGATGTTATCCCCAATAAAAAATATAAAAAAATAAGCTGGGCCTGCTTTCCCAACATACGATGGTGTAGTATGTTAGTAAGGAGGCCCTAGATATGTGGAGTGATTTTGGAAGAGCTAGACTCAATAGCATTGACGGTATTGAATTATTTCCAATACAAATTCATTAAAAATAGGCTGAGCCATATTTCCAAAAAATAGTCAGTGTAGTATGTTCAGAGGGAGGCCCTAGATGTGTAGAGTGATTTTGGAAGAGCTAGGCTCAATAACAGTGAAGCTGTTGAATTCTTATCTTTGTATCCACTTTCGGTTTTGCACTTTGTAGACGGTCCCTAGACGCTCGGATGAAAGCTGAACGCTCACAGGGGTGCATTGCATTCATTCACATATGTAGACGGTACTTTCGGATAAAAACCGGGTTGTAGCTTGTTGTCTACCTTCCTACGGTTAGATAGAGCTGCCTATTGTGTAAGTAACACGTTTCGCTTATGATTTATTGAACCGCAAACCCGCGAATCTTGCGAATCTGCCAATTTCTGTCTAACTTTACCGAAGTTAGGAAATGTATAGTCTACGTTAGGATACAAAACAGGACGGATACAAGTCCATCTTATTCGTTGTCAAAAAGCTCCATGTCTGGCGTTCAGTCATAATCCCACAGATGGTAGCATCGCACCATTGGCTCCTCAGCCAAGCACTTATACACCAAATGGCAACGCTCCCATTCACTCGTAATCGGGTTGGTGCCTTTACGCTGCGCCAGGGTGTGCGGCGTGCGGATAACTCGCCGCGGAGTGCCAAAAAAAAAGCTTTAAAACACTATAAGGGTAAAAGAAACACAATAACTTTACTGCCCAGGGGTTTGTGTAACAGCTGACTGTTTCCTGCAACAAGTTCCAGCACAAAGCACAGTCCCTCCGTCTCTTTAGAAATGATTTTTCTCTCTCTCTCTCTCTCTCTCTCTCTCTCTCTCTCTCTCTCTCCTTTGGTGTCTCAGGCCGCCAGGACAGTGCGCTGGGCTGTAAAGAGAATTTTGTTGTTGTTGACAAAATGCATTATTCAGTTATACAGTCCTGGGGAGAAACAAACATTGCATTTAGACTTTCTTTTTCCATCATTTATCTTATTTTATCAGTACCCAAGTTTCCATCTAAATGTAGGCTATTGCAAATGTTATCCAGGAAATCAGGAAAAGAAAATGTAAAGAATTTCTATCCACTAATGTTATGCAGGGACTTCAAAATCAAGGAACTGAATACCGCATTCAATAATGACGCCCATAAACTAAAATGAAAAATGTGCTCACTTCAGTCCTTGACTACGAAATTTCCGCACGTTAAAAAATATATACCACTTCACATTGCGTCAGTCACGTTTACACACTGTCCCGGAAACTTTCGTCATTAAAAAAAATCATACAGGGTTAAATTGGTGTTTTTTCAGGATCCCCTGGTTCGCGGAAATGTGTCTTCTTTTTAATACGTGGCTCCAGTATCAACATCCTGAAGTAAACTCTGAATCTTTTAGGATAATCCTGCAGCTCCTTGATAACGAGGTGGAACTCTCCTCGCTCTGCCCAATCTCAGGATTGGGTGGAGCAAATCTTTCCTATTTCTTTTTCTCTTCTTAAGAAGAGAAGACAACAAAATCACCGTCACTGCTTCAAGACTCCATTTTGTATTGTTTTATGAAATGTTTTGCAACATTTTAATTGATACGCACTGGACTCAGTGTGCAAGTTTCTGTGACAAATTTTTAGCATGACAAATTTTCCGACCTTGAGCGCATAAGCCAAAAAACGTTTTCTTGCTTTCACTGTGTGCGGCCGACTACGCTCCCCTATTAATGTTTTTCCCATTGGCCCCCACCCAAGCATTCCTGCTCATTCCAAAGACTTTACATTGGATGACATAATGCACATGAAAAAAAACATTGGAACACTGCCTTGTGTTGCAATAGTTGTATGAGTTTGTTTGAACAGTTTATGAAGTGGTTGTATTGTTGTGGTTTACATTTCTGCTTTCATATTGGAGAACTTGATACTGTTGTCTGTGACGGGGGTATTGTGAAATACCACATCGTCTCAAACTGTCATAAGCAGTCTGTGTGCTTGTGATGCTCAATTGTGTTTTAAGCCCCCAATGTCTCCTTCCAGGCAGCGCTGCAACCGTTGACTTCAAGGCACCTAACCCTAACCTTAACCCTAACCATAACCAGTGCCTGATCCTAGTGCCTTCCATTCAACGCTGCCTGGAAGGAGACATTGGGGTCTTAAAACACTGATAAACGTTTGAGACGTTGCAAATACCTGCTCCCCAAGAATGCAAGCCTGTTTCTTTAAGGTCTTTGGATTAAAAATATATCCACATCTGTCCATCACAGTCTCACGGCAGTTCATGAAATGGTCACGTTATTTTTAATCTATTGATTTGTGTACACTGACATGTTTATGTCATTTATTTCGTGTTGGAGAGCACGAACTGGAAAGCATCAAGAACGGGAAAGGAGCGCGATGGGTGAAAAGAAAAAACGGTTGGGATCAGGAAAAGAAGAACGGGGTTGGGTTTTAAGTAAAGAAGAACCGGTTGGGATTAGGAAAAGAAGAAGCAGTTGGGATTAGGCAAAGTTAAGGAGCCCCGGTCTCCGGAGTGAAAGTCCTGTGTTGTTTGACCCATCCACCACCCCAACAAACCTCCTTAAGTGGATTTTCAGCTTTTAATAATCCTGGCTACCGTAGTCGTGCTGTGAGTACAAACGATGCTTCCCATTGAAATACATCAGTTTAACATTCGTCCTCTCCAACATGAAATAAACAACATAAACGTGTCCGTGTACACAAATCAATAGATTAAATAACGTGAACATTTCACGAACTGCCGTGGGACTGGGTTGATATGTCAGGGCGAAAGAGGGTAACAAGGATCAATTGTCCAGTATTCAAAGGAAAATGTCTTGTAGATGTAATATGCTTACAAGGGTCTAGCAATGTGAAGCAATGTAGCTATTAGGTTACTTTGCAGATAAAGCCGAGTCAGATTCAGCGAACCCAATAAACAAATTCAAATTACTGGTAGCTGACATTTAAAAGTGATTTAAGGCTTTGTTGTTACTGACTACCTGACGTGAAGAGCATTAACACACAGCTGCTGCAAAACTACGATTTTCTGTATTAGACTTGCTTCTGTTAAAGTTGGATCTGAGCAACTGCAGTTTAGCCTACATTTAAAGTATGTCATTTTAACGTTATCTGGGTCATAATAAATGGTCTGAACCCGACCGGTCGAATGATATAGTGTCTGATTCCTACATGAGGCACACAAACAGCTGATGAAGTTTTTTTTTTTTAAAGAATCAATGACGTTTACTTACCAGCAACGCTGTAGACAGCGAGATAAAACAGCCAAACCTGAAGCATTAAGTCCATCGCGGTCGCTGGATAAAGAGGCCGGGATGCTAAAGATCTCACCGAGATGCTTTCACTCTTTATGAAGGATTAAAACGAAGATGTAAGCCTATTTGTCAGGTCGTCAAATGCTGCACTCGCCAAGGTGAACTTGGAAATAACTTGGCCTATACTTTCCCTTTTGTGAAGGAAGTAAGGCTAAATCAGATGCAAACAGATGACATTCAAGGACTCTGTCATTTAGTTGTATTGTTATTATATTGTATTATCTGATGCTATTTGATACCGACTATAGTGACTCTAAAGTAAAACGGTGATGACTGTCACTGTACCTCCTTTCATCTGCTGATTGATTTGGTTCATTGATCCATTTCCTAAATGCGTTTATTTTTCCTTTTTTAAATATTCTACTCGGAACTCAGAACCACTGAATCAATAACAAGCATGTGACATATAACATTACATGTCATTTAGCTGACGCTTTTATCCAAAGCGACTTACAATTGTTACATATTAGAGGTCACGCACCTCTGGAGCAACTAGGGGTTAAGTGTCTTGCTCAGGGACACATTGGTTGATGCATCGCAGTGGGAATCGAACCCGGGTCTGCCACACCAAAGGCAAGCGACATATCCACTGCTCTATCACCACCCATAACATAAAATACACATATGCATATATAAGGGCATATAGATGCATCCAAGTATGTGAATACATACTGTACATAAAGTAGCGAAGAATTTAATTGTTTTGTATATAACTAAATTACAAACATAGAAAAAGGGGGTATAGCACCAGAAAAGTTTTTTTCTGATTTCTTCCTACTCCTTTTGAACATGGAAATCCTTTTTTCTTCTTCTTTTCTTGCCTGTTCTGAAATGTAGGCTACATGTTCTTATTTATCTTTTATTTTAAAAGGAGAACATGTTCTGTTTGTCGTCTCGATAAGCAATAAAAGAAAATACCCAGAGTGGCAAATGGGGACTGGGCAGTGAATGCACATAACTGTGGTAGAAATAAAAAAGGTGTAATGTCGAAGTGGAAATCAAGAGAAGAGTGGCAGCGCCACACCAGTTAGTGTCAGTCCAAATTACGCACAATAAGCAGTTTGAACTCACTCATGTAATGCCATTTATTTTCTAAGTGTTAATAGTTCAGGCGGGGGGGGACAGAAGGGGGAGGAGAGGGGGGAGGGGGGGCGCCCCCACGGAGTGAGGGGGGGGAGTGAGGGGGGCGCAATCCAGTGATGTAGTCTAATGTAGTGTACTGGATATACTGTACTGTATGTTATATTGGCCAGAATCTACCTTGGGGGGGGCATACCATAGTCGGGGGTCCTCCCCCAGGGAATTTTTGAGCATTAACAACTTAATTTCCTTTATTCGGATACACTTTTATGCACCAATTTACAGTGGAAATACCTTTAAAACTATAATGGAAATTATGTTGTTGCGTGTCATTGAGCATTTTTAAGTGGGTATTTGGAAATCCTGGCGCTTTCTTAGTAGGTATACTGCGTACAGCGTATTACGTTGACTACAATACTGGTGCGCACGGATCTGCTGCGCCACGCATGGATAAAATAAAAGAATACATTGGCCTACAGTAACAGAAATATGTGCAGAATGAAGCCAGTCAAGACGGCCCAGTGTTTGGTGGACCGGGTCGGGGTCATTTTCCTACAACTTAGGTTCAATCTACAATATGTTACACCACGCCTACACATCATCTACGGGATCGATTAGTTTACGCATCACATGAGTTCGCCCACCCGACACAGCGTTTGTTCCTGGGGAGATGGATCCGTGCGTCCCGCCTCCATGTGCGCCATGAATGATCCGGTATAGGAGACTGCACTACTCAGTATGACACAATGTGCCCTGCTATGACATGAACTACAATGACTACCTTCGAAGTCACTGTTCCACTATCTTTAATGTGACTATTATTGCCACTGTTCATCACAGCCCCAACCGGCCCGTCAGACACCGCCTACCAAGAGTCTGGGTCTGCAGAGGTTTCTTCCTAAAAGGGAGTTTTTCCTCGCCACTGTCGCAATAGCCACTGCTAATGCTTGCTCTTGAGGGAATTACTGTAATTGTTGGGGCTTTGTAAATTATAGAGTGTGGTCTAGACCTACTCTATCTGTAAAGTGTCTCGAGATAACTCTGTTATGATTTGATACTATAAATAAAATAAAATTGAATTGAACTGAATGCCTGGGCCTCAGCAACTACAGAATCACAGGCACTATTGCATTTTTCCGTGCTGATCTTTCTGTTGCACAGTGAGTCGATATGTCATCTATGGGAAATACAGAGGATGACTGAAAGAATTTTCTAATTCTTCTTCACACATTTCCTGTCACTGAAAACAAAACACTGACAATTTCAAAAGGGCATAAAATATAAAACAACTTAAACCTGTTATTCTTCCCAGATCCCTCCCTGAAATATTCAGCAATGTTCATTATATATTTTGAATACTAAACACAAAAATAGTATGGTTGTTTCATTAATGTATTTCCATTTTCTTGTCACAGTTTTGTCCGCACTGTTGTTTCGGTAACTTCACTTCAGCTAAAGATCTGAATACTTCCTCTTACACCTCTTACCACAAGCATCAAGTGAAACAGTCACTTTCCGTAAGTAATTCTGTATTGTCTCTCAGCGATGGTCGTCATGGTTTCCTGTGATGGTAAGGATGTGGTCGACTGCTATGAAAAACCTGAAAGAGGAAGACTCACAACACAAACAAAGGATGGAAATCGCATCACTCTGCCTAATGCTCTGTAAGTTATTTAACTTTTTCAAAATAATTTATATTTCTCTGCTCATCTTCCAATTGACTTGTCCTTTTCCTAAAATCCAAGCCTGCTCATAAGTAAACCCAGAACAATGTAGGCTTTTTGTGTTGTTGTAGTTGATGAAACAAAGCCCCAAAGCGTTTCATGCTCACCCACGTATTGTTAGCAGGTGTGCACAACCTTCTGAATATGCTACGTGTGTACTGCTAAAAAAGCTCGGGACTCATTTCTGAGATAGCGAGGGAAGCTGTGATGTGTTATCTGAAATAAGTCTTTAAAAAAATCATTATATTTCTCAGATGCAATCATTTTAAAGCTGCATTGATCAATTATTGGCTACTGGAGGGCAGAACAACATTAAACAACAACAGTTAAGTTTAGACACCCAAACGTCTAGTTAAGATTAGAAATAAAAGATTGTGGTTTGGATTGAAACACCGGTCCTCTTTAGCAGTACTCCCGGGACACAAACACCTGTTTCTTGGGTGAAAGTCTTGTGTTTTCTCCTTTACTTCTTCCGGGACATAAACTCTACTCCTCTGTTTGAAAGCCCTGTGTTTTAGGAGCCAAACATCCCACAAACACTGACCAATCAGAGCAGACTGGAGGCTCAGTCCGACTTGTGACAGTTTGCTGCATATCATTCCCCCTCTCTCTCCCCTTTCCTGTCCTAAACTGTCCTGTCAATAAAGGCCTAAAAAATGCCCAAAATAATCTGAGCCTACTTGGCTTTATTCAGGGTGGGGTCTTAAAAAGACGGGCGCTAAAACGGAGCATTTCAGACAGAGAATGAACACAGGAATATTCAGACAGACAGTATGAGAAAAATAAAGTGTTATTTGAACATTAAAGCATGTAAACATGTTCTAATACAAACCCAAAATACAAGTATAAACATGAAAAGGAGCATCATATGGGACCTTTAATACTTTTGATCAGCCATATACACAAAAAATAGTTTAAACCGCTCAGAACCATTTCTTGTGTCGCCCCACCAGCCGCCTCGCTGATCGTCACTCCCGACAGATCTCAGTTCTTCCAGTATGAAGAAATCTCTCTGACGTGCGCTGCCAAATCCAGCGGCTGGACGGTGAAAAGAAACACCTCCGCTAGGACTTCTCAGCCATGTATGTTTGGCTGGGGGATCCCAGACGAGTCGTCCTGCACCGTTGAGTCCGCCTTCCCATCCGACACCGGAGTGTACTGGTGTCAGTCTCTGCAGGGAGAGTGCAGCAACACCGTCAGTATCAGCGTGGCAGGTCATATATCAAATATGCATGTTTTTTTATTAAATTAACCCTCCCGTCAAACATGCAACTTTTTGTCCTCCAGGGTCAAAATTTATAATTAACACATTTGTGAAACTTTTTTCTGAAGTTTTCTTCACTTTTTGTCAACATTGTTGTTGTTTTTCCAAAGTTTCGGCACTTTTTTTCCGACATTTGTTTATTTTGTTTCGATGTTTTTTACGCAATTTTTCAACATTTGTTACTTTTTTCAAAGTTTTTGAAACTTTTTTCAACATTTTTGTCATTTTTTTTTTCAATTTTTGTTGATGTTTTTAGCATTTATGTATTTTTCGACACTGTCGCTTGATGAAAACGAGTCAAATCTGACCCGAGGAAAACAGGAGGGTTAAAAACACTTTGCAAACTCTACAAGTCATAAACAAAATGCAGCAGGTATAGGAAAGTATCCTTCCGCATTTCAGAAGGTGTTGTGATCATGGAGAGTCCTGCTCTTCCTGTCATGGAAGGAGACAAAGTGACGCTCCGCTGCTCCTACAGAGAGAAAGACGAAGAGGAATCTACATCCGACTTCTCCGCTGCGTTCTTCAAAAACGACGTGTTCATTGGCTCCGAGCCTGCGGGAGAGATGATCCTCCCAGCGGTGTCCAAAACTGACGAAGGCTTCTACAAGTGTGAACACCCAACCAAGGGAGAGTCCCTGCAGAGCTGGCTGGCAGTGAGAGGTGAGAAACCAAAAACCAGGGCTGTATCCACCAATGAACAGAGATGGTAGAAGTCTTCACATCCTTTACTTCAGTAAAAGTACTAATACCACACTAAAATACTCTGTTACAAGTAAAAGCCCTCCATTGGAAATGTTACTTCAGTAAAAGTGGGTAAGTATCATCTTGAAAATGTAGTTAAAGTATTAAAAGTAAATAAAAATCCTCCCATTTTGTGTAAAGGTGTAAAGGATCCAAACAGTTGTGTGTTTAATGGTCTGATCATCTCAGCTGGACTTGTAGGCCGTTATATTGTTGGCTAGTTTACTTTAGAATAAAACATCAGATTTCATAAACTACATGTGTTTTGTGTGCAGGAATCTTAACGTGTAAAGTAACTAGTAACTTCAGCTGTCAGATGAAATGTAGCGGAGTAGAAGTAGAAAGTGGCTAAAAGTACCTCAAATTTGTACTTAAGTACATTACTTGCGTAAATTTACTTAGTTACATTCCACCACTGCCAATGACGACACTGATATCATGTCCACAGTGTTTATTCATTGAAATGTGTTGCCTGTAAACTGCATATGATGATACCCATTAGTAAAAACTCTGGATTCATACTTCATATCAGGTCTGTCGAGACGACAAGCAAACCACTTTAAAATGTTTTCTGGATGGATTTCGGATCGATCGGGACTCTGCTAGCATTGGAGCTGCACCATAAACACAACAACAGACATATCATTTCACATCTTACCAGGTAGTCTTACCTCCCTGCTTACTTTTCCCAAAGAAAACTCTATTTCTCGCTCAAGTTTAAATATTTCAACTCACGCGAACTCGCGGTGTGGCACGAATGAGGCGAATTCGTGCCACGTGCCGTGATTTCGCGTCTATTTGCGTCTTTGCATTGACTTTGTATGGAATCGCGCCACCGATATAGAATATTTAAACAGCAAAGAGGCAATTCTGTCTGACGTCCAAGAAAAATAGCTCAATAAAATGTTTTCATTTTCATTTCCTGACAAGCTACGGTTATGGACAAACAAGGTTTTCGACCGACAGTGACGATATATGTGATTTATTTCCTCCTCAGTTCAGCCTACAGATGCTTTTCCTCCTCCTCCTACTCCTTCTCCTCCTCCGATAATGATGCCTCTGCCCCGGCTGCTGTGCTCCGTCCTGCTCTTCCTCTTCTACACAGCCATCCTCATACT
Source organism: Perca fluviatilis (assembly GCF_010015445.1). NCBI lineage: Eukaryota > Metazoa > Chordata > Actinopteri > Perciformes > Percidae > Perca > Perca fluviatilis. The sequence continues at coordinate 29,265,633 of NC_053125.1, read as the reverse complement.
GTGTATCTACAAGTACCGGAAGTGGGCTCAAGGTAAGAACTCCTCTGAGAAGTATACTATGCTGATGACTTAGTCCTGTCTCGGTATATTGCTGGTCTTCAACTTATGGCGTTTTTCCACTACATGGTACCTGCTCCACTCACTTCGACTCTACTCGCCTTTTTTGGTTTTCCATTATGAAATTATGGTACCTGCCAACAGGTACTTTTTTTAGTATTACCTCCGTTGAGGCTCCAAGCGAGCCGAGGCGATACCAAAAGGTGACGTGAAAGCCTGCAGACTACTGATTGGTCGGAGAGAATCGTCACTAATCATTGCGGCGTCACTGCTAGCGACAGAAGGGGGTGTCCTGAACCAACCCGCTATTCATAGGAAATTGTTCTTTTTTCTCTAATACAAAAGGAGACCCAGAACATTGGTTTGAATAATGCATTCAATAGCGCTCAAAACAAGTGAGCCTCAAGTGGCAATCCCAATACGCACCGCGTCTGAGGCGAGTTAAGCCGAGCTGGTACTAGCATTTACTAATTTGGTACTGTACGTATGTTATTTATATTTCTGGAAACTTTCACTCCATTACATATCCTAAATAGAATTTTTTGGAACTGGCGACCTCCTGGTCCCAAGCTCACTTCCTTAACCCTTGTGTTGACTTCGGGTCACATTGACCCATTTTCCATTTATGTTTTATAGCAGAAAATATGGGACTTAGAAGTAAGCACTGAAAATGTGTAGAAGAAAAATTTTACAATTTAAAACGCTGGGTTAACCCCCAGGCCACCACTGAGCCCACTGAAGAATGTATACTTTTACTCCACTACATTTCAAGCATCTTTGTTACTTGTTTCTTGCAAGAAATGTTTTCATATGGTGGAGTAAAAGATTCTTTTCTCACAACAAAATGAAAAATCTGTTTCTGTTTGTCTCTTTGTAGATTTCTAAGATACTTGTACTTTTACTCAAGTATTGCTTTTTAAGTACTTTATACAAGACTGATGACATCAAAGCACTAAATGTGGTAAAGAAAGTGAGATATTTGGGTCACATCATCAGAAATGATTTATGTGGTGATGATGATGATGATGATGACAATGATGACGATGATGTGCAGCGCTAGTGTTGCAAACTGTACCGGTATGCACAAACTTTCCTTGTTCTGGTTTCTCCTGCAGCTCGAGACAGAAAGAGGAGAGTTTCTGATCGCTTCACGCAGGAATAACGACTTCTATTTCCTGCTCGGTAACAGAAGAAAAAGAAGACAAAGTGCAATTTGTCCCTGACATTATACAGCCTGTTTATAAACTGACCAATATCTCTGGAGATACAACTATAGGCTTTATTTCTTATTATCCATCCTATGTTTATCATTGAGTATTATCAAATTTTTTATAAGCTAATAATGTGATGCTTCCATGAAAATGAACACGTTTCACATCAAATTGTTGATAACCTTGACGTTCTGAATGTTATTAGTTTGTTTAAATTATCTTTCAATAAAGATCGTCTATGGCTGATGTTTTTACGGACAGTAAGGACAGAGAAGCTGGCGTACAATCAAACCAGAGTTGCAAAAATCTGGGTTGGATTTATCCCAACTTGGGTTGATGGTACAACCCAACATAACCCGTCAAATATGAATATATTTACCTAATAATAACACAAGGTTAATATTTAAATTTTTTTGTAGTTCCTCTTTGTAATCAAAACCAGTGCCGACACTCTTACAGTCGTCTTTAACATGGATCTTCGTTTTACATAGTATAAATTCTTCCAAGTTTGACCAAAGCCTCGTGGAATTATAGCAGCAATAAAATAATAGATTAACCGATGTTTCAGTGTCATTATCTCAAAAAGCTACATTTGGCATCAATCTCTGTGAATTTTGATAAATGAAAGTTGGCTGGAGACAGTGGCACTCATAAGTTTATGAACGCATGCTAAAGTTGACTAAAAAGAGGAATACAAAAATCATCTTTTGGAAGTTGATCTTACAGATTGGCATGGTTTTATTTCAGTTAGCCAAACAGCTGGTTAGATTTGCATTGAGAGATGATTTTATGGAAAGCATGCCAATCTCTAGGTATGGTGAAGGGTATGTGATGATGTGGGGGGGCTATTTTAATTCCAGGCCAAGGGACCTTTATCAGGATGCATAGTATCCTGGATCCATGAAATAACTGGCCTTTAAAAATAAAAATTTCTATGGGAATTTAACATAGGTGTACTCACTTATGCCCCCTGTATTTAAGGGAAGAACATTTATTTATTGACATTTTTTTTAATTAAGGCAATTTCCAAAAGATGATTTTTCAAATTTTTTTTTTTATTCCTATTTTTAGTCAACTTCAGCGTGGGTTCATAAACTTATGAGTGCCACTGTATATATATTATGCATAAACCAGGGAGGTGTCCCGCCTGACGATGACGCTCATCCGTGTCAGGAGGATCATGCTGGGATAAAAGTGTGCGTTGAACAGCCGGACGGTGCTTTAGTGCATAACTTTTTGACATTCATGAATGTCCGTTACATTCATCCATTGCCAAATGAGTTGCTACAAAGCTAATTAAGACTATCAGCTCCACACAACTCTGTCTGTATTTCTCAGTATGACTATGTTCAGAAGATTGTGGCGTCCGGCGACTTTCACGAGTGAAGATAATTACCTCTTCTGAAGAGTCCATCATGTTTTTTTAATCCTGGGGTGCGTGATCACGAAAGACTTGTATCATGTGGACGCGCCGACAGTTCTGTTGTAATTACCTAAAATTCCTTAATGGGGGCAACAGAAAATATATTGTCTTGTTAAGAGTTGGTAGGAATTAATAGGGATGGCTGACGCGAAACTGACGTTCCGAAGCTTTGTCGAGATCCCGAAGAGCAGATGTTTCGAAACACTGATCCGAAGCGTGATTCAAAACACCCATGTCACGTGACTACGGCTAAATGAAGCATCGGAGTGTTTCACAAGTGTTTCGACAGGTGGCATGGTCCGCCGAATCAGAGTTTGATTGACAGGGTCTGGAACAGACCACACAATCTCTTGGGTTTTTGTGAGAGGAGTTTGATTTGGAGATAGCGGATTTTTGGTGATATAGTGACAGTTATAGTGCGATTTGTTTAGTTATATTTAGGCTTACATTTAAATCTACACATTGACTGATAGGCTAGAGACAGACAGAGTATACGTACAATGACACATTAATAGATAGATAGATAGATAGATAGATAGATAGATAGATAGATAGATAGATAGATAGATAGATAGATAGATAGATAGATAGATAGATAGATAGATAGATAGATAAAAATGGAAGCTCCGTTTTCATTTTCATTCAGAGCCACAAATGTCGACATCAGGCCCATCATAATCAACATCAACACCAATAGAAACACAGGACAGTTTATGGGAACGTTTTGATGATCTTATCCGTGAAACCCAGATGACACACAATGCTACAGCTGAAGTGGAAGGGAAAAAATACCTCAACTATGCGTTTTTGCCCAGAACTCCTGATCCCCTAACTTACTGGAAAGAGAGAGCAGTAATCTTTCCTCATTTGTATGTCCTTGCTAAAAAAATATCTTTGCATGCCAGCAACAAGTGTCCCTTGTGTGAGGTTTTTTTTCAAAGGCTGGAGAAATTATCTGTAAAAAAAAAAAAAGTATGCCAAGTCCTTCCATAGCAGAGAAATTAATATTTTGGAATAAAAATCTATACAAAAGTGAGACATTGTGGCTTGATTTCTTTTATTAATTCATTTTTCATGACCAAAATAACATTATGCACAGAGGAGGAGCCTACAAGCCTTACAAGCTTCACATAATTTTTTTAATGGCTCGTTGTCAAGGTTGTTTCAGATCAACACCTGCAAGTGACCACTAGGTGTCATCGCTGAGACGGGTGTCTGATTGTTTCGAAGCCTCGACACAATATGGCACATTTGATTCAACTGTTTCATTGTTTCACGAAGCCTCGATCTGCCCACCACTAGAAATGAACAGACCTACAGTTTGGAGTGGTCCTTAGTTAATGAGTGCTGTGTACTTTGATACTGGGCTTAAATAATGAGTAGTGTTACTGACTTCGGTGGGTTAAATTTACTGGCCTTTAAATGTGTGCATTGCTGTTTAATTAAATTTGTAGGGTGAAGTCAGGTTATTTTGGACACTTTTTGGTAGATTTAATTAAAAAACATTTCTGGTGTTATACCCTTTTGGTTTTAGCTCCAGTACTCAACACGCCATGTGGCTTAGCATGCAAGTTCTGCATGGGACCAGTGACCGTGCACCAATCCTATTAATCATAATGATCATTTTAATGTAAAGGACATATTGTAACTATCTTCAGCTCTAAAAAAAAAAAAAAAAAAGTTGGTGGCAGCAACTGGCCGTTAAATGTACACTGGTAATGCACCGGGAAATAGCTTTTGTAAATGTTTTGATGGATGAAATGCAGTCAACACATTTGTTGGTGAAAGCTTGAAAAACTTGAAAAAAAAGTACTAGGTGGATTTGACACATCATTTATTTAAATGAACAAATGCCATATGATATAAAAATACAAAAGTACACTCCAGTAAAACAAATCTATTAAAAAAACATTCACATTTAAAGTTCCCAGACATCACACAACAGGCTTCATTTGATCAGTAACCGCACTTAGTTTTATAGCTCATGTGCATAATTACGAGAATTTAAAAGTCAGTACTTCTTGAGATGTAGTACCGTAGTGCTTTACCTTTTTAATGCTAGGTGACTACTTTCTGAACATTTCACATGTAGCAATGAAGAAGCTGAATGAGTATTTGATACAAAAATACAAGTTTGGATGAAGTGTTGCACTTTGACACAGATGTTTTAAGGGGCACTCCAGCAATTCAGTGTTTCACTCTCTTTACATTCTCATGACGCCACATCAAGAGATTCTATAGCTTTTCATGCTGGGTTGTACCAAGTTAGCAGCTCCACGGGGGGCAACCCAGTCTCATGGCAGTACGTGAAATGGTAACGTTATTTTAATCTATTGATACGTGTTCACGGGAACGTTTTTGTCGTTTGTTTCGTGGTGGCCAGGATGAAAATGTAAACTAATGTATTTCAATGGGAAGCATATGTCGTGGTCACATCACGTCTACGGTAGCGAGTAGTATTAAATGCCGAAAATCCGCGTAAGGAGGTTGGTTGGGGTGGTGGATGGGGATCGCGTCCCGCGTGTGCCGTTTTATTTCCCCGTTAACCGTCACGTTATTGTCGAGTGTTCCCCGCGGCCATCTCCCGGCGTGTGAGGCATCCTCCCCCGGGGTGTGGCATATGCTTTCCCCGTTAATCTCCGTATAGACCATTTCGTGCCGGCCACCACGAAACAAACGACAAAAATGTCCCCGTGAACACGTATCAATAGATTAAAAATAACGTGACCATTTCACGAACTGCCGTGAGACTGTGTTGCAGGGGGAGTGCCCCTTTTATAGTATGACTTTTTAAAGTGTTTAGCACATTGCACATATTCTTGGTTTTATGTGGTTTTCAGTGGGGATGTCCTGATCAGCTTTTTTGGCCCCTGATCCACTTCTTTAAATATTTTATTATACAATCCGATATTACTTTGTATTAAAATACTTCTACACTGCTGACAATTTAGCCATGTTAGTGAGTAATGCCAACTCACTTGCACGGTTACATTCTGCCACAAATTGTGCTCAGCTGAGACTAAATTTATGATCTGAGTAAGGGGATCCTCCGATCCCCGATCAGTTAAATAATGCCCCAATTGGCTCAGAACCGAAACCTGCTATAGGGACATCCCTAGTTTTCAGTAAACAATTTACACATTCCTTCCTCTTCATCCTTTTTAATTGTAAATGTAAAATTACTTTGGCTTTCCTTTCTCTTTGATTCTTAAAATAAAGATAAATGATATGAGATAAAACAGCGAGGTAGAGCAGAGTGCAGGCACTTGGTGTGCATCATTATTGCTTCTTGTCTAGTTCCGACTTGATAGGTCTTAAAAAAACATTTCCACTTGGAGTGTAGCACTTTTCTCCACCACTCTCCCCAATATTAAAACAAAGGCACAGCCAGCGCAGTGTTTTTACGGCAGATCCTGTGTAGTTGGCTCAACTCACCAATTCCTTGTATGTGAACACTAAACACTGGGCGGTGTGGCCTTAAATTTTAAAATTCCTAGAGGTGTAGCTGCTGTTTATATGGTCCAGCTGTAGTGAAAACTTACTTGAAATGAGCCTGTTTCTGATTCTGGGGATGATTGGCTACAACTGTTTCATAGTGTATGTTGTGACAGTTATAGCAGGGGAGTGCAAAAATATTGTTTTACTGGAATGTAAGAATTAAGTACTTTTGGCAGGTAAAGAACAGCTACAGACTGGCCAGATGTACCTGCTCCAGAGGAATCCCTTCATCTCCCTCGTTGTGGTCGTTTGGTTCTGCTGTGAGAAGAGAAGGTGAGAGAGGTTTACAAGGCAGATAATGAAACCCAAAAATAAAAATGCATTGTCACTCACACATTAGTCTTCTTTAAGGTTAAAATAACTAGTTCTAGTTCTGGGGTCAGAGACCAAGTTGCAGTCAATAAATTTTTTTGTATTGTTTTTTCATCTTGAAATTGGAGAGATTTCAGTCCCTTGGCTACCTCATTTAACCAAGGAACACAATCTTCTGTCTCATTTTGAATATTTTACTTCCATGTGAAGTGAGAGCAATAAGTGAACAGTGTGAGCCTTGCTGGCTAACAGCTCTTTGTGTTGATGAATCAACCGTGTTCATTGTTTTTTTTTGTAGATCCAAGCACTAACTTCTCTCACTGTTACACTTCGTAGAGACTCGCAAGAAATACTCTACACAGAGACGGAACTCACGTAGTAGGAGCCAAAAACTAGATAAACTTTGTAGTTGTAGTTTTTGATTTATGAAATTGGTATCGAAAAGAAGTAGCATTTAGGAAACAGTAGCAAAGTCATGGTATTGGTATCGGTACTGGTGCCTAACATTTTTTAACCATACCCAGCCCTAGTCGTGAATCTCTTTTTTTGCTTCCAGCTCAGATGATGAGACTATCTGCCCCCGTACCCTCCAACAATACATCCTAATAATCACCTGGCTTACCTTGGTCTCCAGCTCTTCACTCCACCGCCTGCACTGGCCCGTTGTGAGCCACCGGAGCATCTGGGTCGTTCTGCCTCACACCTTCAAAAGGTCGATGGCAGGGAAGGCCTGAAAAAGATAAGAGGAAGGGACACCTTCCATCAAAACTTCCAGCTGAAAGAAAGAGGAAGAAGATGGAATAATGCACACTTTCCAGGTAGAAAAGGTCTAGACCACACTCTATAATTTACAGAGCCAACGATTGCATTTTAAGGTTAGGTAATAGTAGATAGTTACATCAAGGTTTGGTCTGTGACGGGACACAAACTATCTACATCCCCATCCCCCAAAATTCCAAAGATGTTACCTAATGTCCAGCATCTCTGCACTGGTGCAGGATGTTTTTAAGTTTACTGGCCACAACCGTCAGTGATGTAGGTTTGGGTCGGTGAAACAACTTTGTGTCCTTTTAATTGGTTAAGCATCAGTAATAAAAAGCTGAAAAATGTATTACTTACAGATCACCCCAGCGATGATGATGATGATGGCGGCTTTGACTATGATGACGGCTATGATTATGCCGGCGATGGCCCCGGCAGACAAAGTGTTGGTAGAGCCAGTGTTGTTACCATCTGAAAGAATGTAGGAGAGAGTATAGTAAGGTTAGTGTTACTGCAAACTCCCAACATTACACAGATCTGTTCATCCATCTGTTTTCTCTACCAGCTGTTCAGACTATCCCTCCAGGCTTTTGGCTAGAGGCAGAACACAAAAATTACAAGTTTTCGATCAGGGGGAAGCATACTCCAGCTAATAGAACAACTCTGATGTTACAAACCGTTCTGAGAGGACACTGTTTTAACCCCGGTTAACAGACCTAGATAACTCCTGTAGTAACCGGGGTATTCCTGCATGTATACCCTTTAACCGGGGTAAACTCGGGTTACACATCTCGCGCATTCTTCCTAGGTTATAACTGCCCCCACCCTACTCCGCTGCAGTGGCTTCTGACCCGGACGTAGAAGAGAGCGTTACCTGTTGGCTTTTCATGTATCGAAGACCTGTTATCACGTCGCCGATAAACATCTGATGGATTGAGTTCATGTGGACGGACTGTAGAAAAAGAAAACTTTTAAGTATTCAGAAAGCATTAAGATCTGAAAATCAGTGCAGGCATTAAAGGGTAATTTAGTTTTTTGTCAACCTGGACACTATTTCCCCATGCATTTGTGTCTAATAGACTGATGTGAAAAAGAAACTTTGAAATTGGTCCAGTATTGAGCGAGAACCCAGTAACCAGGCCGTCGCAAACCGGGCTGCAATTGTGCACCCTCGATTTGTGTCCACTAAAAGTGTTGTCTTGTTTTGTCTGACAAGTGTCTGACAACATTATGGAAAGGATTTCTAAGGAGGTCGACCATTCTGTTAAAGAGTAAGATCCTTTCTTTAAACATAAAATCATCCGAGAAATTGCGTTCGCTAAACCGAGTTTTGGTTGAATTTAACACATACTGTACTGATTTACATGTGAAAAGAGCTGCTTCTATACACACTAAAAGTACAGTTGTTTTAAGTGAAGTATGGTGGATTTAGCGATGGGGATCTTTGAACTGTTTCTGGTTGTACAAATTCAGACTGTTTCATAACTGGTTAACAATGTCTCAGAGTCACTTTGAATAGTAGTCAACTTCTGTGTTTTGGTACAGTTGGTTTTCACACCTGATGCGAACCGTACGGGTACACGCATGAACTGCAGTACACTTACCGGTGAGGGATATAAAACAGTGTTTTGTCTCATCTCCAATTCTAACAGAGCAGCGGTATCTCCCAGTATGAGTCATCTTGGTTTTCAGACGCAGTGAACAATTTCCTGTATGAAGTTCACTGTCGAAAAGAGATGTTCTGTCTTTGTAGTCCTTCCCTTGATGAACAAACTCATGTTTTCCGTTACGGAGCAAATGCACATCAACGGTATCATTTAACACCCACTCCACTTTGTTGCTGACATCCATTTTGGGCACCGTCAAACACTGTAGAATTACGTTCTTGTCAACTTCTGCATCCAACGATGTATCTGGGCACCGTAATTCTGCTGAAAAAACGCACAAAATAAATGTTGGCAACATTGAGCCTTTATATTGTTTTAAAGGGATACTCCACCGATTTAGCATTAAGCTCTGTATCAGTAGAAGCACGGTCATATTTTCGAATGACCGTGCTTCCCTCCCTCATGTGCCCACTGATACGAGAGATAGCTGTATTGTGTGTCGTGAAAAAACCCAATAAATAAACAATAAAGCCTCAGATGACGCAATTTTGCGTCATCTGAGGCTTTATTGTTTATTTATTTGTTGGTGTTTTTTTTATTGGATTTGTTTTGTTTACACATATTTATTTATTTTTTTGGCTGTAGTCCATTGCCTCTGGCCAAAAAAGCCTCTGATGACGCAAAATGACGATTTTTGCGTCATCAGTTTTTTTTTTCAGACACACAATACAGCTATCTCTGGTATCAGTGGGGACATGAGGGAGGGAAGCACGGTCTGATACAAAGCTTAAAGTGATGGTTCGGAGTAATTTCACCCTAGGGTCCTTTGCACCATGACCTCGAGAGCAGAAGCCAGCAGGCAAGTGTTATTTACATAAACTTCTGGTGTACTTACAAACTTTACAATCCATCGTTTTATGAGAGCATAACCTATTTGTACTACTGTAGACGTTTGGTATCATTTCGGGCATTATTAGTGGGGTAATGTTAAGAGACACTTCGGCTAAGCTATTCAGCTGATAACGCTAACTCGCCCAATGTTCGACCCAGGTGAAAAAAGCTTCCGGGGGGTGTTTGGCTCGAGGTCATGGTGCAAAGGACCCTAGGGTGAAATTACTCCGAACCATCACTTTAATGCTAATCGGTGAAGTATCCCTTTAAGTAAAAAATACACACAACATCAACCTGATTTTTAAATGCGTTTTAAATTCCATTGCAGAGGGGTTTGTGTTTTTGTATGTATTTGATAAACAGTGTCTGAAATGGGCTTGCTGAGTACCGGCACTTCTGATTTTTGTCCACATGAGTACCAGCACTTCTGATTGGTATTAACAGAATTACAAATAGGCTGATATTTATACCAAAATAAGCTATTTATTATGATATATTGCTTTTATACAAGCAACTCTATGTAAAATCAGACATTCAGCTCCTCCATATAGCCCAACTGGAATGATCCTTTGTTTTATAACCACATTTTCAGTTGCTATTCAAGGTCAGGGCTAATCAAAGTCACTTCCATACTGTGCCCAATAATGTATGTAATTTTTCAATACAGGGAAGTTAATGATTTGAGAGCTATGTTTACTTTTCAAAAAGCAAACAAATAGATTAAAATTATATGTATTTCTATTGTTGGGGTAAAGTTATCAAGCATTCCTACTATGAAAATAAAGATATCCAAGACACATGCAATGATCATGGTGACACTGCTAAAATCAGGCGCCTTTTGTAGTCCAAATTAGTGAGCCAGGATGTGGGCAACCTTTCATACCGTACCCATGGGAACGTGGCGCATACAGTGGTGCATACGTGCGCTGCAACTGTAAATGCACGGCGCAACACGTTTGCAATGCATTTATGACATAGGCTATTCCCTCAGATGCAAATATGTAGACCTATCGCTAACAGATTTAATATTGACTATTAAAGGGACTCTCAAATAAGTTGATTAGCAGTGTTGGAAGTGACTAAGTACATTTACTCCAGTAGGCTACTGTACTTAAGTAGAAATGTTGAGGATTACTACTGAAAACTACACTTCAGAGAGAAATATTGGACTTTTTACTCCACAACATTCATCTGTTACAGCTTTAGTTACTACTTCACACGTTAAGATTCCTGCACACAAAACACATAGTTTATAACATCTGATGTTTTATTATAAATGAACCTAGCCAACAATATAACAGCCTACAAGTCCAGCTGAGATGATTATTAAACAAAACCCTTTGACAGTTTTGATGTTGTTTTGCGGCCGAAGATGAAAATCCTGCCGGCGGGGAGAAGTGCCGCACGCACACCGGTATGGACACACAGGAAGGCGGCGTAGCCTATTTGACAGTCCGCCAGAGGCGTAGATCGGCACTTTTCTTTGCGCAGAATTACAGGTACCTAAAAGGGGTCAGGCGGTCATTACACCAGCAGCAGTGACACATTTCGAGTGACGAGTAGGAACGGGGAAAAATCAACCACAGTCTCAGCAAAGGTAAGCGGCACGGCGCCATCATCCCCAGTTCACCGATGCAACGTGACAAAGCGGGAAGAGGGGAACTTTTACAAAGTGATCCAAAAGCGTCCACGTATCTCAAGATAAGTTTCCCCACTGCAGCCTTACCTGTGTTTGAGACCTCCACAGACCATAGAGCGACCAGCAGAAATAGCTTACAGTACTCGATCATCATCATCATCCCACACCGGCCGGGCGCTACCCGGGCTGTACGCGGAACAACTTACCCACCGAGAGCTGTCCCAATCTGAACTTGTGACTGAGGGGCGCTGCAAACGGCGTATACATTAAAACATTACATCCAGAAGCTGTACGAATTATTCTCGGTTTTGTTATAAATTCCTAAGGAGAAAGAGTAAACCGCTGGAGACCATATCAACCACCTCAGGCATAGTAACATATGTTAATCTGAAAGTAAATAAAATATATCAAGGTACATTTTCTCTGAAATGTTTCTAAACAGGTATTTGTTTTTTGTGACTGCATGCACGAGTTACATGTAATAACCCGCACCCTAAAACCTTACACTGGACCTACATTTAAATCTTAAAATAATCATATTCTACTGTAAAGAAAAGAAAAATATGTAATGGACCAGCACATTGGGTAAATTGTCAGAATGTGTGACCCCCCCCCTGTAACTGCTTAATAAAGGAGTTAAACTTCAACATGTTTGGGGTATTTATGTCATCCCTTCACACTAATCTGGATGCGTTTTTTATTTATATTTTCAAAACAAAACTAAAAATACATATAGCATACAGTATACCCATATATACATATACACACATGCATACATACACATGCACATACGGTATACACAAAATACACATATACATACATATACACACTACATACACACACACATATGTATATACATATACTGTACATACATACATACATACATGTACATAGGCCTACATACATACATACCTACCTACATATAAAATAAAAAGTGTAGCAACACACAAAGGAATAATCATCAGCCAGAGGTCACCATATATTATTGTAGGACATTTTAAAGGTTCTGGTGCAAAATGAACCTGGGGGTTAATAACATGGGGAGTTGACTGTTCTCTGGGACATGTTTTCATGCTAATCGAATGTGTTTGTAGCTTGAAAGCTAATGTAGCTCGATTAACTGATTATGCTTACAATGCTAGTATTGGGGGCAGGGAAAGTAAAATAAATTGCTATTTTGTACCACTAAAAAGGCTCCAAAATATCACCACATTTCAACGCTAGCATAATGAAGGTCCCTACATGTTAACCGAAGCATTGAGAACTTTGTAAACGTTACAGTTTATTGAAGGAAGAGCTGCAGGAGCTCCGCTGAAGGGCTACTGAGAGAGAGAGAGCTATAACCAGTCATAAATTAACCAGCGGTGGAATGTAACTTCACGATTCACTCCAGTACTGTACTTCAGTCCAACTGTTGAGGTTACTCATGCCCTTTCTACTTCTGCTCTGCTACATTTCAGAGAGAAATATTGTTACTTTTACTCCACTACATTCATCTGTTACAGCTTTAGTTACTAGTTACTTTACACTTTAAGATTCCTGCACAAAAACACATGTAGTTTATAAAATCTGATGTTTTATTCTAAAGTAAACTAGCCGACAATATAACAGCCTACAAGTCTAGCTGAGATGATTAGACCATTAAACACACAACTGGTTGGATCCTTTACACTTTCTACAATGGGGAGGTTTTTTATTGACTTTTTAATACTTTACCTACATTTTTCCTGATGATACTTACACACTTTTACTGAAGTAAAATGTTTGAATGCAGGACTTTGACTTTGTAACAGAGTATTGTTACAGTGTGGTATTAGTACTTGTGGTCCAGGTGGGACGGAGCTTCATGACCCTTTCTACCATGTGAAACAAAGAAAGAGCTCATCTGCATTTTTTGTTTTTTTGTGATTCAACCTGTGATTGTTGGTTGTCACATTTTTCCATTGAGGTTAGGATGTGGATAAACTGTTAAAACTGAACTGAAACTGAACAGAACAAAAGCAGCGTTGAAACAGGATGGAGCTCACCACCTCACTCTGCCTGATAGTTTGTAAGAAATCTAATTTCTTTCTGTCATTTCAATAGACATTTCTTTCTTTTTCTGGTTTTCCTTTGTTCAGTCAACCGTTGTTTCTTGTTGTTCCTGAGTTAGATTAGATTAGACTGAGCTTTATTTCGCAATTACTGAGACCACAAAATGGAGTTTAGCATCCCAAGCAGAAGTGAAAGAAACCGTAAAGTTCAGGTATTAACAGAAAGGGAAAGCTCTGAATGAGGCCTAAGATATAAGCAGTATGAACTAAAACATATTTAGTTGCAGGTTTAAGAACAATGAAAGGCAGGAGATAGAAGCCAACAGCAGTAATGTTTTAAAGGGTCATTATGTGCTGGATAACTAAGTTATCTAAGGGATATTTAATTTCACAGCCAGTGAAAATATAAAGAACACTTCTGAGTTATGATCTTGCGCAATGTGAGACTAGCAATGTGTTGATTTAAAAACCAAGTTTATTGTCTTTTTCTTCAAAAACTGCAATCAATCCTTTTTCTTGAAAGTATGAAGAAAAATTAGCATCTATCATCTAATTATTACCCTAACCAAGGGCTTAAACTTTGGGTCCAACATTGGGGGACATTAAGACATTGAGGGACACTTCTTCTTGCATTCTGTTGAATGTTTCAAGCAACAATTTGTGCCTTTCTCCTTCAATTTAAAGGTACAAATGTCCCTATTTATCCAGGGGTTTCCACTTTGTGGGGTCTTAAAAAGTCTAAAATTTCCAAAAGAAACAATATTTTTAGGCCTTAAAAATTTTAAAACATAAAACAAAATTACCAGTATTTAAAATTAGCTGAAGTATTGTGTTCTAGGTCTGAAATAATTTTAAATAGGTCTTAATTCCCCATATATATATATATCAAATATAATTTGCTGTATATGTATGGATTATTATTACTTTGTTATGCCGCTTTTATTCAATTTGAATACCGCATTATTACCTTTTGCATGTACTTTTGTGACTGCATTTTGCTGTACTTTAATGTCATGATGTACAGTTCTCAGCATAAGTAGAATACACACTCCACCCTTAAGTTGACTAAAAGAGGAATAAAAAAATCAGTGGTTTTATTTCCGTTAGCCTAATAGCTGGTTTGATTTGCACTGAGAGATGATCTTATGGAAAGTACCCCATGCCAATCTATAATGAAGGTCCTCTTCATCACTAATATTTTGCAGCATTAGACACTGTAGCTCATTATGTTACAGTGTAAATAAAATGAGAGGCACAAAGTTTTTTGAATGGTTATGGGAAAATATTAAGAATCTGTTTTGTAAAGGTTGCAGCTGGATGTTGATTGGAGGCCAGACCTATCAAGAGAAACACAGAGTGTTCCGGCTAAAAGAGTCCCCCGCATTTCAAGCCTCGTTTGAGTACTTTACTTGACTGTACCCTTGCTAAACTAACGGTGTTTGATTGTATTAGATAACATAATGCAAATGAATTGGAGATAACAGTAGAAGTAAATAATGCATTTGATGTGGTTGTTGTATTTTTGTATAATTGTTTAAAGTGAGAACATTTCAGATTTATCTTGTACTATGGTAGGGTCGAGATAAGGTCAGGGCTATGAAAGGCTGCCAGTTTCCATCTACAGCGCTGCTGCTGAACCCACGCTGCTGCCTAAGGTGCTTATCTTGTTGGTTGCGATCATGGCATCCATCAGGTTTGTGTTAATTGTTGTGGAAATAAATACCTGTTGATCTGCACACGC
Organism: Perca fluviatilis; assembly: GCF_010015445.1. Taxonomy (NCBI): domain Eukaryota; kingdom Metazoa; phylum Chordata; class Actinopteri; order Perciformes; family Percidae; genus Perca; species Perca fluviatilis. The sequence continues at coordinate 29,250,459 of NC_053125.1, read as the reverse complement.
ACCTCTGTCGAAAGTCTCCTGATGTAATTATCCAGCCGCTATGGCACGCTTAGTGGGTTGCACCCTCTTGGCCCTCTCCCTCCCCCAAATTACACCTATGCGACCCTCAACTGTTGAGTTAATCTCATCGTTAAAATGTCCAACAAGACCAAACATACAGGAACATTATCGTGTCTGTTATTTCCCTGTTTTGAATCCAGCTGCAGCCACACCGACCAACCATCCTGATGAATCGCGAGTTCTTCCGGGTATGAGGACATCTCTGGCTGTTCGGGCGCCAGCGAACATCAACGGCTGGACAGTGAGAAGAAACCCTTCCTCAAAGACGTCTCAGGCGCGGCGAGGGTGCCCTTGGATCCCGGATGAGTCCTCCTGCACCCTGAGAACGTGTACCTTGAGGGACACCGGGCGCAAGTTATTGGTGTGGAGTTAGAGCGGGGAAAGTGCAGCAACACCGTGCAGCATAGTGAAACGTAAGGTGCCACGCGTGCGCTTTGTCTCACACTTGTTTTCTTTTTTTTCTGCTAGTTTGAAGAAGGAACCATAAATCAGTGATGTATTTTGAAGCAGGATACTGCTTTGTGCTTCTTGTACACTTCACAACGTGCTTGAGATTGTGCATAAAAACCGTTGACTTTAAAAAACGATGCAATAACATGTTTAGCCATTACCAATCACCCTCTCTATTGAAGGCTTTAACCTAAACTATCTTGAGCTCTAAAGAACTGGAACTGCAAGCAGTTATGAACGGGGTCCAAGCCTCCCCGGGCGCCAGTCCCCTGGTGCGAAGTCGCTTTGTCGACCTTAAGAGCCCACTGGAAGCGGAGCTCGCGAAGAGGAGAACCCAAAGCAGGAGGCTGCGTAGGCAAAAAGTCAAGGAAATTTGACCGTCGCAAGCAGGTCCAAAGTCTGTAGTGAAATGCAATTGCAAATGTCCTCTTCATTGCATAAAAAGGCCAGAACACTTCTACCTCACTATAGCGCGCCCCCAGGAGTGATCATCACCAAAATCTGGTGGAGAGCCACAGGAGTGGTATGTCTAACAATAATCTCAAGTTTTGTGATGATAGCATTTACTGCAGCAGAGATATTTCCATTGCAAATTATTCCCATTTTAAATGCATTGACTTATTTGCCAAAAGGCCTCTACGTTCATTATAGCGCCCCCTAGCGGCCGATTTTCACCAAATTTGTAGGTGCTGCAGTGGGATGTCGAACAAAAATTACCAAGTTTTGATCTGATACCCATTAATTTGGCCGAGATAGGCTAACGTTTCTTGCGGGATCTGGATCATCTCTGAAAACGGGCAACTTCACCATGTACGGTTAGCTGTAGCATCTGTTTTATCGGCGGAAGAACAATAATTAAGAAAACCTTAGAGCAATAGGGTTCCACAGCCCTGCTGTGGGAATAGCATAAGCTGCCATACCGATTCTTCTTCCAGACTGGCTTGGACCCCTAAAAAAAGCCTTCCTCTTCAAATTTACAATCATCGCTGTCACTTTATTAGGGCTAAATGGGAAACTTCATCTGCAGTCAGGGAGTGCAAGATAAAAAAAAAACACAAACAAATACAAATTACCGAACATACCAATACAATTACCAAAGGACAAAATGTTACCTGTATTTAATATTTACTGTACATCAGCAATTTTACACCCACAGGAGCAATATCTACAAAAAATTCAACCTCATCACGCCCTTCGGCTTTACGGGCTTCGTTTATTCCCCTCAGACAGGTTATAAATACAAAAATAAGGTTCATACGGACAATATAAATACATTTCAGTAAAAAATACATTCAAAAATAGGTCCCGGTTCTACATTTCTAGTTCCTAAACAGGCACCCTTTGGTCAGTATCTGGACTCTTCTACTGTTCATGTGCATAATTATGAGACTTTAAAAGCCAGAGCAAATTATTTCATAGAAATGCTGCTTGTGCAGGCAGCGCAATTCCTGGTTTTGTGCCAATCAACAAATAAATAAAATGGTAGAACGTGGCTGAGAAAGCTACTTCCTGGTGTGCTACTGAACACGGCCTGGCCTCTGGTGAAAGCTTTGAGTTTGTTCTAAACATTTATAAGTACACATTAGTACACTCTCTAAAGTCCTTCAAAGTGGAAACTCGTCCATGTATGACTTATTTTAAAAGTACGTGACCCCCTGCTGCTGGTCCACGTTTTTTTGCAGAGCTTATGAGGATATTACTTTCAAAAACATATATATGCAATACCCTTTATCTGTGGGAAAGATTATACTTCCAAAAATCTAAATGTCTTTCCTTTTCTCTATCTCATGCTAAAATTTCAGAATTTGGTTTCTACATATGCTTCGTTCCAACATTAACATTACCTCAATTGTGGTGGGATGCCACTTAGGCTCTTCCAAATGTGCACTAACTGCGAAGATTCGCAAACATTAGCTAACGCTAACCTTTACAGTCTTATAAAGAAGTTTCAAATGTAATTTCAAATTTCTTTAGTAGGCAGTTTTTTATTAACATCAAATGGTATCCCCTTTTAGTAGAACATTTCCCAACAACTCCACTCATTCCTCGAAATTTTGGGGCCGTCTGAAACGTCTGACCTATGATATTTTATGGTGCAACGGTCAGTTTTAATCTGGTCCAAACAACTCGCCAAGCCATGTTACAGGCAAGTAGAAAATTCAGTTAATGCTAATTACTAGCTTTGGAAACAAACTGGTTGCAAGCCGCTTGCTGCATGTGCTTTGACATCGACATCCATTAATAGCCGGCATGGTGCACCTGGTGGAGTAACCTGTGGTATTGAAATAGAACTTTTAACTGGGAAGAATGCAACCATTTAGAGAAAACCTGGAGGCAATGTCGCTCGCTCGCAGATAGTTTCTTTTGGTTTTCTGTTACCAGTGGCAAGAAACAGATTTCAGAAGTTGTGCAAAGTTTTAGTCGCTAGCACAAGAAACCATATGCTTTGGTGCCCTTTAAAATTATCAAGCAAAGGAATATCGCTATAAACAGAACTAGAAGCATTTTTCTAAGCCTCATAAATAGACGGTAGCCAAAATTTAACAGAAAGTGTGGATGATTTAACTCTGGTTTACTTTCGTGTAAACTCAAATGTGCCATTTCTTTGTGCTAATATTTCATGTTTGGTATTCCACTCTCTTTACCTTTGCTTCGTGACCATCAAAATCTTTACTCCAGATGTTTGTGCCACCTTAATAAAGTTCTGTCCAATTCAGATACATATTAGGTGGGGCAATCAGAGTGTATCATTGCCATCTCTTTTAAAGGTTTTGTAATACATGTTTTTGTGTCAAACTGTTATTATGGAGAAATTATGTAATCCAAAGTGGTTAAAACAAGTTTTAAGTTTTAGGAACATACGCATTAAACAAGCTCTGTTGTTTTGTTTCTCTCCTAGTTAGCTAGCTAGCTGTCTAAACGAGGAAAAGCCCAGACAGCATGCCAGTATTACAAAATAGAAGCACTAGGCAAATATGTTGATACTGGAGCTGGTAGACACCATCAAAGCGTGAGATATCTAATCCTTGGTATCAAATCCCTTCTATGTGTTTACCACAACCATGAGGAGGGATTTCACAGGTGGACTGGCAGAGTTTAGCTGCCAACTAGCATGATGCCTTGTATTTCTAGATCTAGTTAAGTTTACGGTTACTTATCTGAACTAGCGAGCGATCACTTTGTCACTAGATCAAATTAAACATTGACTTTCACTTGGTGCTATTCCGCAGGACAGTAAGAAAACCCTCTTCCTGTCCAATTCGATTACTTCGTTCTAGTACTAGGGCTGAAACCACGTCTCTAGCGTGACGTCATCACCAGTGCGGAAGAAAAAACACTAATACCAAAACCTGACAAAACTTCGCATTTAACATATTTGGAGACATTTTTAGCACAATGATATACATATATTGGTACTATATATACCTGTTAATCAACAATTAATTGGTTAACATGCAACATAGACTTTAAGTTGTTAGTGTGATCAGAGAATTTTAACTCCTGATGAACTTGAAACTGAGAAAGCAGCATAGCAAAATGTGATTTTTAACAAAAATTATCTTTATATATATATATATATATATATATATATATATATATATAAAAATCTTTCTAACATCTCTACTACTATGTGTTATTATGGCCTTTATCATGGAGGTAATCATTTTTATATGTTTTATCATGTTTCAGAGTTACACCAGGACATTCATCAATCATTCAGCCAGGACAGGTAATGAGGCAGACTGTGGCAGCATGACATTTGTGGCTTTCAGTGTTGTTGGTTCAGACATTTGAATCTCTTTTTCAGATGGTAATATATCTGATGCTGAGGATCGGGATCCACCTGAAACAAATCCAGAAAAAACTTCTTGCTACAGGTAAGTTTAAAAAAAAACAGTAAATACACCCACAAAATGTTGAGCAAGAGGAAAGTGAGCCGGTGAAGTATTGGCTGTGTGTGTTAGAGCTGGCGTTGGCCCAATGAATTTTTAACACACAGCAGTTTTGATATGATAGGTGAGAATAAATTTCAAACACCAACCCTCTTATATGACAGCTTTGACTATTAGCACTCCGGTTTTTCACTGTACAATAGTTGTGGTAGTATCTGGAATAACGTCCAAATGAAGTCACTTTTTGTCATTACAGGGAGGAGACGGACATTACATTACCGAAACAAGCTGCGGTAACTTGGCTGTCGCCATAAAGAGCGTCCGCTGGTTCGCCCCAAAGGCGGTACTGTAATGTGGGATGGGGCAGTCAAGAGGTGTCAAGGGTACAACATATTCTGAAACCTGTGACATGCTGGTCCAATTTACTGATGATACTGGTGGTCTGGAAGAGGGAACTGACACTGGTGGTCCAAGACGAGAGTTTTTAACTCTACTAATGAAACGCCTAAAAGACCGGCCCATTTTTGATGGACCAGAAGGACATCGTTTCTCGGTCTACAATGCAAATGGTATGCATATGGGTTAGATGTGTACTATAGGCTACTAATGGGTGGTTAATGATCATTGACCATATATATCACATGGCATGTGCTTGTATATTACAGTATATAATGCATTGTTTGTTTTTAATTTTGCAAAATGAATTCAGTCACAGCTGTTAGGGAGGATGAATACTACCTGGCAGGAAAGATGATTGCTGTGTCAGTTGTGCATGGAGCTCCAGGACCCCATTTCCTGTCTGAAGATCTTTTACATTATCTTGCAGGCCAGCCTATCATTCAAAGCACCAATTAATTTAATAACTGATGAAGAAATAGGGAAAGCTTTGCAAGAGGTGAGAATAGCATAAGGCTACGGTATGGTAGGGCAGAGTTTTACAGTTAGTTCCTGCAGTGTTTGGAGACAATGTTTACTTCCTGTATCAGATGGAGAATTAGTTTCATTATTTTATTAGTTTTTGATGGTTGTAAGATTACACCATGCTATATATGTCATTAAAAAATAGGCAAGGAGATACAGTGCATACGGTTATTGACTGGGGTGTTCATGCCCCTTTTCGTGTCTTTCAGATTAAGAATGCTGCGTCATTGGATGCTCTGCAAGAATGTCTGATGAGACACAGCACAAGGTTACAGACTACTGTGGAAGAAAAGGGAGAAATCGTGTCAGACTACCTCCAATGGTATATCATTGACCGCAACTCCTCTGTAATTGACGGGTAAGATGATATTTGTAGTGATGATATTTTCTTGTTTTTTATGTATATATGTAAGAATTTTTTGTTTGAAATGCCTCATGGTCCCCAAAAGATTAATATTACTATTTTAAATTGAATCTATAACGCAACAAAGTTTTTAAAAAGTGCATGGGGTGTGTAGACTTTCTGAAGGCACCGCTCAAGCCACCCAGCCGTCCGTGTCATTCCAGTCTTGTTTCTGGGTGTAATACTTACAGTTTGTAACAATTAACTTTATTTAATGAGGTTTTAAATACAAAGCGTCGTATTTTAAATACATTCCCTTCAATATCGTTTGTTAAGGTGGATAGTACTTGTAGAGAAGAGAATATTTAATAGTTTTCTTTAGATAGTTTTCTTTAGCTGGACGCTCCAGAGTAGTAGTCACTGTTATTGGTGGGTAGGGTTACGCGAATTGCGCCATTTGCGTTATTATTGCATAATCAGTCCTCCGTCTCATGGGGATGACATCAAGGTTTCGCACACATGAGATGAAATATTGAGCAATCACTGTTGGGTTATTATTTGTTGGTCCACATTCAAGCCACAGTAATTCATCACATCATCTCTCTTCACTCGAAGATTGTACTTTTGTTTAAGTACCTGCCACATCGTGCGGTAGCCAAATAATTGTCCAGGTCGACGAAGTTCCAATCTGATGGCGTTACTCACGGCGTTTGGAGAGGAATAATCCTTTCTGCGGTAGCCTACAACCCGGCTTTGTTCAGTTTACGTTTAAGAGTCCTCGAGCTGATGTTTACGCCGGTAACTGGACATTAGACGCTCGCATTACACGCGAAATTGCCCCTCGTTAAAATATTGAACGCAATGATGCAGTATGTCTTGTTAATTTGTTTTCTGAAATGTAAATTTTGACATGTCATAGTAGGAAAAGCACAGGTGTATTCAAACCCATTAATGATGGTGTGAAAAGGTAGAGCCCCTCCTTTTCCCCAACTCGCCTGACATTCCCCACAACATTTAAACTGACTCCTTATCCTACACGCACAAACGCGCTTACACGCACACACAAATGTAGCGTCTAATGTTGGTAACTACACGCGGTGCCGGCAAATATAAATTATAAGAACTATAAAATAAAATTATGGGCTGTATTGTAAGGCGATTGTTATTCAATTACAGGAAAGTAATGTTACTATTATTATGAGTACTGGGGTGTATGAACTATATTTCAATGTATGTGTGTGATTAGATAAAATATCTGCTGAACCACTATACATAAAAAAAAAACCCTGTCACATTGGTTTCTACCAATTAGCGTAATTGAAGGGCCTTATTTAAAGCGAGGGTTTTTCTGCCTCAAGAGAGAGTCGGGAGAGTGTCAACTTGCTGAGAGGTTGTATACAGAGAATTATTGAAAGTAGAGATTCTCTTTTTTTAGCTGGTGAACTCCAGTAGTAAATCTTAGCCCAGCAGAGTAGGGGTGCAGTAAATACACCAGCCCTTTTTGCACTTTAATTATTACAGTTAATTCTCATGTGTGTCCTTCTTTTGTGTCCTTGTGTCTTAGGATGCTCTGCTGATCTCACTTTTATGTTGATTTTATCTTACTGTATTTGTATTTTTTTTTTTTTTTGAGAATGTTTTTATGTTACATATTGTTTGTGTTGTGAAGCAACGGATGTGGCACTGTGTCCAAGACAAATTTCCAATAATTTGCCAAAGATGGCTGCATTCCACTAAGGAGAGGCCCTGGTATTAAACCATTACTGATGGCTGCATCCCACTTAGGAGAGGTCCTGGTATTAAACCATTACTGATGGCTGTATTCCACTTAGGAGAGACCCTGGTATTAAACCATTAATGATGGCTGCATTCCACTTAGGAGAGGTCCTGGTATTGTTCATGCTGACTCACTGAAATATCTTACTGGGACACTTGATGGAACTGAGCCTCGATAAGATAGTTGATCAATTTCGCTTAGGCTTTCCTGCTGAAAACCAAGTCAAAATGTGTTTGTGTGTAGCGAGATTTGAACCAGGAACCTCCAGTATCCTCTGTGCCCTGAGATTGTGATCTGGTGGAGGATGGATAAAGAGATGGAGTGGTTACTGGAGAGAGGGAAGGTGAGGAGTCCGTGACGTTGTTTTTCGGAGAGGAAAGAACACCGGCTCCACAGGAGTCTTGTCACCAGAAAGTTTGAACACAGTTTCATATTTAATGTTTATATATTGTCTTAAGTTAAGAGTTGGTAGAAATGACAGGCCTACGGTTTGGAGTGGTACTTAGTTAATGAGTGCTGTGCACTTTGATACTGGTCTTAAATATGAATGAAATTAAACACAACTATAATCAGTTGAGAGAGTTTGTGCTGAGATAGGCCTACACATTAATAACAATGATAAATGATCACGTTTGTGCATGACTGAAGTGTTTAATTTTTACCCCCAAAACAGAATAAAGTGTTAAGTGGGGTCATGCCTGTTTGTTGTACATCAGTTAGTTTTCAGTATGTGAGGCAAAGATGAACCTACTTTACTGTTTCCAGGCTTGCATTTGCCCATGTTAAATTGTGATATCACCAGTTAACATGGGCGTATATTTCTCTCATATGTTAACCTGTGTTAATTCCTGTATAAACTTATGAGTGCCACAGTATATGTTATGCGTAACCAGGGAGGGTTCCCGCCTCCCTGAGATAACTGACGATGACTCTCATCTGGTTCAGGAGGATCATGCTGGGATAAAAGTGTGCGTTGAACACCCGGACGGCGCTTAGAGAGACTAAACTGCTTTTGTCCGTGGCTGTGGCACTCAGACCATCAATGCCGGGTTCTTGTCAAGTTTGAACACTATTTCATATTTAAAGCTTTAGTGCATAACTTTTTGAAATTAACAAATGTCCGTTACATTCAAGCCATTGCCAAATAACTTGCTACAAAGCTAATTAAGACTATCAGCTCCACACAACTCTCTCTGTATTTGTCAGTATGACTATGTTCAGAAGATTGTGGCGTCCATTGACTTTCACGAGTGAAGATAATTACCTCTTCTGAAGAGTCCATCATGTTTTTTTAATCCTGGGGTGCGTGATCACGGAAGGCTTGTATCATGTGGATGCGCCGACACATTTGTTGTCATTAATTAAAATTCCTCATAGGGGCGACAGAAAATACACTGCCTTGTTAAGAGTTGGTAGAAATAATCAGCCTACGGTTTGGAGTGGTCCTTAATAAGTGCTGTGCACTTTGATACTTAAATAATGAGTAGTGTTACTGAATGTGGTGGGTTAAATTTACTGACGTGCGTGTGGAGATTGGCCAAACTCACTTAATGCTATGAATGGTGTACAATTCAGTTTAATTGAATTTGTAGGGTGAAGTCACATTATTTGGGACACGTTTTGGTAGATTCAATAAAAAAAAAAAATTTCTGGTGTTATACCCCGTTTTGCTTTACTCAACAGTACCACGATGCGCACGCTAGCGTGCTGCTTGCATGGGACCAGTACCGTGCCCAATCCTATTAATCAAATAATTTAATTAAAGGACATATTGTAACTATCTTCAGCTCTAAAAAAAAAGTTGGTGGCAGCAACTGGCCGCTAAATGTACACTGGTAATGCACCGGGAAATAGCTTTGTAAATGTTTTGATGGATGAAATGCAGTCAACACACTTCTTGGTTCTTTACAAGAAAACTTGGAAAAAAAGTACAGTATGTAGGTCGATTTGACACATCATTTTTTAAATGAACAGCCATTTGATATAAAAATACAAAAGTGCGATTTCATTTGGTCATATAAATACACTGTAGTAAAGCAAATATATTAAAAAAACATTCACATTTACAGTTCCCAAACATCACACAACAGGCTCCATTTGATCAGTAACCGCACTTAGTTTTATAGTTCATGTGCATAATTACGAGAATTTAAAAGTCAGTGCTTCAACCAAACTTATCTTTTTGTATTGAGTTAAGGAGAATGCAGTAGAATGGGCAGGCAGCAGAAAGGTTCAAGTTTAAAGGGCAAATCCAGAATATTCTAGTGTTTGTTTGAGATGTGTTTGGCGCGGTCTGTGCATTAACAGATCTTGAGATATAGTACCGTAGTGCTTTGCCTTTTTAATGCTAGGTGTCTACTTTCTGAATATTTCCAACCCGGTCTCACGCCAGGTCGTGAAATAGTCACGTTATTTAGATTTATTAATTTGTGTACAGGTCACTTCTTCGTACGTGTGGAGTGCCCCTTTATAAATATAGCATGACTTTTTAGCACATTGCACATATTCTGGGTTCTATATAGTTTTTAGTGGGTAAGTCCTGACTTTTTTAAATATTATATTTATATTATAATATATATATATACACATATATACATACACATATATACACGCACACACACACACACACACACACACACACAAGACTGTTGGAAAACCATTTCAGGTGACTACCTCTTGAAGCTCAGCAAGAGAATGCCAAGAGTGCAAAGCAGTAATCAGAGCAAAGGGTGGCTACTTTGAAGAATCAAAAATATAAACTTATTTCACACTTTTTGTTAAGTACACATAATTCTCATGTGTTCTTCTAGTTTCTGCCTTCAGGGAATCCTACAACATTAAATATCATGAAAATAAAAGGAACTCATTGAATATATATAATATCATATATATATATATATATACTCTTATATATATATATATATATATATATATATGTATATTATTATGCATCTGTATATATATATATATATCTTTTTCTCCTTCTCTTTCTCTCTCTCTTTATATTATTTACTATTTGTATATATACCAACATATATATAATAATCATCTCCCTTCTATTTTTTATTACTCTTTCTCTCCTCTTCCTCTTTTCTCTCTTCTCTCCTTTCTTTCCTCTTTCCTCTTTCTCTTTCTTTCCTTTCCTTTCTCTTTCTCCCCACCTCTTCTTCTCCACTCTCTTTCTTTTTCTCTTTCCTCTCATTTTCTTTCCTCTCTCTTTCCTCTTCTCTTTCTCTTTCCTTTCCTCTCTTTCTTTTCTATCCTCCTTTCTTTCTCCTTCCTCTTTCTTTTTTGCTGTCTCTTTCTCTCTCTTTCCTGTCTTGTTCTCCTCTCTCTCTCTTTCTCTCTCTTACTCCTTCTGTCTCTCTTTCTTCTTGTTGTGTGTGTGTGTGTGTGTGTTGTTCTTCTGTTTCTCCTCTTGCCTGTGTGTGTGTGTGTGTGTGCTCTCTTTTCTGTGGTCTGTGTGTGCTGTGTGTGTGTGTGTGTGTTCTCTTGTGTGTTGTGTTGTGTGTGTTGTGTGTGTGTGTGTTGTGTGTGTGTTTGTGTGTGTGTGTAGTGTGTGTGGTGTGTATATGTGTGTGTGTGTAGTATGTAGTGTTGTGTGGTATGTGTGTGTGTTGTGTGTGTGTGTGTGTTATAATGTAAGTAATATGTGTGTGTGTGTATATGTGTATATATGTTGTTGTGTATGTTGTGTTGTTAATGTTATATATATGTGTGTGTGTATGTGTCCAATGGTTGTCTGTACTAAACAGTTGTGTGGTACTCTCAGTGTGAAAGTTGTATTCAGGATGTATTCATATCTTTTAGACACGATTGGTTTAAAATCATTTTCTTAAAAGCGATTCTCCGGTTAACTTTTCACGGTATGTGATGTAGTTACTATCTGCATTGTGGTAGACAGTCATTTTGAATCTGTGGCGGATCTGATGGGTGGGGTTTGAGCACTCAGGTGGCACCTCCGTTGCCACGTTGTAACTTTTAGGCATCATCGGATGACTCCGGGTTTGTTTTGAACGTGTACTGCTGTGTGATACGGTATTAAACGGTAACAACGATCCACAAACCTGAATATCCTCCCGTTGAGGCAACCTGTCTCGGCGGCGATCACTAGCTCCGTTACAACAGCAAAGAGCAGTGTGTGAGCGGTGTATTTCCCTCCCAGTTCCCCAGCTGGTGGAGGAGCCCTGAGGCTCTTCCACGTGGGTCGGTTAAAAGGTCCGGTGAAATAATGCGGCCGTCATCGCCCGATGAGCGTTGGCCCGGGCGTGGTAGGGAAGGTAGTGCGTCGTGGTTCTCTTGAGGTTGTTTACAGCTTGGGTGTTGAAGCCGTAGTTTGAGTGAATATGTCGCTGGGGTCCAGCACTCAGGATCAGGACGATGCAGCCAAACTGGGATGCGGCTCAGGTACAGATGGCCATGCTGGAAAAACAAAAAAAAAAAACAAAAGTAGGGTATAGCTGCCCCATTTTACCACTCTTATACGCCATAAAGGAAAAAATTGATTCACGTATGTTATCAATAACTTTTTTAACCCTTGTGTTGTCCTCGGGACCCATTTTTATATCAGAATTATGAGTTTCTTTGAACCAAATTGCCCCAAAATAACCTCAATACGTTGATGTACGTTGTATGGAAGCCATGTAACATTCTTGGCAGGTAAAATTAATGATTACTCTCATTGAATTGTTTTTTATTTATTTTTTTTATTTTATAGCATTTGAAATAAACTATGATCCACTCAACATCCTCTGATCTTAACTATCAGTCGAAATAATCCACAATTTTGGTTTTTTAAATAAAACAAAAAAAAAAAGTGGTATTATGTCTTTTCAGTTATGTTTATTGACCATGTATTTCAAAAAAGCGACAAAAGTTTCAAAAAGCATCAAAAAACGTTTGGAAAAAAAGAGACAAAAAAAAAGTTCATTTGCAATTTCACAAGTTCACCGTCTACGGGAAGACAACCCTAGAATCTATAAGATTCACCTAAATATTTTCTGTTCATACGGTAGCGCTGACAGCGAATTCATCGTATCAGTTTTCCAGCAAAAGCAGAAAATTAGTTTTTAAACCCAAACCTAGCTGTTTCCAAAGGCTGTCTCTGTTTTAAGCAGCTTGTAAGGGCATACCTGCAAACTCAAAAAAAAGATGACACATCATCACCCCCTGAAGAAAAAAAAAAAGGGAAAACAACATTTTCCCGGTGCTAAAACAAGATTATATATATGTGTGATAGTAGAGGAGCCCAAAACGACAGTCAGCTCAAAATTAAATGATTTATTAAAAATAACTTATAAAAATAACTTATTTCACCAGTAAATTCCTGTTAAACGACAAAAACAACCACTGGATGGGAAAAGGTTCTGTGTTTTTCAGACAACGGCAGCTATAGACTGGTGTTAGAATCCTCTACAGTGAAATACAGACACACTTCACCGTTTAGCTGTCAGCATTTTAACCGTGTTTACTCAAGCTGGTATGCCAGTTACCTCTCCGAGTGTAGTGTTACCCGTAATCCGTTCCCGTGCGGCGATTATTTTAGAATCGTGAGCAGGCGCTTAAGTAGCATCTAAATAAGGCACAGGTACCTATCAGATTTGCTGTTCAGTCCGGTTGTGGTTAAGGCCCGGCTTTTGAACCGGTCTCCGCGGTTCGGACCCAAAATAAAAACTCTTCGGCTCTACAATTCCGCTGGATGACATTTTCCCTTTTAAAGCGGGGGTTTGCGCGCGAGCATTTGCAGGTATGAAAGGGCAGAGAAGCGCGGACGCGAGGCGTAAAATTAGCATAAGATATTCAGATTTTTTTAAACAAAACACAGCAGTGAAAAATGTTGGGTGGAAAAGAACATCGATTCACGTTTGTATATTGTTTTTTGGACGTTTTACGTTCGTATATATGACAAACTGATGTGTGATGTTCATTCTTCTAAGAAAACTGTGTGGAAATGTCTCGTGATATTTTGTCTCTAGAAGTGTATTATTCAACTTTTGTTTCTGTTAAAGAAGGAAAAGAAAAGCCCAATACAAATCCAATCGGCGCTAGGGCTGGGCGATATAATCATATTATTATCAATTTAGACAACGTAATTGTATATCACGATATCTCGATGTATGACTCCATCACGATACGATTCCATTGAAAGACGATAAATTATCATTGAATTATCGCCCAATCGGCGCCCACATATGGTGAAAGAATCGAATCAGGACAAAAGCATACGGTCCCAGCCCCTAGTAAGCATGACTCAGCGTTTTGCTTCCGTCTTCTCAGAGTCGGTCTGTGTGCTCACCTTCAACACCGGTCTCATCGTTTGGACCTGGAGTCTGGAGGATTTTGGGATGCAGCGGCATCTCCGTCATCCAGGCTTTAACAGAGCGTGGCTCTATGAAAGAAAAAAAAGATAGATTTGTAATGATTTAAAAACACATTATCAGACAAACAGTTGTTGACAAAATGAATTTTTAAATCCTTAAAGTTTTAAAGCTGTCGGATTCTGAACACAGGGCAGAAAATCTACAAAAAGAGCTCATTTACATAGTCTGTTATTGTCTGTTTAGACCAGCGGTGTCACAACTCAACTTCACCGAGAGCACCAAGTCTCTTTGTAGTCGGTTTTGTGTCTGTTGTGACCAGACGTCCCTAAAACATTTGCGACAGTCCCGAAATCCAAGCAGTTGTCCCAAATCCTGCCCTAATTGTCCCGAAAATTAGAGCAAAGTCTCAAGAGCAGACTCTCGAGTAGTTACAGTCTGATAGAACATTAGGCGGGAATTTTGATAACACGCATTGCTATTTTTCATTCATTCATGTTGAAATGGAGACTCAGGCTGGTGTCCCGGGACCCGATGACCACGTAGATAAAAAACCAAAAAAAAAGAGTTGGGATTTCTCACGTCAGGCTGCATACTAGCAGCAAACTACATATAACTAACGGTACAGATCCATTTGTCCGACACGACTGAAGCGTGGTGTCGTGACGTCATTCATCCACGGTTGATGCTCCACGCCCTTGACCGCCGCCGGCCGTGTGTTTTAAATAGGCCAAGAAACAATACAGTTAACGAATCTGATCTTCAGTTCAGATCGATATAGGTCAGTTTAAAATTTTCGTTTCTATGGATAGTTCCGGTTCAATGCATAATAAAATGGGTCGGACAGCTTTTGGACATGACAGTTGAATTCCTGAATAAATATAAATAATTTTGGTGCAAAGTTTTGAAATTTATGACACATGGTTTAGAAAAACCTAGTTTACTAGTTTGAAGAGATAAAAGATACAGTAACGGCTCCAGTTCCCCGTCGTAAAGTGCTGTCTGACAGCGAGGTGAAGCTCTGAAAATATTCTAAATATAGCGTTTGATTTTAACCATCTCTGTGTACTGGCAGTGCTTCCCTCCGAGGCACCAGCCATCAGTCTTTTTTAATTATACTTAATGTGCAAAGGAGTCCGATTATAGCCCTTGTATGGTTATTATATCACGGCTTATATCTTGGCTTTTAACCAATCAGATTGCTTTCGATTTGATTTTTTATATCAATTTGTTTAACCACCACCAGTGACATTGAGCCAACATCTACCAGAGTTTCCTCTTATAACGTGACATACACTTTACAGACATACATTCCCGAGTCCTCAGTCCTGAGTCTGGACACATGAAGTCTAAGTCGTCCTTCTCTGAGGACGTCTTTGTCCCACTGGACCCGTCCAGCAAACTGTTCATGCCGAGACTCTGGGACCTCAACTCCTTCATGGAGATGAAACAGGCCAGGATTCTTGATATCAGTTATCAGTTGACAGAAGACATTCAGAGAGTTGGAGGAACTGTGATTGTTGGTAGTGAAGGTCCACTCCAGTGTGATCTCCTGGTCCTCCTCTGCCTGATAGGATCTCTGGGTCACATTCACTACAAATGTTCCTGTTGAGGAGACAGAGAGGGAAAGTGAGGAGCAGACACACACACTGACAACTTTAAACTCCATCTCCACATGTTTCTGTGGACACTTTAGTGATTCTTTGTTTAGTGTTAGTGGATAATAAAGTGAAGCTGTAAACTAACCAGAGACACAGGAGGTCAGGATGATGAGCAGCAGGATGATGAGCAGGATCATCTTCTCCCTGTGAGAGGAGACAGAGGTGAAGAGTCACAAACACATGAGCTCAGAGTTCACTTATTACAGGACAGAGAGAGGACACATACAGTCTCTTTATACTTCTTCCTCTGTGTTACTTATTACACATAACTGATCAGAGGACTGAGAATAAGCAGGTACAGTGGTGTATTTCTGTCACAAGATGGCGCCAGTTAGTAGAGTTTTTCGCTTCAGAACTCGAACCTCCTATGGCGCCATTTTGTTGCTACCTGGCCATCACCTCCCGTTAGCATTCCGCTGACTAGCATTCATTTTGGCGCCACTTGACATCGAATAACTTAACATCTGAAGCGTTTAAAGACTCTATTTGTCCGTTGTTTATTTCTAAAGAAACACAACAATGTATAAAAAGCTCCATTACCTTGTACCTCACGTTATGGCTCCGTAGCAGACGTTTTTATAAAAATAGGCTAACGATTGTGTCATATAGTAGAGGAATTACCGTATAGTACAGGAGAAGCTTGCAGGCAGTTTGGACTTACATTAGCTGTTTAAGTTTAATTGGGGAATGCTGTTCTACAGCATTCCACCTATTGTTATTCGGTTCTTTATTGGGGGAATGCTGTTCTACAGCATTCCACCTATTGTTATTCGGTTTTATTTATTATTCCGTCTTCCGTACGTTTTTTGGCTCTCTGTAACTTCTGCATACTTTCACCTATTTAAACCATTCAACTTTTCAAATGTTCAGCTCTTTCAGCTAATGATGGGACTTCTTCAACTTTTTTTCTACTATTTATACTTTTTCAAATTTTAAGCTTTTTAACACTTTTTTTAACATTAAAGTCAATGAGAGCAGCCATCAAATCCTTCAAATCCTCTTCTGCTTCAAAATGTATCTCCTCCTACATTCTTCCACCTACAGACGGTATTCAAAAATTTAAAATGTTCACAAAATATTCAGCTATTCGGGGTCTACTTTTCAGGTTGATATCTTTTACAGTTTTAGTGAAAAAGCCTTTTAAGTTTAGTGATTATTTCAGGAAATTTTATCGATTAAACAGGGTGTATTTGCGTTTGCTAGAGTGGATGACATCACAGCTAGAGAGTGAAGCTCTCAAAAAATTATCTTAGTTCCTTGTCTGTAAACTGCTCCCTCACGCCCACAATATCTACTTGTCATACACAATTTATACATCAAAACGTAGGTATTTTTGTCTAATTTCAGAAGATCTGCTCAGTTTTTGTGATACGTTTTACGTTTGCTTGTGGAGCTTCAAATGACAAGATGTCCATATCGTTCTCCATTGGCTTCAATGATCAAACTCCTAGATATTTCCCAGCGAAACACTGAGCGAACCACTTTTTTGAAATCGCTGATATGACCACATTTTTACGTTTATCCATATAAATTTTATACCGGTCGTTCACAAAGGCCTTGTGATGCTCAGGATCACGTCATTTGACTGATAGAAGTTATCGTTTTGCCACTGTGAGGCTTTGTTTGAGAGCTCGCTCTCAGGGACTCTGAATAGCTGAAGCACAGCACAGCTCCAGGTTCAGCAGGTGTTGCTCATCAACTTGATTACAGACATCAAATCATGTTTATAAACATATCCACTGGCCATTCGTTACCATGACAACACTTTCACAGACACACCCAGATACTACAGGCAGTAATGAACAGTAGTCTATACAGATACTACAGGCAGTAATATGAACGGTAGTCTATACAGATACTAACAAGGCAGTTTTTATACTATAGACACTAGTCTATACAGATACTACAGGCAGTAATATCAACAGTAGTCTATACAGATACTACAGGCAGTAATATGAACAGTAGTCTATACAGATACTACAGGCAGTAATATCAACAGTAGTCTATACAGATACTACAGGCAGTAATATGAACAGTAGTCTATACAGATACACTACAGGCAGTAATATGAACAGTAGTCTATACAGATACCACAGGCAGTAATATGAACATTTTTAAACGTTCAACATGTAGTCTACAGATACTACAGGCAGCAATATAACAAGTCTGTGGTCTCCACTACTCTCTGACTGTCTTCTCTCTCCCCTCTCTATCTCTCTGTTTCTCTTTTTTCTCTCTCTCTCTCCCCCTGTTTCTCTCTCTGTCCTCTCTCCATCCCTCCCTCTCTCTCTGTCTCTCTCTCTCTTTTCTCTCTCTTTTCTCATCCTCCTTCTCCTCCTCTATCTCTCTGTTTCTCTTTTTTCTTTTTCTCTCTCCTCCCACGCTTCTCTCCTTTCTTTTTTTTTTTTTGTTTCTCTCTCTGTCCTCTCTCCATCCCTCCATTTCTCTCTGTCTCTCTCTCTATTTTCTCCTCTCTCCTTCTCTCTCATCCGCCTTCTCCCTCCCTCTCTCCCTGTCTCTTTCTCTTTTTCTCTCTCTCCTTCTTTCTCCATCCCGCCTTCTCCCTCCCTCTCTATCTCTACTGTTTCTCTTTCTCCATTTTTTCTCTCCCCCTGTTTCTTTCTCTTTTCTCTCCATCCATCCTTCTCTCTTCTCCACCCTCTCTCTCTCTCTTTTTTTTTTTCTTTTCTCCCCTTCTCCCTCCTTCATCCACTCTTTTCTCTTTTCTTTCTCTCTCTCCTTTCTTTCCTTTCTCTCTCTATCCTCTCTCATCCCTCCCCCCCCCTCTTCTCTCCCTCCCTCCTTCTCTCCCTCCATCTCTCTCTGCTCTCTCTTTCTCTTTCCTCCTCCTCCCTCTTCTCTTTTCCTCTCCCTTTTCTCTCTCTTTCTCTCTCTCCCTCTCCTCCCTCCATCTCTCTCTCTCTCTCCACCTTCCTCCTTCTCTTTCTCTCTCCTTCTTTCTCCATGCCTTCTCTTTTCTTTCTCTCTCCCCCTTTTCCTCTCTCTTTCTCCTCCCTCCCTCTCCCTCATTCCTCTCCATCCCTCTCTGTTCTCTCCTTCTCTCCTTCTTCCTTTTTTTTCTTTTTTTCTCTTCCTCCCCCCCTTCCCCCTCTCTCTCCCCTCCTTCTCTCCTCTCTCTCTTTCTCTTCCTTCTTTTCTCCCTCCCTCTCTCTCTCTGTTTCTTCTTTTCTTTTCTCTTTTTCTCCTCTCTGTCCTCCATCCCTCTCTCTTGTCTCTCTTTCTCTCCTTCTATCTCCATTCTCCCTGTCTCTTTCCTCTTTTCTCTCTCTCCTTCTCTTCCTCCTACCTTCCTCTATCTCTCTATTTCCTCTTTTCTTTCTCTCCTCTCCCCATTTCCTCTCTTTCTCTCTCCTCCCTCCTTCTCTCTCTGTCCTCTCCATCCACTCCCTCTCTCTGTCTCTCTCTTTCCTCTCTCTCTCCTTCATTCCTTCCTCCTCTATCTCTGTTTCCTCTTTTCTTTCCTCTCTCTCTCACTGTTTCTTTCTCTTTCTCTCTCTGTCCTCTCCCATCCACTCCTTCTCCCTCCCTCTGTTTCCCTCTCCATCCCTCCTTCTCCTCCAATCTCTCTGTCTCTCTCTCTCTTTTCTACTCTCTCTCTCTTCTTTCCTCCATCCATATTCTCCACTCCCCTATCTCTCTGTTTCCTCTTTTCTTTCCTCTCTCTCTCCCTGTTTCTCTCTCTTTTCTCTCTCTCTGTCCTCTTCCTCCATCCATCTCTCTTTCTCTCTCTCTTTTTTTTCTCTCTCTCCCTTCTCTCTCATCCATTCTCCTCCCACTCTCTCCCTGTCTCTCTCTTTTTTCTCTCTCTCTCTTCTTTTCTCCATGCCTTCTCCCTCCCACTCTCTGTCTCTCTGTTTCTCTTTTCTTTCTCTCTCTCTCTCCCCCTGTTTCCTCTCTCTTTTCTCTCTCTCCATCCTCCTTCCCTCTCTCTGTCCTCTCTCCATCCCTCTCTGTCTCTCTCTTTCTCCTCTCTCTTTCTCCTCTCCTTTCTCCATTCGGCTCTCCTCCTCCCTGCTCTCTGTTTCTCTTTTCTTTCCTCTCCTCTCTCCCTGTTTCTTTCTCTTTCTCTCTCTCTGTCCTCTCTCCATCCTCCTTGTCCCTCCCTCTCTCTGTTCTCCTCTCCTGCCTCTTTCTCTCTGCTGTCTCTGTCTCTCTCTCTCTTTGTCTCTCTCCTTGTCTCTCATCCCTTCTCCCCCCTCCCCGTTTCTTTCTCTTTTTCTCTCTCCCCTTCTTTCTCCTCTCTTTCCTCTCTCTTTCTTTCTTTTACTTGTTGCAAGTTTCCTTACAGCGCTATTCTTCAGCTTCAATGCTTCCACAATGTTCTACATATTTTGTGATTTTCAGCTTTTAAGCCAACGTTTCAGGTCAACTTTGATCCTATTACGTTCCTTTTTCCCTGTTCTCTCTTCAGCTTCTTTCCTTATCAGTTTCTTGTCTATTCCCTTGGCTTAGCGGTTTGTCAACTTCTTGGTTTTTGTTTATTTTATTTTTAGTTTTACTTTACTTCGTGCTTGTGTGTGCTCTCGTACTTCTGTCTCCTATTTCTTCCTTTTCTGTTTCTCTTTCGGGGTTCCCTTTTTTTTTTTCTCTATTTATACTTTTTTTTTTTTACTTTTAGCTTTTTTATTGTAGGTCAATGAGGAGTGAACTTCCTCCTTAAATCTTCTTCTCTCCCAGTTTCACTCCTTCATGCTTTCACCTACAGTGCTTTTGTTCTTTCAGCTATCCGAGGGTCCTACTTTTCAGTTGTGTTGCTGGTTTACGTTTTGTGAAAGCTTCTAGATTTTAATTGATTATTTCAGATTTTGCTCCATTATTTCAGGGTATTGTATTACTGCTTAGTGGGATATTCCCCTTCACTAAGTGTTCTTCTTGTCCTTATGCTTCGCTCTCTAAACGCCCCACCTCAATACTACTTGTCATACACAATTTTACATCAAAGCGTAGGTATTTTTGTCTAGTTTCAGAAAATCAGCTTCGGTTTTTGTGATCACCTCTACTTCTCAGTAGCTCGAATAGCCAGAGAAAAAACAAATTTCTCTCAATCACGAAGCAATGATAAAACGTCCGTCCATATTTTACCAGCAAGGGCCGGCCCCTTTTTGGTGCTACTATTATTTTATGTTTATCCATATAAATTTTATACTCACACGTTCACAGCGTTTGCCTCTAGCGGTCAAAGTGAAGCTGTTTGATGGCATGAACTGTTTGTGGATTTATTGAGGCTTGTTTGAAGGGAGTTCTCTCACACTTTGTCTCTCCCACTTCAGTAGGTGTGGCGATTAATGATCAAAGGGAGCTTTATAAATAAAAGAAGTTCACCTTGTCCTGATCTAAAGTAGCTCAGTGGATTATGCTGCAGGGCTTTGGTGTGGAGGGACCAGGGTTGAATCCTGCTGGTAAATCAATCAATGTGTCACAGTGTAGGATGTTTTGTTGTACTTTTTAACCACTCTTTCGCTTCGCCACTTATTCTGCTTTTTTAAGCTATTCATCCGTTGCTGACCACACACAAACCACACCCAACACACACAAAACACACACACAACCCACACCTATACACACACCACAACACACACCACCCCACTATACACAACCACACACACACATACACACCACACACACACCACACTACACACCACACACACACACACACAACACACACACCCTACACACACACTCCTTTCACAAGGGCCAAAACACCATACAACACACACAACACACACACACACGCAGACACACAACAATTACACACCTACACACACACAACAACACAAAGACACACGGAGGGAGACAAACAAACACACACAGACGAACACACAACACACAAACACACAGCAGGCACACACGACACACACACACATTCCAACATACACAGACGCACATACACAAGCATGTTCATAAACCCGATCCTGACCCTTAGTAGCCATCGACAACCCCTTTCACCAGACAGTCAAAGCCTTTAAAGCCTTTTTTGTAGATTCAATTTTTAGTCAAAGATTGTTATACTTTCCTAATTTTTTCTATCCTTTTTCCTCTCTTTTTTTCTCCCTCTCTTTCCCTCTTTCCTATCTCTCCTCCTCTTTTATTCTTTCTCTCCCTCTCTTTATTCATCTTTCTCTCCTCTCTCTTCTCGTTCTCTCCTCTCTCCTTGCTCTTCTTTCTTCTCTCTTTCTCTCCTTGTCTCTTTCCTCTCTTTCTTCTTGTTCAGCCCCGAGTTTTTTCCACCTAATATATTTCATCTCATCTCAGCTAGATTGATTGCGTTTTTGTTCTATGCAGTGTATATCTATCTGATAATGATAAGAAATGTGCTTTTCTTCTTTCAGCCCTTTTCACCAGCTTTCATCTTTAACCGTATTACGAGGTATTGAATTTGTTTCATATTTCTGCATATGTGAGTCATTATCCAGTTAGAAAATCTACTCACACCTCACAATGTTCCTACACATTTTGTCTTTATTCAACATTTAAAACAAACAGTTCAGTTTAGCATAAAGTTTTAACTTTTAATGAAATTCATGCTTTAATTAAAAGCGATTTGGCTTTTCCCCTATTTTGACTTCACTTCAACTTCTTCCTTTGGACAGATTTAAGCTATTCAACCAGTTTTGGCTTTAAGCAATTCAGCTGTTCTAGCATTCCACCGCATTTTTCTGCAGGAAATGCATTTTTCTAGTTGGGGAATGCTTTTGTTCTTTTTTTTTTTTTTTTTTTATGGTTTTACCGCTTCACCTATGTTGTTTCTGTCGGCCCATTTTTCTTTATTTTTTGCTTCTGCTTATTCCCTCTTTCCGTTACGTTTTTTGGCTCTCATAGCTTAGCTTCTGCATACTTTCACCCTATTTAAAACCATTCAACTTTTTCGGAAATGTTCGAAGCTCTTTCAGCTAATGATGGGACTTCATTCAAATTTTTTTTCTACTATTTATACTTTTTTCAAATTTTAAGCTTTTTTAACACTTTTTTAACATTGAAGTGAATGACGACAGCCTCAACAACTTCATCCTCTTCTGCTTCAACATGTATCTCCTCCTACATTCTTCCACCTACAGGCCGTGATTCAAAATAGTAAATGTTCACAAAAGTATTCAGGTATTGATGAGGTGTGTTAGTGTTTTGATATCCTTTTACAGTTTTTATTGAAAATCTGTTTAAGTTTAGTGATTATTTCACGAAATTTTGCTCGATTAAACAGGTGTGTGTATTAGTGTTTGCTGCTAGAGTGGATGACATCACAGCTAGGGGTGAAGCTTGAGAAAATTATCTTGGTTTCTTGTCTGTAAGCACTCTCTCCATCCCCACAATATCTACTTGTCATACACCAATTTATACATCAAAACCCGTAGGGGTATTGTATCTAGATTTCAGAAAATCTGCTCCAGTTTGTGATCACCTGCTACTTTTGGCTGGTTGAGCTTTCCAAATGACAAGATCTATCCTTATGGATTCTCCATTGACAATTTCAATGATCCAGCTCCTAGATAATTTCCCAAGCGAACCTGAGCGAACCACTTTTTGAAATCGCTGATATGACACATTTTTCACCGTTTTATCCATATAAATTTTATACCGATCGATTCCACCAAAGGCCTTGTGATGCTCAGGATCAGCGTCATTTTGACTGATAACAGTTATGATATTTGCCACAGTGTAGGCTTTGTTGGGGAGCTAAGCTCGCTCCAGGCAATGCAGTAACCGCG